>NC_143185.1:18716000-19026166 GCF_047325235.1 Durio zibethinus
TGGTGGTGGTGGGGGGAAGCAATGGAGGCCAGCCTTGCAGAGCATTGCTGAGATTGGAACTTGAACGCAATAGCTACACTCCCTCTTCCAGGACTACTACTGCATGCTTCCCCTGTCTTTCTCTCCCCACCCCTCCCTCACCCAATAAAAAGAAAACAATTATTTAAATCATAGCCATTTTATTAGAACCTACCATGTCACTCTTTCAATCCCTTCATATAGTATTCTCTTTTTCTTTCCCTTTCTGCAAATACTACAATGTTATAGTATTTGAATACGTATTTTTTCCTCTAGACTTAGAGGCTAGAGTTTGTGTTAGATGTAAAACCATTTGGACACTTAGAAGACAAATGTAATGAGCCATTTTCTACTGCAAAAACAACAGTAGCAGTAGTGTTACATTTGCTTCCTGGGAAACGTATGTATCTAATATTAAAGCAAATTCGTCAAATAATAATATTTCGTTTATAAAGTTTAAATTCAAGTCTCATTCTCGATAATATTTTTTAGTGGACGATCTATGAATTCAATGTAATTCTTTAACTTTGCGATCTGCCCTGCTCTAAACTTTTTTTTACCAAAAAAATTGCTTTGGTATTTTCTCTCAAAATACTTGAAAACGGAAGAAAAAAAATCTTTTTCTCTACATCTTTCTCCATATCACAAAGTGCCAGACATGGTAGCTTTCAAGTAGTAGGATACAAATTGAATAATCAATTACGTGGGGCCACAATCTCATTTTCATTGCAAAGAAACATTTTTCATGTGAGTACTTTCATAAAGGGGGAGGTTGATTGAAGTTTCGTGAGTTTTCTTGGGGGTTACATTTTGGAGGATTTGCTTCTAGTTTTTCTTTTACGCTATTGACACGTTGAAGTTGGTAAAGTTTGTGAAATTTTTTATTAGAAATAATTAAATAAAAATAAAAATTAATAAATTAAAAGATTTCGTTATATAAATTAAATATGTAAATTTTTTAAAAAAATTTTAATAAATTTTAATATACATTTTTAAATAAATATTTTAATAAAAATATTAACAAAATTTTTACTAAATAAGTATGATCAAATTTGAATTATAAATAATTTTTTTAATAATTTTTTACATATTCTTGATTTTCATATTAAACTTTATCAATCTATTAATTTAAATTTTTTATTAAAAATTTTATTAAATTATTTTTAAAAATAAATTTTATGAATTTCACTTAAAAAAATTTTATATAAGTTTTGTCATGCTTTTATTATGCCCTGATTATATTTAGCTTTTAGAGTCACCACATATTTGATTGAATGTCTGTGTTATTGTCAAGCGAAGGAAGTCAACTGCCAATTCAATTTGCATTATGATTTCAGAGTAATAATGGTAGATGAATCTCATCAATAATTTCTTTTATCTGAGTATTTTAAGAATATTTTTTAAAAAACTATTATATAAATAATTATTTTACTCAATGTATTAAAAATCATGAATAAAATTATAAAATTTTACATTTAATATAAAATTATTACTATAAATAATAATTAACTAACCCTAAAAAATATTCTTTGTACCATCTTCAGCAAAACCTTAAATAAAAATGAATTCGATTAACAGCTTAAAGTTAATTTATATATTATTTTAAAAATATTCATTTAATGCTTTGCTTTCACCAAATTCAATAAAATATAATACATTAATCATAATTTTTTTCCTTAAATATCATTTTAAACAAAAAATTATAAAATTTTATCTTAATAATTTTTTTTACATTTAGCACTACTTTCACCAAATTCAATAAAAATTAATATATAAATAATAACCTAATCTCCCACCAAAGGATTTTCCTTTGCCACGAGGGCATATCTTTGCTATCTCTTTTCAAGTTTAAAACAAAATAAATAAAACCTAAAATTTAGCTTAATTTATGTAATAAATAAATTTAGAGTTTAAATCTTATTTTTTTTTAACTTTTAATTTTCAATTTTTTATATTAAAAAAAAACTCACAAAATATTTTTAGGGGATGTTTGGTTTACAAACTTTTAAATTTTGAGAAGGCTAGTGATTTAAAAAAAAGTAATAATCATATTGAATTTTTTAATTTTAAGAAATATAAAATTTTTTTGTTTGATTTACAAAATTTAAAATTATCTAATTAATTTTTTTAATATATTGATGATGAGGATCATAAATAACACGTGATATTCATAAAATTATTTATTTAAAATTTTTATAATATATATTTTTTTAACTTGCAAATTATTTAATTAAATTAATATATATTTATATAATATTAAAATATATATATCAATTTGATAATTTATTAATACATTTTATACCACGTGTATTGAATATATATAAATTTTTACAATCAATTTAAGACATTTAGTTAATTCAATAAATTTAAATATATAAAATATTAATTTTTTTATAAAAAAATTTGAGAGTAAATAGATTATTCAATATCATAGATCAAAGTAAAATGTATCATACCTAACAGTTTAAAATAAATGATTGTAAATCATGCATTTGAAATGATTCCAATAAATAATCATTATCAAAATTTGAATCTAAGATTTTATCATTAAAAAAGACGAATTTAATATATTGAATCAATCACTTATTGATAATACTAAATTTTTTAATACAAAATTTTGAAAATTTTTTTTATTATATTTTCAAATAATAATGACAGGACAACAACAGGAGAATGACCACCATTATTGGATTAGTTTATCGAAAGCTAGGGACACTAATAAAAAATTAAATAATTAAAATTATAAAATATATTATGTCATCAATGATGAATGCATTAAATACATTAACGATGATAATTTAAAATATAATATTATATATAATATAAAAATAATTTAATTTAAAATTTTAATAAAATTTATAAATAAATTTAATAAAATAAAAATATATATTTTATATTTTTATATTAATATAAATTATAATACATAATTTTTATATAAAATATAATATAAATATATAAATTATTAATATTTTATACGATACAAATATAATTTTTTAACGGATTTTCAATTGAAAAGCAATCAGAGGAAACGCCAATGACATTCATTTATTTTCTTGGTGGAACTCAAAGTCGCATGAAATTGGGTGATAGAAACAAAGTTGTAGGACCCTGAGCCTATAACAGACGATGATTGTCCTTAACAAACGTGACAGGTTTTACGATTAATCGTCGTTTATTTTTGTGTAAATTACGTGCCTAAAAACAGTCATAGTTTCTATAAATAGTTTAGATAAACATAATAAATATGGATTATCTAATATAGATGATATTTATCATGAACAACTTTCGTCTATTTAAATATAAACGACGGTTATTATTATCTAACCGTCATTTATATGTATCTAAACAAGAATAATTGATTTATTGTTTTTATAATATATTTATTAACACGTTAATAACTATTTTTTTAATATTTTCATAATTTTTTTCAATTTAACTAAATTAATTTTTATATTTATATAACGTTTAACTTAATAAATTGTGTTTAAAATATATATCAATTTTATAATTCGTTAATACATTTTATATTTTTTTTATAAAAAATATATTTTCAATCTAAATATTAATTGAAAAAAATATTTTTATTATAATCATACATAATCTATATACGTTAATTATTATTATTATATTTTATCCAATAAAATAAAATTAATTATGCAAAAATTCAATTAAAAAATAAAATAATTGAATTAATCTTTATTTTATGTAAAATGTATTTTTTCATGCGTGATGCAAGTATCAAATTATTGAGACTTCAACGCCTCTATATGTCCTATTGCTCTTTGATTTATGACGTGCAAGTTTTGGATATTAAAGAGTATAATGTACATTAAATATCAATTATGGAAAACAAAAGAAAGATAAATTTTGTATTCTGTCATGAATTAAAAAAAAAACCTCAAAGAAAATAAAGATTTTTTTATTTTAAACTATATTTTCTTTTACCAATACTATTGGTAATTTTAAAAAAATTTTAAATATCATATTCTGTTAACCAAATGTGACAATCAAATTACAAAAAATTATCATAAGGAAAATCTCAAAGTCTGCAAATCAAACACACCAAGATTAATTAAAACCAATGATTTCTACAAATATTCCAAAAATTTTTTAACTAGTTTTATCTGCTGTTTCCTTTGTCGAACAGATCATCTCAAGAAGCCCTAAACGATTCCCCAATCATAATTGATGAAGGCAAGTGTAACTCACAGGAAAAGCAAATTGATTGCTAAAGATAAAGCAAAGAAGATTCTGAACTCAAAGAAAAATAATTTTTATTGGTAACAAGTTCAATTCTTACATAAGCAAAAACAACACTATGGGAAACCTTCACTGATGAGATGAACCGGATGCAGCAGATAGCCCTGGAATAGGAGGTGCAGAACCTGATGAAGCAGACGCTGGTGTAGTGCTTGCTGAAGGTGCATTCACAGGAGGCGGCGGCCTTGCTGGCCCAGAATGCTGATAATGTTGGGGTGGAGGTATTGCTGAATGATATGGTGGATACTGCTGATAAGGTGGCATTGGTTGCATGTACCCATACGGTGGATAATGCTGATGAGGATATTGCCCATGTGGCGGTGGTGGTGGCGGCATAGCTTGAGAAGGATAATGTTGCCCTTGTTGTTTTTCTGATCCAGATTTATTCTCCCCATCATGAGATGGAACCAGGGCACCCATCCTTTGAGGATCCATTGATGGATAGAAGGCTCTATCCAGCTGAGGTGGAGGTGGGATATTAAAATACTGCATAGGTGGGGGTTGGCCCTGCACACCAGACCCAGATGGCTGGAATTGATTCTGCTGCTGAGATATTACTGACCGGGGCAACATTCCACTATGAGCCACTGCTGCCTGCTGCCTGGCTCCCTCAGAGGTTTCTGACTCAGGTCTTGGTGCCTGGGGCTTACCCCACATTAGCTTCAGCCTGAGACCCTTTATGACTAGCTTGTTAGAAAGTTCTTCTGCAGCCTTCTCAGCTCCTTCTCTGGTTGTGTACGTTACAAAGGCACATGCCTTGTCAAGCACCATCTTTATCGATTCAATTTCACCATGGGCATAAAAGTTATCCCTTAAATCTTGCTCAGTAACCCTTTTATCAAGTCCACCCACATAAAGGGTTTTAATGCTTTCATCCTCAGGAGCTTCCAAAGAAGGCATTTCACCAGCCTTGTTAAGTAGCTTTAGTGCCACTGGATCATTCACTCTGCAGATATTTAGGGGGAAAAGTAGCGACAAAAAGTATCACAATATTAGAAAGTGTCAGCATGAAAAGCATCAATCTGCTTACGTGAGCAGTAGGTTTGTTGAAATAAATATTAAGTTTGTCAATGTATTGCAGTATTATGATTCATAACTAAAGATGAATATTAAAATGCTAAAAAACACACACACACACACACACACACAGAGAAAGACAGAATAGTTCATGGGTATGAAAATGTCTCCATCACTTCCAAAGACGTGTTGTTAAAAGACTTGGAAAAATGATTTTCATGACATGACCACTCGAACACTGTGACCAAATAAGAAAGTAATATTTGTTAGGAGTTAATACCTAATTACTACTCGAATAAAGCATCTTCCAATCAATAACCATCCTTGACCACATTTATCAAGTGTAGAATGAAGAAATCATGAAAACATTCTCAGGCGGGGTATGACATGAAGCAATGAGTAGGAGTGAAGGCTTTCCTTTGATGTATTAATCACTAATGAGGAGCTACTCATAACTGAGCAGAAAAGTCACTACTCATAATAAGATAGCCAGGCCCTCTTTTCGTATATGATAAATCTTTAGTTTAGTCACATATTAATTCTCTCGTAAGATATATGCCACATTATCAATGAAGTAAAGATTATCATGCTAACATATGCCACATCATCAATGAAGAAAAGATTACCAAGCTTAGAACAAAGTTCTATTAAAACTTTTATAGTTGGCAAAATATCAACAAAAATTGCACTTACCCATAGTAACGGTCTTTTATATTTTGCTGGGACAACTCCCCCGTTACTGGCATCTCATGCCTGTAAGGGCACTCAGCACCTCTTGTACATTCACCCCGCACGTAGAAACTGCAAATATGTGCTCGGTTTCTTTTGTAGTATGGTGTTGTTCTCTGAAGCTTCAGAATAGTGTCATTTGGCCGTACCTTCCCATATGAGGATTCATAATCTAAACCAGCTCTGGCCTGCAAACCACAAATTCACTTAAATAAGCAAAAGAGAAAAACACAAAAGGGAATAGAAGACCATAGCCATCTAAAACAAATAAATTAGGCACATTGAAAACCATTGAACTCCATCTCATTCACACTGCAATAAAAAGTTTAATTCTGCATAAAGATTCCCACATCAATAGAGTTTTAACATATCCATGTATAGAAAAGAAAAGATGAGTCAGAGAGAAGGTGAACACCAGAGATTTACTGAATATGGAACAGTAATTATAAAATAACAGTACACCAAAACAATTCCAGTGTTCATTACCATATGTTACAGTTTCTTTCAGAACTCTATGCCTACAAACAGCAACTATAAAAAAACAAAACCCTGAAAAGGAAAGCTATAATATATGATCATAAACATTATAACAATTTATTTTCATCGACGGCTGATAGTAAGTGACAACCAAAAATACCACAAATCCAAATGCAGAAGCAGTGAAGATGCCAAACTCAAACTCTCAGCACCAATTAATTGCAGGCTACTAAGTGGAAAAGGAAAAGAGATAGGGGTAATGCAACTTGAAATACCTACATGCTAAAATTATAGTATCAATGAAAAACTATATGCCAAAATCCACATGTCAACCGAAAAAATGTAAATAAGCACTTACATAGGTTTGACTGACATGAACATAAGAAAGCAAAAATTTCAGCTTTCAGTGTGCAAATCTCTAATAATGCATGATAGAAATGCAAAGAATCTTTACACCAAGTTTGCAATGTCAATGCTACATGCTCAAGCTATTGCAATGATAACTAAATGGATTGCATTCTATGAAGTAAACAGTTCACCTGGAAGTTACTTGAAAAATCTTATATAAGATGACAGTTTAAACAGCTTCACTTTCTTCATAAAGTGATACTAAAAGATAGCTGTTAAGCATGAAGATACATACCCTGCGATCATGCTCCTCAGCAAAATACTCTTTATTCACATCACTCTTCGGAATGGCATCATTGGAATTTATACTAAGAGCAGTATCCCGAACTTGAACTGGCAATCCGTATTCAAGATCTAAAAGGCAGACTTGACAAACATTTTTCAACTTACTGCATGTCTGACAAACCTCAGTTTTCTTATACCTTGACTCACGACCAGGCCTCCACCTAAAGACTGTAAATGGCCTCGTACAAATCTTGCACTCCTTATCATAATCTGCTTTAGTCTGTAGTGCAAAGTGTACAATCCATGAGATTAAGACAGAAATTTTCATTATTGAATGAGCAAAAGCAAAATTAAATTATCAGAAGATCATATGGTGAATCTATAGGTTTAGAACCATTGTCTAAAAGACTTAATCTTCGTAAAGCTCTTGCCACTTATGAAGATGCTGATTTGTGTTATTTTAACCAATGTGACAGTGAACATATGCAGGTTGGGAAATTTTAGATATGCATAAAAGCCAAACCGAAGACATATGTAAAAGGTAAAATCTTTAATAAAACCATATTAATAAATCAACTTATAATTTAGTTACAGAACACTTGGCTTTACCGTTTCCATATAAAAATACAATTTCAAAAGCCCCAATGGTGGCTGGAGAGAGAGTGAGAGAGAGAGTATTAAAAAGATAAGGATTAATACCATTCGGACATATGGATTGTCACCGAGGCATGACTCACAAATGATAGGGAAGTCGGAACGTTCCCAACCATCTGCCTCATGATCTCTTAACAATCTGTGTGCCATCGTATACTTTGCACCGAGTCCTGTAACTATTCACAGCCTTTGAATTTGCAGTCTATTTCCTTGATTCCTAATGCAAGTGAGGTTAAGAAACAAAGACAAGAATGCTGCATCAAAATATGACTAACAGTCTTCTAATATGAATTCACAGGTATAGTGGAAGCCATCAAACGCAATTCAAGAAACACATCAAAGACAAATACATGAACTTTAGCAGATATTTCTTACTTAATATACTATTTATTATAAGAAAATTTAAAAAATTCATTCAATTACTATTAACCATACTAACTCAGATAAAATATAAATTCATATATCAAATTATTTCAATAAAGTTTCAAAATTTCTTTTTTATTTTTTCCTGCATTTCCTATTCAAATTATTAAATTAAAATCATTTTAATTGATATAAACCAACTATAATAAGTAAATTATAAAATAAAAAAAAAGAGAAAAATGTTTGAAAGAAGGACAAAAGTAGAAAGAGGTAGTCTAGAAAGTACCTGAACCGCGATGAAGACAGTGGAAAGTGGCGATGGCGGTTTTGGTGGGGGCGCTGACTTTGGAAGCTCAACGGTGGAAGCGATCGGCAGGCAGAAGCGAGAGAGTACGGATAGAGAGGCGATTGCTTTGCGCAATTGCGCTCTTGATTTTTCCTTTTTTTTTTTAATTAATATTTTTGGAGATTGTGTGTTTGGGCTCAGATGGGCCCAGGTAAGCCCAACTTTCAACCGTCATTGGAAGGTCGGCTCTTCCGCCAGCCCAAAGCTATATATATCCCCCGAAATAGCAGAATTGCCCTCCATAAAAACTCGTATTTTCAAAACCGTGGCTTTCCTTCAATCGCCCGACCCCGGAAGAACAATGGTTACCGGGAAACGGGTGCGGAGCTCCGCTTTGCTTCTATGTCTAATCTTCGTCGCCTTTTCAACGTTTTCTCCCCTTTCCTTTGCCAACGAACTTTCTTTGGGTACTCCCTCTCCCTTCTTTTTCTTCTTTCTTTTTGATATGTTTATGTTATCGCTGTAAATTCTAAGAATTAGGGTTTTTTTTTCCCATTTAGAAATTAAAATTTTAAATTTTGATAAAATTAAAGGAATTATAAATCAAACGTTCAAATATCTTGTCAGTTTAGTTTGGCTTTTTTCAATTGCTGATAGTAATGTCTTAATAATGGAAAAATATTAAATTTTGATTATTTTCTATTATTCTATTATTTTTTCAGTTGTTGGGGAGTTTAATAAGACACTGCTGTTAACTCCTGCGTTGCAAGTGGAGGAGTCCCCTGGTTTAAAGCCAGGAACTAGAGCTATTTGTGAAAGAGTTCACGTTGATGGTTTGTCTAGGTTTAGGAATCTCAAGAAGTTTGCTCATTCAGTAAAGGTGAAGGTTTCACAAGGGAATTCCACCCTACGCAGGCTGAATGTTGAAGTTTGCTTCCATAGGTAAGTTGTTGAATTATGATGAGTTCATTAAAAGACAGGCTTAGAAGGCTTCTTTGGACTGAAAACAAACCAAATTTGAACTCTTTTTTCCAATTGTAAAGCAATTTTGGCTTAAGGCTACTATTTTTGTTTTGCAGGAATGCTTCACTTGGGATTGGGATGTGCCCTCAAGGCAAGTGGGAGAAGCTTTCGAAGGGTTTATGGGTTAAATCCATGTCTACTTTTGATCACAAGCTCTTGGATATACGGATAACCAGTTCATCTACACAGACCCTTGAGGTGTCCATTGAAGAGGGTGAGTTTTTTATCCTTCTGTCCCTCTTGCTTTATGTCCGACAATTGAAATTGCTAATCTATCCTCTTCTTTTGTTTATTTTCCTTTTTTCTTTTTTTTGTCTTTGCAGAATTTTTCCTATATCACATAATATTTTTAATATCAGGCATTGTGTTGTTGAGCTTGGCTCCTGCTCTAAGCCAGTCCTTAGTATTTTACTATGGTAGTGCCATGGCAGTTGGTGTCATCCTTGTGGTGTTGATAGTCCTGTTTCAGGTCAATAACGTTATTGATAAATTACTTGAAACTTCTTCAACTTGCACTCAATTATTTTATCTGTTGTGCTATCAATCTCTGATAAGCTTAATATTCTTATATTTGACAGGGAGTAAAGCTTCTTCCAACTGGTCGGAAGAGCTCACTTGCAATTTTTATATATTCATCTATGGTGGGTATAAACTGTGTATTTGCCGTGTCCTTTTTCTGTTGCTTTTTTTTAGTTTCTGTATGTATATCTGCATGTGCATGAGTATGTGTGTGCCTATGTTATCTTTAAATTCTTCTCACACATAATTTTGTCATCATTTTAGGTTGGGTTGGGATCTTTTCTTCTCCACTATTTGCCTAGATTGTTGCATTCAATACTTTCAGAGATGGGAATCAGTGAAGACATGTATAATCCTGTAAGTAAGTTATCCTATAAATATTTTGGTCACTTGCTTCATGTCTCTCTATGATGCAGAGCTAACAATGTCTCTCTAGAATGTTTGAGCTTTCATTGTTATCAAATACTATGTTCATGTTTGATGAGAGACACTGTAAATTTCAATAGGTAACAAGTGAACCATGGATGATGGAACTTGGAAGCTGACTTAACAGATCTCATGATTTTGGCCTTCAAATCAAAACTATTGTTCATATGATATTATTGCTTAAACGAAATGGTAAAGTCAAGTGGAGAATTGCTAAGGTTATGATAAGGGTTCTGTTATATTGAATTCTTCCTGTTTCTAGAAGATTATGGTGCGTAAGTTTTAATACTTGAGTAAATTATTTGAACTCTACCTGCTCTCTCCTATTTTTCCCCCCTTCCAATCATTGTCAATATTTTCTCTTTGCATATAGTTGTTCAAAATGGCAAAATAATCTTTGGGTTACTTTTTCCTCCTTAAAAAATGCAAAAATTCAGAATTGAATACTTGATTTGCAAGATTCCTTAGATTTATGCCTTTATTCTAGCTGGAGCAGGAACTTTGTGGATTTCTGATTTCTTCGTTTTTAGACTAGAGTTTCTACTTATACTCTATATTTCATGTGGTTCCCAGATTACAATAGGCATTATTTTTTTGTTTTGTTTTAACTTGGAATTGGTTACAGTTAGATGTTACATGTGACATGTAGTTTTTATGGTTCTGTGGTTTAAACTTGTATTGTTGTATGTGGTTACTGGTGATAAGATTTGCAAATGATTTCTTATAATAAACTGAATTGTTTTCTATATTTAAATTTTAGTTGGCTATATTTCTTCTGGGTTTTGTTGTTCTTGCTGGAGCTTGGTTGGGATTCTGGGTTGTCCGCAAACTTGTCCTGACAGAAGATGGATCAATTGACGTAAGCACATCTCACTTTGTTGCTTGGTCCATCAGGTTGTTTGCTGGTATTATGATCCTTCAGGTTTTTTCCACTTTACCAAATCTCTGAAATTTTCTTTTATTCAATTAAATTGTTCTCAGCAATGGTTAATTGTAGTTTCATTTTTTTTTTAAAATGTAACTCACTCTATGATTGCAGAGTTCTGAGGATCTCCTCCTTGCAGGAGAGGCATTATTATCTGGAATGATGCTCTCATCAGTTTTGCGTAAAGTCACTAGATATAGATTTCTGCGCCGGGTTTACAAGTACTCCTTTTTCTTTCTTTACCTTCATTGGGCTCAATCATTTCTATCATTATAAAAACTATGTTTGGATTTCATCTTTTGTACTTGTTCGTCTTGCATTGCTATTAGATTTCATTGCATAACATTATGTGGATTACTTCTGCAGGAAGTTGTTCAAATTAGTCAAAGTCATTGGAAGAAATACTCAAATTCTTGATTTATCACCAGATAAATATTCTCATGATGAACATATCTACAAGAGGCCTGAAGACTATAATTTTCTTAAGCAACGGTCTAAACACTTTCCCCTGGCTTCTTGCAATACTCCTGTGCAAGGTTTAGTTGATGATCCTTTTGTTTAGACATAGACTAAGAAAAGTTTGGTCTTTTGTCTATTGACCATGTCAGAAAATATCTTTATGTATTCTTTGCTTCCATTCCTTCAGGTATTACCGGCATGTCTTCTAGTCAGCTGTCACATATGGACTCTTATCCTTCCACCTTTCACAACACTCCAGAGCGGAGAAAATTTTCTGAAGGTAAGTGGGAGAAGTTCACTAGAGACTCCACAAAAAGGGCTGTTGAAGAGCTTGTTTCTTCACCTGATTTCAGAAAATGGGCTGCAGCTAATGCTGAGAGGATCACTGTAACACCCAGAAATAGTTCTGCGGGTGCTTCTGTCCGTCGTCATCGATGGTTCCTTTGGTCTTAAGTAGCTAATTATCAATTGTAGATTCCAGGCATTGCAATTGAAAGATGCTGGCAAACTCAAAACTAACATCCGGCGTTCTAAGGGCATTCCAAGGTTCGATTAGCCCGAGTACTGGAATGAATGAGAATGCTGCCAATGTTGTGCACTTGTACTATATAAAGTAGAATTCATGTAAAAAGTCTTCTGTCAGATCTAGGGACTAACAAGTTCTTTATTATCCTTCAACTCAGGGAAGGTCTCTCTCTCTCTCATGTCATGTGATGAAACTCAATACAAGGGTGATGATACTAGCTAGGGAGCCTTATTGTTAAATCTATTTTATACGAAAGAATAGCAGCGTTTTTCGCCAAAAGAGAAAAAGGAAAAGGCTCTTTGGTGACTTTCCAAAGAACGTCATTACGTCATTACGAAACAAAACTGATTTCTTTGAGCTTTGACGTATTGGCTGTGGATAGGGTGTAATTAATTCAGATCGATACAGTATTAAGTTTACATTTGAATTTAATTTAAAATTTGATTTAAACATAATTAAATTTTATTTATTTTTAGTTCAAATTCGATTTGAGATAAAAATTAAATTATTTGAATTTGTTTGATTAAATTTTATTAATACGTAAAAATAAATTTAATTTTTTTATTTGATAAAAGTTCGAGTATTTACGTTATTAGAGTTCGAGATTGAATTTTAAAAATTTTATTAATTAAAATAATTAAAATATATTAAAATAAAAATATTTAATTAAGTTTACGAATTATTTAAATTAAATATAAAAATATTTAAATTTGATTCAATTTATAAATTAAATTATTCGATAATAATCGAATCAAATTTAAATTTTATTTAAATTAAATTTAAATAATTTATGAGTATTAATATATTATTTATATTTGTGATCCTTTTTTTTATTTGAGTTAAGAAATTGCATTCACATGTTTGACGATTTACGTACAGTTGGCTGGATAAACAGGGAGAGGGTGAGCTAAGTTTCAAACTCAACAGTTGATTATCGAGCGAAAGAAAGTTTGAAAACCAAGAAATTGAAAGTTAAAAAAGTGCCTCCAAAGTAGAGAAAATAAATCACTTCAAGATTTTAGGAGGAAAAAACAGGAAACAGTAAAAGAAGTTTTTACCAGCAGAAAGGAAGGGTAGCAAACAAAGGAAAATTTCAATTTGGGTTTTATTGCCAGGATTTTTTTTTTTTTAGTTTTTCAAGTATGATTAAGGTTTTGACCAAATTATTAGATGAATTTTTTTTTGTTGAAAAAAATGTCTGAAGAAAACTTGGAAGAGGAAATTCCAATCTTTTGTGTGTGTTAACAAAAGTGAAAATGAAATTAACTTATTAAAGTTAAAAGAGAAATAAGATGCATGTATTTAAAATATAAAGCCAAAACGAACATTTCACATCAAATCATGTAAAGGGATAAACTTTACCAAATGATCATGATGTAAAATGCATGGTATATGATTTCCCAATGCTTTTGGTTTTTGGATGGAGGCAATGTACCCTCTGCTCTGCTTTGCTGGACTGCAAAGCAATAGTAATGGTATCAATTGAACTGAAAAGAAAAATAATAGTATCGATAAAGTGAATCAAATGGAGTAAAATTTTTAAAAAATATTAATTTTTATATATTTATTTTAATATTGATATTTATTGTTAATAAAGTCTTTATTATTATTTATAAACAAAAAGAAGCTTTGGCTTCACTTAAAGCAACTACCCGAATAGTCGGTTCCACTCCATAGAACAACTTCTAGGTGAAACTGGAAACCACGCTTCAACAGTTCAAGTGTTCAACTATACATTGAACTGTGAAAGATTCCAATTCCTTTACATAATGGATTGGGGATCGTCTTTTTCTTTTCTTCATCATCATAAAAAGCTATTCGTCCCTTGAAGAGTGAAGAGTCGGTTTAGCATCTATACAAACTTCTTCCAAGCTTCCTCAGGCTTAGCTTTTGTTACCCCCGATTCTCAGTAACCCAGGGTTTGTTTTTGTGTTTTGATCGAAGTTTTGTTTTTCTTTGTTCAGAAGACACAAAAAAGAAAATTCTCAAGATCAAGAAATCCGTTAAGATAGAAAGATTTTAAAGAAGAAGAAGGCAAAGATGAGTTACTACAATCAGCAGCAACCTCCTGTTGGTGTTCCTCCTCCTCAAGGTATTCGTTCTTTAACTCTGATTTTGAAAAGGTCTGTTATATTTGGTTTTCTTTTGGAAGATTGACAATCTCTTTTTGTTTTTCATGGGATTTTTTTAATGTTATTATTATGGATTTGCAGGGTATCCTCCAAAGGATGCATATCCACCGCCAGGGTACCCAGCTGAAGCTTATGGCTACCCGCCTCCACAGTACGTAGCTCCTCCTCCTAGACAGCAGCAGGATACCAGTTTTCTTGAAGGATGGTAAAAAATCTCTCTTTCTCTTTTTATCTCTTTCAAGCATTCGATCAGAACTAGTATTGATGTTACTTGTTAATTAGTTCCATGTCGGGTTAACATAATTTTACTCTCCAATCTGCATATAGACTATTGATTATATGTTGATCTTCCAAAGAGAATATGGTTTTCCAGGGCTTGTCTGATGGTTGATTTTGTCTAAATCTAAACCAAACTTTTTCTTTTTCCAATGGAAAATTGTAGACTTCAATTCTTTCCTTCATTCATGAAAAGTTCAGTTCTTTTCAGCCATGCATTGCATGATATGCATCCTATTCCAATTTGAAGAGTTAGAATCAAATGATAGGGTCTCTAACTTTTGGTTTCCTACATCAGGATTATCAAATTCTCAATATCACTCATTGTTATATGACTGGTTTGGTTACATTTAATTCGTGAAGAAGTAATTCTTGCAAGTAATCATGATTAATATTTGTTGCAAAAAGCTGTAAAACTGACTTGATTTTGGTGTTGTTTCTTCTGCAGCTTAGCAGCACTCTGTTGTTGTTGCCTTCTGGATGCTTGCTTCTAAGGAGAATGAAGTGATCAGCTTGGTCATTTGTCAACTGTCGATCATCCTTAACTCCAATTAAGGGAAATTAATTAATTACTTTTATCTAATGTGTATGGATTTTTTTTTATTTGGTTTTGAATGTATAACATGGTAGATTTATATCCATAAACTACTCGATTTTCATCTAATGTGTATGGATTTTTTTTTATTTGGTTTTGAATGTATAACATGGATGTAGCATATTTCGAGGTTCAGTTCCTTTTGTAATTCATGAATGAATTTTATTCTACATGTGAAGAAAAAATCTAGATTGTTGTTTCTGAGAAGTGGAAGAGAAGGGCACATCTTCTCATCTTCTCACTTGTGCTTTAGGTTTGTTTCGATTATTCTCTTCCACTTCCACTTTTTAACAGGTTCCTTTCCATGCTATTCATTTACTATTTTTAGTTGAGCATCAAGGGAAAAATTTAGGGGAAATTTTTTAGGTGAAATTCATGAAATTTTATACTAAAATTGATTAAATAAAAATTAAAATGAAAAAGATTTTATTACATAGATCAAGTGTTCAACTTTTTGAAAAAATTTTAATAAATTTTATAGATAAACATTTTTAATTAAAATTTTGATAAAATTTTTATTGTTGAATAAATACAAATCAAATTTTAATTCTAAAATGTATTTTCAAATTTTTTTTTTACATATCAATTTATTTTTTTATTTAAATTTTTTGTTAAAATTTTTATTAGATCGTTTTTAACGAAAAACTTTACAGATTTCATTTAAAAATTTTGTATAAGTTTTTCTTTTGCAATAAAAGGTTTTTAAGTTCTTTTATACATAACTTTTTCATATCAATATAAATAAATTTATTTATATCCACCTTAGCAAGTTAATAAAAAATTATCTTTCCTAATCTTTTAATGAATTGGAATGAAGGTAGTTAATATCGAAATAAACTCTCTTGCTACTTGAGATTAAACTTTCTTAAAAGCATATTAATTGTTTGGCAATTTGGTGCTAATTGCTTCACAAATGTCAAGTATTAATCAAGCAATTAGCATCTTAG
Organism: Durio zibethinus; assembly: GCF_047325235.1. Taxonomy (NCBI): domain Eukaryota; kingdom Viridiplantae; phylum Streptophyta; class Magnoliopsida; order Malvales; family Malvaceae; genus Durio; species Durio zibethinus. The sequence continues at coordinate 18,732,266 of NC_143185.1, forward strand.
TATTCTTTTAATTAAAAAAAGTATTCACAAATAAATTTTTTTTTTTTGAGTGGTTTCTTGAAGTTGTCCGAAATGGATAAAAGAAGAAACATGCCTAGATGCCCTAAGAATCTTTGCCGAAATAATTGAGAATAATGATCTTTTTCTTTTTGTCACCATTTCTTCACCGTACTGATTTTATTCGGATGCTTTTTGACGTTAGGGGAAGTAGAGCTGAGTACTGGCTGTTTCTATAACTTTTTTTTTTTTTTTTGCTACGTATTTTCGTTTCTGTTGCAGCAGAACAGAAGACAATTGTGCTCAATGGTCCAAACTTGATATTTTGGATTCCACTTGTGTGATAGAAATAAGTTTTACCTTTTAATCATAAACTTTTCTAATTTTCTTGGAGCTAGTTATATATAAGGTTAAAGAGCATAAGAAATCAAATCAGAATATATTCCGAATGAATATTAACAAATAATCAAAAATTAATATTTTTTAAGTTCCAAATTATTTAAATGTTATTGACTTTTATGTAGCTTAAGAAATAAATTTTGATTTTAATATACTTAATTAATATTAAATTTTAAAATTTTTTATAAAATTAAAATTTCATAATTCTTAATATCAAAAAATAAAAAAATGGGATGGAAAAAAATATATCAATCATATGATCTATTAATAAAATATTAAACTCTTAATATCAATAATTAAAAATCAAATCTTAATAATTTCAAATATAAAAAATATAATTATACATTACAGGTATGTAGGAGAATTATTTTTATTAAAATGAAATTTATATATTATTTAATTTTTTTAAAAAAAATTTTTTTATTTGTATTCAAATATTTACTAGTACTACTTTTTACCACAAAAAAAAAAAAGTAAGTAATTGAAAATTTTGCATTAATCCCGTACATATTTCAGCTGAACCAGAAACTTCCCTGAAAACAAGACTGATGCATTTGAATTTTCCCAGAAAACAGCCCCAGTGCAAAGCAAAAAATTCCAGCATATACGAAATGATTTGAAAATTGTTTTTAATTAGTTACATTATGAACAATTTTACATTGTAAGAAAAGTAAAGCATATTCCAGAAGATAAAAATAAAAAAATAAAACAAGGAATGGGATATTCGGATTGAGATTTGATCATGTTATAACTGAATATATACTACTTACAATAATGCATGTATTATACACATTCTTTTCTTCTCAGAACTTTCAACAAAAAATCTTTTGTTTCCCAATATCATGTATATAATCTGTTGATTCCTTTGACATTTTATCAACCAGAGAAATTAAAAGCCTGATTACTAGAAAAACAGCAAAAGCCATGGGGCCACCACCATGTGCTTCAAATTCCCAGGTCAGTTAGCTTGTCGTCTTCTTCTTTTTTCAACCCTTCCCTTTCCCTATCGTTCCACCTCTTCACTCCAGCGTTCAGCCGCATTTCCTGGTTTTTCTCTCAGCTGATACATGGCAACTGCTGTTAAAGTAAGTCCTGCACGGATGAATTCCCAAGCAAACTATGGGAAATTTTGCAGTTCATGTCGAAGCAATAATAAATTGAGTTTCCAAAGGAGTATGTTTGATCATGGTTGGAGAGGAATATTGGTGAGGAAGGAAATGAGAAGATCGGTGGTTAAAGGGTGTGAGTGGAAAAAGCATAATAATACTAATAACAATGGCTGCTGCGGGAAGTTCTATGATATTACGGAGGAAGAGTTGAGGTTTGTGGAAGTGCTCAGGGAAGCTCAGTCCTATGTTTATTTGCATCGAGGAAGCACATTTGTTTTGCTGTTATCAGGAGAATTTGTTGCTAGTCCATATCTGGATACCATACTCGAGGTCTCCTCTCTCTCTCTCTCTCTCTCTCTCTCTCTCTCTCTCTCTCTCTCTCTCTCTCTCTCTCTCTCTCTCTCGCTGAAAATTAGCTGAAAATATTAAATTACATGAATGAATTTAATCTTAAAAATTACTTTATTTTATGTTTTATTTAGATTTTTTTTAATTAAGTCTAACAATAAAATCATATGACAGGACGAGATGACGATGAGTTCAAAATTTCTGCCCATTAACCAACCAAATTTTTAAACTTTTCATTAACTCAAATGAAACATTAACAATTTAGATCAATTCTTTTTAAATAAATTTAATTTTTTTTATAAAAAAATTACTTTAGGTTTTTAATAGGAATAAGAAAATTTATTTTTACTTAGGTAAAATATTGGTTTTTCGATCTTCGGAATGTTTTTTTTTTTTTTATCATGAGTAATTATCAGATTTTTTATTAAATTTTTAATTTATTTTTAAAATTTTTATATTATTTATTTAATTAAAAAATATTACATTTATAATTTTTTTTTAAATTCGTAATTTTTAAATGTTAACTTTAATAATATATTAATTAATTAAAAAATAATCGACTATTAATTATGTGATTTCATCCCATTCAAAACAAATTTCATGTACTAGTTCTTATTTTTCCCCACTTTGCCATATGTAATTTTTTTCTTAAGAATACTCAAAAAAAAAAAAAAAAAGTGCCGTATTAACCTTTTATCGATAACCGCTCGGCGGGGTGGCTTCTCCTTTGCTCCCTCTGCAACTAAAGAAGGCACGTGTCATAACCAGACACTGTTTTTCTCATTTTCTGAAATGTAAGACGAAAAAGGCTTGCTACTTCCACCGTTCCACGCTCTAACCAAACTATTCAGGGTTGCCACGATGGCCGCTTCATGCTCAACGGCTCGCGTCCCCCTCTTCTCTCTCGCCCAAGCCAAACTTTTTTCATGCCGCCACGCCTTCGAAAACGACGTCCTAAGACTAAAACCAGAGCTGAAGTTCAGGACTCATTTTCTTAAACCCGAAACCGTGTGCAAGCGAGGTGATTCGTTTAAGCGCAATGTGATTAACGAAGAAGATAGCGTGGAGGGGACTTATAACTCCCTTGACGATAAGCAGTTTGTGCGGTGGTTCCGTGAGGCTTGGCATTACCTCTGGGCACACCGTGGCAGTACTTTCTTTGTTATTATTTCCGGCGAAATCGTTGCTTCCCCCTTTTTGGACGCCATTTTGAATGCAAAGACAAAATTTAAAAGCTTCTGGATTTTTTTATGGTCAAGGTTTTATTTTTTTTTTTCAATTTGCAGGATATTGCGTTTTTGCACCACCTAGGGATCAGATTTGTTATTGTTCCTGGAACTCACGTGCAAATCGACAAGCTTTTGGTCGAGAAAGGTGGGCCAAACAAAAAACGACACCGTTTCATGTTCTTACTTGGATTTTTTTTATAATATCTTGTAGTATTATTTGTCTTTATTGTAATTACAATCCTATTCAATTTTAAAGCTTTGGCCATATTTAGAAACATCTTTTCTAATTTTAGCGCATGTTTTGGTTAGATAATTCATTGTTTGTTTCACTTAAACTGTGATTAAACTTTTTGTTTGCATGATCTATGAAAATTTGCAGGGCATGAACCAAAGTATGATGGTAGATATAGAATAACGGACTCGGAATCTCTGGCTGCTGCAATGGAAGCGGCAGGAGGGATTCGTCTAATGATAGAGGCAAAACTTTCTCCTGGACCTTCCATATGTAATATTCGTCGACATGGTGATAGTAGCCGTTGGCACGACGTTGGTGTCAGCGTTGCTAGTGGTAACTTCCTTGCAGCCAAGGTTAGAATGCTTCTGTTTGGAAAATAACATTTGGATTTGGGTTGTGCTTGTATGTGCATTAATATTATTCTCTTTGAGACAATGACTATATCCTTGTAAATTGAGGAGAGTGAATATATTTCTTTTATGTCATATATGCATGTACATGTAAAGTGATGGGTTGCCTGCAAAGCATGTTTTTGCTACGTGCCCTTTGTCAATCTTGTTAAATCCTTTTGCAGAGAAGAGGAGTTGTCGAAGGTGTTGATTATGGAGCAACAGGTGAAGTAAAGAAAATAGATGTTGCTCGCATGCGTGAGAGGCTTGATGGTGGTTGTATAGTAATATTAAGCAACCTGGGGTATTCTAGCTCTGGAGAAGTTTTGAATTGCAAGTATGCTGTGTAACTTTTAATGGTATTTGGTTGCAGCTTGCTCTTATATATTATCCAATGAACTAAAATTCCTTGATTTATCACTCCAAATCAACTTTTTGGGGGGGGAAATAAATCACATTCTGCAATTTTTTTAGTACCTACTATTTATTGGGCAGGTCATCAGCATTGAGAAAACCCATATTTTCCCCTTTTACTATTTCTATCTTCATTTATTTTATCCAAGTTGTTTTTGTCATATACAAAGGGATCATTTAATTTGCTGTCTCAGTAGGTGCCTTTGAAGGATTACAAGACACCAATCATACCGGAAAAGAAACCCAACTCTGGAAGTTACAATTCCTTGTGGGGTTGAACATACGAAATATCTCAGCATGAGCAGTTCTTGAATTTGTTGCATGTGTGTTTCTATTTTGTAAACTAGTTCTAATTTAACTAAATATGTTTGCTTTATGGTGCACCTTGACTTGGCTAAAAAGTTTTGTTTTACTTTCCAATGATTCAAAGCCTGATTGCTAATGCTTTATGTTTCATACATTTCAGCACATATGAAGTTGCTACGGCTTGTGCATTAGCTATTGGAGCAGATAAGCTTATTTGCATAATAGATGGTCCGATTTTGGATGAGAATGGACGACTTATTAATTTCTTGCCTCTTCAAGAGGCAGATATGTTAATCCGTCAACGGGCCAAGCAAAGTGAGATAGCGGCTAAATATGTGAAAGTTGTTGGTGAAGAAGATCTCACTTGCATTGGAAATAGTGATTCTATTGCAGTTGTACACACTTCACAGAATGGGAAAGCTCTTAGTAATACATGTAATCCAATCTTTCAGAATGGCATTGGTTTTGATAATGGCAATGGACTATGGTCTGGAAAACAGGGCTTTGCTATTGGAGGTCAGAAGCGGCTAAGTCAACAAAATGGTTACCTTTCAGAGTTGGCTGCAGCAGCTTTTGTCTGCAGAGTAAGTTCAAATAGTTTGTCTGCCAGCTTACTAAATTTAGATGCTTTCCCATGCAAAAGCAATTGCTTTGCCAAGCAAAAACAATATGCCAATTGTATTTTCTGCTTTCATTGCCAGGGTGGTGTACAAAGAGTTCATTTGTTAGATGGGACTATTGGTGGGGTCTTATTATTGGAACTGTTCAAAAGAGACGGAATGGGGACAATGGTGGCCAGGTATTTAATGTTTGCAGTGAACTTGTTGGTTAACATTATGGGAAAATACGCATTTGCCTTAGGCATTGTGTACCAAATATAGTAGTTAATTTGCCATGTATCTGCATTTGCTTTGTGAGTTCTCAATCTTTGCATGAGCGGTAGCCTATTCGGATGTTTTAATGGGCTCTGCTCCTCAGGTGGAGAGCTAAACCAAAAATGGATGTTATATGCAACTAAGTATAAGTTTTCAGAAGAGTTATAGGTACATATTGTTTGAATTTATTGATAATTTAGAGGACTTTCTAGTATTTTCACAATTTTTTTTCCAACTTAAATGTTTTGGAGTAGCATGTGATATTTCCTAGTTAATTCCTGGGTCATGCATTAAGCACTGATCAGTTTCATTACATTTGGCAACAGACAAACTGGACGGATATGTTGTTCTGATATCCTTTTTCCAAGGATTAGGGATCCCAAAGTATCTTCATGTGGCTGACATTTGTTAGTTTACATGATATGCTGTTGTGAGATTTACTAAGTCATTAAGCATTCTTGCATTGAATTTGCTGACTTCAGTGTTGCTTGCTATTTAGTGATCTATATGAAGGAACTAGGATGGCTAAGGTGACAGATCTCGCTGGAATCAAGCAAATCATTCAACCTTTAGAGGAGTCCGGCACATTGGTTCGCAGGAGTGATGAGGAGGTCCGTGCTGCTGTTTTAGACTTTTGTTTGACAAATCTAACTCTCTCGTTCATGTATATACTTTTTCAATAATCCGCATGTTGTAATAAGAATAAAAGTTTGGTCCTATTTTGCATGGTTTATTTTTTCTACTGGTTCTTGGATGCTTTAAACTAATGGTAGTTGGAAAAAATCCCTTTATTCTTTTGTGCCGGAGCCAACATCTAAATATTAAATTCTTCTGTGGCTTTTTGTTTGTGCAGCTACTTAAGGCCATAGATTCATTCCTTGTTATGGAAAGGGAAGGTCAAATCATTGCTTGTGCTGCTCTTTTTCCGTTCTTCAAGGACAAGTGTGGGGAAGTTGCCTGTATTGCAGTTTCTCCTGACTGCCGAGGACAAGGACAGGGAGATAAACTGCTTGGTATGATGTTTAACATCTGTAGCTTCACTGCTTATGTCATATGGGACATCATCATACTTTGCTACTGATTCTGGTTTGTTAGCTCAGTTCTTTATCTTACGGAAGCATCTTTACAAATTTGAAACAACAAAAACAACAACATCATCAATAATAATAATAATAATAATAATAATAATAATAATAATTTTAGAGATGCACCTCCAACAAAGCACCTTTTTAAGCTGCAGGATTGCATATAAAAGATTTGCTGATAAGTTCAGTTCCCACAATCTGAGCATAGAATGATGCTGGATTTGCATCTGATTGTGATTTTTGTTTTTATGAGCATCACTTTAATGTGATTTTACTATAGGATATTTGTTTGTGGGCAACCAACCATATCATTCCTAATAATAATTCTAATTGATATCAATCAAAATTTGTGCAGATTACGTTGAGAAGAAGGCTTTCTTCCTTGGATTAAGTATGCTTTTCCTGCTTACAACTCGTACTGCTGATTGGTTTGTATTTTTCTCCACTACTTATGAATTCTATACGATCTCCAAAAGGAGGCAATTGCATCTCTTATGGTTTATAAAATATGTCCAGGTTACTTATGTCCATTATCACTTTGAGAGAGTTCGTCTTTCAATTTATGGCCTTTATTATTATGTCCAGGTTACGGGTATACAAAACTATGCCAATACTCATCACTTATGGTGCTCACAGGTTCGTTCGGCGCGGCTTCAGAGAATGCAATATTGACATGATACCGTATGAAAGGAGGAAAAAGATTAATCTATCGCGTAAATCCAAATATTACATGAAGGAGTTGGTACCAGGTCGAAGTGGAATTACTGCTGATAGAGCGTTTAAATGACCTTGCAACACAGCTAACCAGGCCTGCATCGAGGATTTTTAACCTCATCGCTCTGGTAAGCTACTGATCAGGGGATTCTCTGCATCAGGTTTTTGTCATGAATTCCCTAATTGATTATTGTAGCCATAACCATTTTGTGGTCGAATCGTAATTAAATAGTATGACAAATAAATTAGCCTTTCTTTTCTGGTTAAAAAAGTTAAACCAATTTGGTCGCTGTTGATCACATTTATTTTAATCTTGAAAAATGTGTAATAATGAAAACCTGAACCTCAGTTGCTCAACTTGAATTATGGTAGAAAAAAGCAACAGGATCTGCAGGATTATAGAATCAGTCTTCAGATATAACAGGTCCCTTCCACTTGAAGTTATCTGCATACGACTTCACCTGCGACCACATATATTTACATGGTAAGAAATACTACCATGGATATTGTAACTTTAATGAATAATATAAAACTCAAGCAGCACTGGTGTTTGAACGTATTGCATGTGACGTCCGTACTTCTGTATTTTTGGACACTCTAGCAGCATATATAATCATCATATACAGTAACTTTCTGCTGTTATCAAGTACTCTCTCTCTCTCAGATAAGTAACCCCAACTTGTCTAAATGTCAACTTGTAGAACTTCATAGCATCTTTTAGAAGATTTCAATTTGGCAAGAGGGCTAGTAAGAAATGCAATTTCTAGCAGAGGCCATGAGAAAATATAACAACATAAACAAGAATGATTTCAACGAAAATGTCTAGTCAAGGATCAAGAATGTGCAGGGCCTACTGGCAGTCATTCCACTAAGCTCAAAATGTTGAAAACCGATGATGCCCTAGTTGGTTTGATCAGTTGCCTTAAGAAATCTCGAGTTGATTTTTGTTCTTATGCCTAGCTGAAAGAATTAACCTGATTTAAATTAACTACTGTTATCACTCCCAAACTTGCTGCCATGTAGGCTCATGTTAAAGAAGCAGAATTAGTGCCAAAAGTGCAAAAGGAAGAGTCCAAACCTTCAGAACTGGTGTCAGCCGCTTTTTAACCTGTATATGGGTTCAAGATGTACCACCAAACAATTAGTGTCTCAGAAAGATGGAAATTGGACAAATTAACAAAGAAAAAAACTTTAACAAAATAATCGAGTGAATTTGCCATCTAACAACAGGGAACAAATATCTGTAATTAGATCTTATAATTTAAAATATGATACGGTGACACTGCAAGAACCCGATATGAAAATAAAAAACGAAAGTGATATGGCTTAAAATTATAACAATAACTATATATGGGTTTAATAAAAATAAAAAAATGTATTTCATGTTTTTATATCGACACGAATTATGACATGTAATTTTCGTATAAAATATGATACTGAATTTCAATATTTTATACAAAACAAATACAAGAATCTCTAGGTATATCTGAAACCAAAAACAACAATTCTAGTCTAACACAAAAAAAAAAAAAAATCTAAGAATGATTCAGACTAAAAAAGAACCAAATATTATCAAAGTTTGTTATTTTAAAGCCAAAACGAGAAATGGAATAATACTCCATGAATACAGTTTAATATTTCAGTCCAATAAAAAAACTTAAAACGTGAAAAATAAAGGATAAAGCATACCACATATTCCCACCCATGTTTCTCAGCAAAAGACTTTGCAGCTCCTTCACTATCAAAACTAAGTGCGGAATCACCAACATTAGCATAAGGGTCCCCTGTGGATGTCCAACCCATCAATGGATTCTCCCACCTACACCATATTATTCAATGACAAGAAACAAATCTTGATTATGTAAATCACGGTTACAAGAAAAAAAAATCTAAGATTTTCCTGCGCATGACAAGACCAAAAAGAAAACCCTAATTTAGGATCACACCAAGAAATTGGCAATGACGCCCAAGTTCAAGAGAACAGGTTTTACCCAAATTTCAGAATCTTCAAATTTGGTTACTTGCAATCAAAAACAGATAATTGAAGAATAGAGGAATAGCTTAATTCTGCCATTTTGATTTTCTACCATTTATAAGCATCAGCAGAGATTACTTAGGAGTTAGGATCACATTCTAACAGCTAAATGGCAAATTGAAAAAAAAAATCCATTTCTACAACCAAAAAAGATAGGGAAAAGTCAGGTTAAAGGGAAAAAAGATAGAAAAAAAACTTACTTTTGTGTTGACATAAAATTGATCTTCCATTTTCCAACTTTCCCAGATCCTTGTTGAGTTGCAGTTCTAGCAGGCGAGTATATCACAACCTACGACGAATGTGAAAAAAGAATAAATAAACAAATAAACAAGCGCCGCAATAATTATATATTTCCACATTCGTTCAAAAGTTAAGAGGAAAAAAGCGATCGATCAAAAATTGCCTACACCTCGATAAAAATTTGAAATTTACCCTCCGACGAAGATGTTCTTCAGGGATACCGGAAACCATTCCGACCTCGCCTGGCTTGACCTCCATCAGTGCATCTGAAGAGAAAGTTCTCCACAAAGATCCCAGGGTGGTTCGAACCACTCGAGGTTGGCTCGTTATTTTTTGCAGAGAGTTCGTGGCGGCCATCGTCTTCCTCAAAATCTCTGCGTTTTACGGGTGCTCTTTTTTCCTTTTCTCTAATCCGAATCCTTTTAAGAGAAAAAAGGTGACTGAATAAAATATATATTTTCACTGGCAAAAAAAAAAACATTTTTTTGTAATTACAGTTTTGATCTTCATGTTTCTATATTTTACTAAATTGGCCATATTTTTTTCTTTTTCTTTGTAGAACCCATTGATGTTTGATAATTTGATAATTAATATTAAGAGCTAAAATTAATTTTGATAATTTAAAATATGGTACAGTAATATGATATAAATAAGATATAAAAAAATATAAATGTGATATAATTTAAAATTTTAATAATTATTATTAAATTTAATAAAATAAAAAATATATTTTATTTTTTTATACGAATTATAATATATAATTTTTATATAAACTATTATATGATTACATATATTTTAATAATTTATATGATACAATTATGTGAATCATCAAATCTAAATAAAATTATCTTATAAGTTTGGCATTTATTAATGTAATAACGATTTGAAGAAGCATCGTCAACTATTGCTTGCAAAATTAGTTCATGGACCATAATAGTAATCACTTTTACTATTAGTCAGTCTACGTGCTAGACCATTATCCTATTAATTGTTATTATAACAAAGTTGTTAAATAATGCTTTACTAAGAATTATTATCATTTATAAGCTTTTATGATTACAAATTATTTAAAAAAAGTTTTAAGGACAAATAAATTTAATTCTCAAATTAAAATAAAATATATTTTTTAAAAAATGTTTCATTGAACTCAAAAATTTTATTACAAGAAAAGTGAGTTCAATCAATTAAACCAATTCCTCGTTGGCTTATGATCTTATAAATTTAAATGTTGATGCCCCTATTAATTTTCCTTTTCTTCAATGCAACAATAGTTGGTAAGGATGTATTGACTTCGAATTCAATTAAACCTTGGGACCTAGTTTTATTTAAAAAAGCTTAGGGGGCTGCAAGCTATTTTCAAAATTTACAACAAGTTCCATCTGCCATCATCCATGTCATGTAATAATAATAATAATAATAATAAAGCAGCAAATATGAATAAAAAAAAAACATTTCCAAATTTCCATTTGTAAAGAACAAAAAACCAATCTCCCTAGCATTTTTTCTTTTGCTCCCTTGTTTTGTAAGAAATAATTTTTGACAAAATTCCGATGCTCCGCACGTGAATTCTCTTCCTCCCTTCGCGCGTGTCTCCGATCAGGTACTCCAATCTTCATCCTTAATTTCTCCGAAGAATTCATTCATAATTTTAAAATTCATCACTTAATGCAAAGTTTTTTCTTTTTTTTTTTTTGTTTGGAATTTTCTAGATAAGCCGATCCTAATAAATTTCTTCAAAGTTCAAGCTTTGGATGAAAATGCATTAATCTGATTTCTTCTTGCTTCATCATTGTTAATATTGTTTTGTAGCTGAGAAAAATTTTTTCAGAATATATATTTTCATTGTAGTTTGAGAGGATTGAGGAAATTAAAGATTCATAGTTATACTTACAATTCCAAGTTGTGATTATTTGTGTTGATGGATTGAGTCTAAATTTATTTATAATTTGAGTCAAGAGAAGTTGGAGGTTTGAGTTTTATGCTTCAAAGTGCGTTTGGGTTTGTAAAAATCTGTCTGAATTTCTGAAACTTAATTGCATTAAGGATATTTTTTCTGTTTTTGTTTCTGATTTTGCACCATCAGAATTTCACAATGGTTGAGAATTGGAGCCTCGGATCAATTTAGCTGAAAATGTGGCGACAAAATCTGTCTGTGAATGTCTAGTTGTTGTGTTAACATGATTATGGTCTTTCAAATGGTTTCTTGCATTTTCATCAACTATTTCTTGTTCAATTGCGATGCTTTTTGTTGTTTGTCTAAACTCGATGAATACACGCATAAGCATATAGGATTGATTAGTATTAGTGTTTGATCTTTTCAAATTTCAATTGTTTATATTTTCTTGATTGGGGGTTTCAGGAATTGTTGATGGGTGCCCCTAAACAGAAATGGACAGCAGAAGAAGAAGCTGCCCTCAGGGCAGGAGTTTTGAAGCATGGAACTGGCAAATGGCGCAATATACTTTCAGATCCTGAGTTTAGTTCCGTCTTGCATTCTCGCTCAAATGTGGATCTCAAGGTTTGTAGCTAAGCCTCAAGTAGGATTCACCAATCATCATCGAAATAAGCATTTTAATGTTTTGTGGTTTAATGACCAGAGATTGGTGTGCCTTGGTAGTGCCTTTATTAGTTGCATCCTAAACTATTGAAGCATAGCTTTATGCTTACTTTGGTCCAGTGCTCTATCATGCATAAAGGTGAACTAATGCGTATGTTTTTACGGTGAACAGGATAAATGGAGAAATATAAATGCAACAGCCATATGGGGATCAAGGCAAAAGGCCAAGCTTGCTCTTAAAAGAAATCTGTTGGTCGCTAAACATGATGATAACCCCATGGCTCTAATCACCGTACCCCCAAGAGAAGAAGTTGTTGATGCTAAGCCCCTTGCAGTTTCTAGTGGAACACCAAGGGCAACTGGTTCCAAAAAACCAATTTCAAGGTTAGTTATTACATATATTCTTATATCATATTGAACTTACTTTTAGTAGAACTTGGGCATTTGAGTGCCCAGATAGTAAAACATGAAAAGTGGAACACCAAGGGCAACTGGTTCCAGAAAACCAATTTTCAAGGTTATTTATTACATATATTCTTATATCATATTGAAATTAGTTTTAGTTGAACTTAGGTATATGAGTGCCCAGATATTAAAGCATGAAAAGAGCAGAAGGCAAAAGTTATTTATTTCCAAGATTGATTAATTTCAAGCCAGCTGTAAATGCACATATCTGTTAGAGCCACAGGGCTGCAGATCACTTATTTTCAACTGATGAAAACCAAAATTATCCAACGTCCTGGTCATTGCAGTCCAAAACACTCGTGTTTGGAGCCGTACTAATCTGGTTTGTACATGCATGATGATTGATGCTTAAGTAATATCCTCTCAATGCTTGTAGGTTGGACAATATTTTATTAGAGGCTATCACTAGTTTGAAAGAGCCAAGTGGTTCTGACAGAGCTTCAATTGCTTTATACATAGAGGTACTTTTCTTTCTTGGATCAATCACAAATTCTATATGCTAGAAGAAAAAATACCCATTTAATTAAACTGCTGAAGGCTTTTGCTTCTTGTAATGGTTATATATGAAAACGATTTTCCTTCTGTCTTGTTCTCAAGTAGGAGTAGAACTTAGGATTTCTTTTCTCCTTATTTCTTGTCCAATTTCAATTTTTAAGTTTTAACACCTAAATCTCAGCTCTGAAACTAGTATGACTGACGTACCTGAAACATTTCAACTAATATGAGTTTGTTTATCTTTGACGTTATAGGAGAAATACACCGCTCCACCAAACCTCAAGAAGCTGTTGGCAACAAAATTAAAGCTGTTGGTAGCAAATGGAACACTGATAAAGGTAATCATATTGTTGATTATTGGTGTATCTGTAGAATATTATTATCTTTATCATGTATAAATCATTTAGCCTATGAAGTAGCTAGCATGACAGAAAAGTTAAATTCAACAACAGTGTTCCAGGGTCATAAAAATGGTTCTTAGCATTTGACAGAAACATTTAGGTGATACTTTCATGCACATTGATATTCATGAAAGTGATATTAAGGTAACTTTTATGACACATGCAGTCGTAATATTGGATTTAAAGAAAGAAAGCTGGGAAGGGTTGCATCCTGTTTGCATAAAAGATCCAACAACATTGATATTTTTCTTCCTCATGAATTGCGTGAATGTTTATGTTGGTTTTTCTGATGTCCACGTGGAAAGTCTTTGGCATATCTTCTCATAAAGGGGGAAATATGTTTCTAAAGAAGATTAAGCTGAGTGTTCATAAGTCGGGATTAATTCATCTTTATGATATATATGTTGATAGGTAAAGCACAAGTACAGGATTGCGCCACGTTCAACAATTTCTGAAGCAGGAAGATCTCCTCCGGTACCTTTGGAAGGAAGGCAGAAGGATTCTTCCAAAGCAGAGAAGAAGGGCATCAACATTCTTACTAAAACCCAAGTTGATGCAGAGTTGTCAAAAATGAGAAGCATGACTGCAGAAGAGGCTGCTGCAGCTGCTGCACGAGCAGTTGCAGAGGCAGAAGTTGCAATTGCAGAGGCTGAAAAGGCAGCAAGAGAGGCAGAGGCAGCAGAAGCTGAAGCAGAAGCAGCAAAAATTTTTGCTAAAGCGGCAGAGAAAGCATTTAAGTCTCGGATGCTAGTTACCTGGTAAATCTTCTTTAATCAGTTCTTAAATATTCCTCATATTAAACGATGTTCATAGATCTGAAAGCACAGGTTTTCTCAAAGGATGCTCACATTGATTGTTTAAGAGGATTGGATCTTACCCCAGAGTACTTCTAGTCATAGTCGTGATATTTACCCCTTGTGGCTCTGTCAATTAACAAAGCTTCATTGCAACAACTTGACATCAGTTGAACAAATTTTATTTCACTTATTTCTGTGAGCCTACTTCAGCCTTTTTTCTCCATGGTTGAAAAGTTTCTGAAACAACGATTTAGGAAGGATAGCTATTCACTTTCTGTAGAGTATCCTTGGACCTCTTTGAACTCAGTGAAGTCAGATATTTTCATAAAAATCCCTTTGAAATCAGGCAGTTTTTTTCACTTGATGTCATTAGATTTTTCCTCCTTATAGATGCTTCTCTTTTCCTGTTGATTTTGACACCAAATATATCCAAAAAATAGTGACATTGTGCGGCCATACATTTTTTATATCCATCATTTTCATGTTTTCTGGAACTACAATGTATTACTGGTTTTCTTTTGTGAATTTTTGTCTTTGGGCTTAAATAATAGAGCTTTATATTGTGATATCTTATGGTTTACAGGATTTTACCCCAATTATGTGTTTCTTCTTATTGTTTATCTTCTTGATACCAGTTGCAAACTTGTGCAGATGGCATAAATGGATAGATACCTACCATTTGGTAGTTTGTTGCTGGAACCATGCATCAGACTTGACATCATGCTTGCCTCGTATATCAACTACAGTCATGTCTATAACCGTAAATATAATAGGCTTGTAAAGAAGAAAATGTGAGATTAATCCATGGAGTCCTGCTTCTTTTTGAACAAACATTTGGTGAGGAGCTTAGACGTTTTTGTGATTCTATAACTTTATCATGAAGTCAAGGGTACAGATATAGCAAAAGAAATAGAATTAGGCATTTATGATGGCATGCTTGAGATATGATCTGTCTTTTCCGAATACAATTAAACTGCAATTTTGCAAGTGGGTATTCAAGCAATGTATTGTTGTTGTTGGCTAATGACCACTTAAGTAAAGGAACCTCTCTTTCTCTGGGGTTGAGGGTTGCAGTCTAGTCATATTTTCGTTTAAACTGCAACCATATCATCTGTCTGTTAAAAATGATTTGCTTCCTCAAAAATTGAATGATTATATAGCTTTCTGTGAAGTTTGTAGGTCCATACTTTAATCAGATTGGAAGCAGGAGCTCAGGTAACCTATAATACAACTACATTACCATGATGAAGCCCTTTGGTCCTGGGTAGCTATGCGGAAACAACAATATGCTTAACCACCAAGCTGGGTCGACTTAAATTTTTCAAACCATAGGCCTGTTCATGTTTTCTTCTGCCTTTAAACGTGCAATCGCTACATATCGTAACAAGTAGGAAGGAAAATTGGCTAATTAAACACAGGGACACTGAGGTGCAACTTTTGATCCTGGTTTAGCTTACAACAATCCAGTATAAGATTTTCCTTAGTTACTGAACATGTTGCCATAGAATAGATCATTTTTAAAACTATTAGAGCCTACAAAAACTTGGTTTGTAAATTTACTAACCTCTTTCTGGTTACAGTTAAATCACTGAGACAGGAGAGACCAGAGTCCTAATCTTCAACAAACATGGGAAAAGCCTCAAGTCATCGTCCTTAGAACATCTGTCAAATGAAGCTGCAATGGCCAACGAGCTATACACAAGGTTTTACTACCCGCTACCCAGGCCTTCCCAAAATTTTGATATTGATTAGTTCAAAGCATCATAGAAATGGCTTTCAATTTGCAAACTCTCCAAGGTGGCTCCACTTCTACCTAATTTTAGCTCACAATAGGAATGGATTTATACCCATACATGTAGGCTGATGATGATGATGATAAAGCATAAAAATGGGCTAAAAACCAGATCTCCAACTGAAGCAATGTACTCCTCCATACTGAATGACCAAAAAAACAATTCCTTTTCCACATTTGAATAAATACTTACAATCAGACTCTGACTTGGAACCGAGAAAACGATAACCAGACGACACGGGCTAATATCCTAGCGCATAGCACACTAGCTAGATTGTCTAAAAAGCAGTGCTGTCTTAACTAAAATCAAGAAGAGCCATTGATCTAGTTTATGGTATGCCAAAACAAACAGAGACTGAACTAATGATAAAGCCATTGCCAGTCACTTCTATCAATTTGAGCATCCTCAGCCTTAGAAAGCAGCAAAATTACAGGTACCCAGTCTTAATTCGATTAAATTTTATACAAGCAGTAAACATCTCCAAAGATTTTCATAACAAAGAAGAGAGAGAGTAAACAATTTCCAATCTTTTCAGTCAGACTAAATTAATTTCAGCAAAGTTTCACTTTCAAATTCCAATGGTAAGGGGCTTATTCTAAAGAGAAGATTCATTCAAGTACCACAGTAGCACCCAATTCTTGGAGCTTCTTAACAATGCCATCAGCTTGCTCTTTCGTAACTCCCTTTTTAACCACAACCGGAACTTTCTCCACCAAATCTTTAGCTTCCTTTAATCCCAAATCCGTAAATGCCCTCACTTCTTTTATTATCTTTATCTTCGCCGCCGCTTCAAACTTCTCCAGCTTTATATCAAACGCCGTCTTTTCAGCGGCTTTCGATTCGACTGCGCCCGAACCGGATCCGGGGGCGGAAGGGGATGCGGAAGTGACGCCGGAAACAGCGGGGCCGTAGCGGTTAAGGCCGAGTTTGAGACGGAAGAGGATGGAGTAATCGTAGCGTTCAAGTTTTGTTAGGTCTAAAAGCTCGTCGGCGATGCGCTCGAGTTTTTTGGTCCGATCTTCGGGGGTGGCGGCGGAAAATAAGCGAGAAATGGGAGGTTTTGGTGGGGAAGATATGAGGAGGCTGAGGAACGACTTGGTCGGGAATTTTTTAGTTATGGATGACATTTGGAGAATTTAGTTTCGGGATTAGCGTCGGTAGGGAAGAGGGTTTTAGAAAATGGGGCTCCTAAATATTTTACTAAAATATTTCACTAAATTTCTCCATGCACTCTCAAAATTTTTTTCCAAAAACACTAACATACTAAATATTAATTTTAACTTTTAATAAATGATAAAAATATCTTAAATAATTTACACACTTAAAAAACATCTCGTATTTTTTAAAAATAAATTTTTTGAATATTATAATATATTCTCAAAAATATTTTTTTAAAAAATAATATAATTCTTAAAAATAGATTATCAAAAATAAAA
This sequence comes from Durio zibethinus, assembly GCF_047325235.1. Taxonomy (NCBI): domain Eukaryota; kingdom Viridiplantae; phylum Streptophyta; class Magnoliopsida; order Malvales; family Malvaceae; genus Durio; species Durio zibethinus. The sequence goes on from NC_143185.1 coordinate 18,749,585, forward strand.
AAACTCAAAAATTTATTTCTAAGATTTATATTACTTTTTCAAAAATAAATTTTTGAGAATCATTATGTACTCTTAAAAATTCGTTTTCAAAAATACATAAATTTTTTAAAATATATATTTAATTTTAAACTTTTGATAACAAAAAAATTGAGATTTTTAATGTTTTGGCCATTGAAAAATATTATCAATATATTGACAAATCTAATAATAAAAATTGATGGTAAAAAAATTAGATACTGTTGAATTTATCAATCTACCGATAACATTATCTATAATAATATTTTATAGGATATTCAAACTCAGATTACTATGCATGCACACAAAAATCATCGATATATCCATTCTTATTTGATTATATGTGTAAATAAAAAAGACCAAAATTTCGAGTATGCATGGAATACAAATATTTTTCTTATAAACAAAGAAAACTAAGAAAATGATTTTAATTTATTCAATACATATTGAGAATATTGATTTCAATTCCATTAGCACATAATCAACTAAAATGAGTTTATAAGCATATGATTAAAGTTTTAATTAAAAATAAAATCGAGCTTCTCGGATATAAAGATCCGAAAAGTCTCATATCTTTTTATATATTCATTTTTGAAAAGAATAAGTATTTTCGAAAATAAATATCCAAAAAAATTTTAAAATTTTTTGAAAATAAATATCTGAGAATTTAAAATTTTTTTAAATATTTATTTGTAAAAAACCTTATAGTTTATCGGATATTCATTTCTAAAAAACTTAATTTCAAAAAATAAAGAGAGAAAAAGAGAAATATGATAGTAATGAAAAATAAAAAGGTTAGGGGTTGGGTTTATTTAGTAAAAATAAGAAAATAAAATTTGAATTTGAGATGTATATAGAAATGTGGTGTATATAACATTAAATGAGGTGCATTTAGAATTTTCCATTTGAGAAAAGAAATAAAAGAGATGAGGGCAATTTTGACATTTGAGCAGTTGTTTCTGACCTTTCTTAAGCGACGTCGCTACAACAATTTGAAGTTCATTAATTGAAAGTTTAAGTCTTTTTACGACTTAACTAACTTTTTAGAACAATGAAAATTTTTCATATTACTTTTTATGAGATAAAAAAAAAAATTGAACTGTTATGGATAAATAAATAAACTTTTAGATGTTTTATCAATTGTCATTTTTTTTTTTTTTATAAATTTTGTATTTTCTTTTTTTTTTTTAAGAAAATGATATAAATAAAAATAATTTGAGAAGAAAATATTTCAAAATGTGTGCATTTGAAGAATTCAATTGAAAATTTGTTACTTTTTGGGTGAAACGAGGCCTAGAGAGAGAAAAATAGATTCGTTAAAAAAATAAAGAGTATGATTTTCTTCTTTTATTTTGATTTTTATCTTATTTCAGGTGTTTCCTTTCCTTTTTTAAAAATATTTTCTAAAAAATAACATTTAAAAAATAAATAAATATAATAATTTTATCAAATATTTTATAATTGTAAAAATAAAAATAATTAAAAATTTTCGGATATTCTCACTATAAAACCATGAATTGAAATTCTCAAACAACATATATTGTATCCCTGCAGGAACTGGAGTTATAAAACATAGATTCAGCACAAAAAGATTCACACACAAAAAAAAAAAAAAAAAAAGAGAAAGAAAAGCCCATTTTTCAGCTCGTTGATTTAGAATGCTTTATAAGCCAATCAATAACTGAGTCAATGTTGGTTGAGTTCTTGCATGATATCATGTAGCAGCAAACTTCTCTGTCGGTAATTGACTTGAGTCCCCTGCATAGAGAAAGGTTTTTACTTTAAGCAAAGCAGAATTACTTTAGTTCATTTGTTGCAATTCTGCTTTTTCCAGTTAATTGAGTGAATCAAGTGAAATGTCTCTTACATTTCTTCAGTCAAAGCCTGTTTTGACAGAGCTCCTGGCTTGTCAATCTTGTTGCCTAGCACCAAAAGAGGGATGCCATTAAGTGAGGGCTTGCTCAGCAAATCATGAAGCTCACTTCTTGAGATGCTCAGGTTATCAGGATCGGCAGCATCCACCACATAGCTGAAAGAAAATCAGGTTAGACTTCACCAGAACCTCTGCAGAATTTGATATGCAGTCTTGTATAACTGTGTGAGACACACACCTTGGATCCATAAAAAAGAAATGCATGTAAAAGATTTATTGGATTTACATAGTTTCACTACCATAAAAACTACATAGAGTGGCTAGGATTCTAATAGGAAAAACATATGCTCAGGCACAAATAATACAGCAACCAATTTAATGAGAAACAACTTAGTTTCTTGTAATAATTGGTACAATGATAGGCAAAATTTTCAATACCTGACCTTCGTTGCCTTCGTTGACTTCTTTGCAAGGTGTTATAAGCTGAGGCAAAACTTATCAAACTAGTAAGAAATACTATGTGGAATCATTCCGTAAGAGAGGTTCCTTGTTAGATTCTTCTTCTCGGATTCATTTTCACGGTTTTGCTAATAGATATACAAAGATGCACATACAATTCACAAAACTAAGACGAATATCAGGTTTCACGATTTGAGAAGCACGAAGGCAAGTAACTGAAGACTAGTCAAATACTGCAATAATTATAGACAATAATTTTTGCATCTATTAATCTAGGCTATATAATATTTTGCATCAAATGCAAATCTTTCCAAACACCAACTCGAATTTATGATACAGAATTAAATACCTTCAATTCATGAGCTATGCTTTTTGAAGACATATACCTAAACATAAAAGAAGGACCATGCAGTTTTAAATAATATTAATAACGCCAGCTTTGAAATGCTAACTACCAAAGAAGAGATGAATATGTCATTAGCAGAGAAAACCTCTTACTCCCCCAAAACTGTTAAATTAGTTCAGAAGAAAGTTATTTCAAATAACAAGTCTATGAAAATAAAGAAGTAGCTTCTTACACAATTGCAGAAACTGCACGACAGTATCGCTCCCACATACTGCGAAACCTAGGTTGACCTCCAAGATCCCATAACTTTATTGTAACATTTCCTTTTGTCACTTTCCTCATGTTGAATCCAACCTGAAAATAAGCCCTTAGGCATTAATTAGTTTAATTGAAATGTAAAATCATCTCAATTCACAAATGACAAGAATTGATGGAGCAAATACAAATATTCTCAGATGATATGACTCACCGTAGGGATCATATCTTCACTATATCCACCAGTCTGAAAACAACACCAACCAGCCAACTTAAAGTCAACTCACAGAATACGTAAAAACATAACACATGCTAGATTGCTGGTAATGGCACTTTTGTAATTTGCTCACTGCAATGCCATTTTCAATTGAGGTTAATTTACTTACTGCGACAACATTCACTAATGAGGTTTTTCCAGCGTTCTGAAGTCCTATCAAAGATAGTTCCATTTCCTGCTTGAAAAATAGGCTGCAAAACAACATATAAGAAAAGTGGTCCCTTGTACCGTTAAGGTTGACCTACTGAGGTCAACCTGAAAAAGCCTTCAGTAAAACAAATAATGGTTTGAATACTCTGCAATAATAGGTGACCAACTGAAACCAATGAATTAATAATGCAACAAAATCAATATAGCAGGAGAAAGCTCATAATTTTAACAATTTAGCATGTTTAACTTTCGCAGCATTCATTCTCCAAACACATGCCTCTATAAAGTCACATAACACTGACTGAAAAGCATGTAAAAACTCGAGATACAAACCATCCACCAAGCCACATGAAAATAAAACAGCATTTACAACTGAAACTAGAATTGAAAGATTTGTGGAGCAGAAGAGATTTGTGATTCTGTACGCTTGCAAAAAACCTTTAAGGAATCATACACTAACTATAGCTCGATCACACAGTAAAAGATAAACTTACAATCTTCAAACTAATCAAAATAGGATATGCCTAAAAAGGCAAGATGTTGCCACATACCATAAACAATACTCCTAGTAAGGCTACCTAGATTGAATTTCCTCATACAAATTAAACTTTGACTCATTGAAAATTGCATTGAATGTGATATTGAAACATTATCTTTTCTTTTCAAGAAAAATGAACATAACCCTTGTCTTCTATCATCCATTTTGTTCATGAATTATACATCAATTTATTCCTTTCAATATGTAAAATTCTTAACCCTTGAAACATTTGACTGTATTGTCAAACAAAAACTGGAAAAATCACTTCTGTTATTCTTCCGAGGGGTGTCAAACACAAAGTTCAGGATAAAGAAACAAAATTTAGCTTAAAGAGAGGAAACCCACCTCTATATAAATCATAATTCTCAATCTAAAAAACCCACCAGGAATTAATAAAAGAGTGACATTGCAGGAAACCAAAAAGAAAAAAAATCTACTACCTGCGAAGCCAATTGAGAAAAGCTTCCCACAAACCCATTTGGAGATTCAAAGAGAAAGAGAAGCAAGATCGAAAAAAAAAAAGCTTTTTAGTCAATTTTCAAAGAAAAAAAGAGATAGAGAGAGAGAGCCAGTGATCTCTCCAGCCCCTGGCTTTCCTTTCCTCCCTTTCGCCTGCTGATTTCTATTTTTATTTTTTACCGAATTCCTCCCTTTTAATTATTTCCTGATATACTGAACAAAAGAAAATCGATTTTAAATTTACGGTGGGCCATATTTAATAGTTTTTAATTTTGAATATTATATAATTATTATTGCGTGTCCTACCGAGATCAATTGACATAAGTTTAATGTAGGTAATATTTTTTTAATCAAATAAATATATATTAATGATTTAAGAATATATTAAAAATTTTAAAATATATATTATATATTTTAATCAACAATTGCTTAAATTGTTGATAGATTTTTTAATTTTGATAATTTTAAGTATTTAAAAAAATTATATGTTTAATTTTTTTATGAAAAGATGACAACTAAAAATAATAAAAAAATTATAAATATTAAAATTTTTATTTTATTTTTTTACAAAAACTTTAATCTAAAAATAAAAAATTGTAAATAATAAAATTTAAATCTTAAATTTATTAAATATATTTTTTAAAATATTATATAAACTAATTTTTTTCCATGAAGAGTCTCTCTTAATACAGGAGATGTGCTTTATATTTGGATCCACACTCACAATGGGCTTTACCTTTACACGATCATAAATAAATAAATAAATAAATTTTTAAAAAAAAATAAAAATACATTACTTATTAAATTTATGATAAATTTAATTAAAAATCCTAATATAATTAATATTTAAACATTTAACTTACCATGTAACGGGATAGATCAAAGAAAAGAATTTATTAATGTTTTACGAAAATCTCAACCGTTGATAGTGGGTGATTGGTAAACTGTAGACGGTTTCGATTATATTGAATCTTTTACTTCGGTTAAAATGATCGCAAGTTATTTTCAACGTCTTAGTTTAGTTTAGTGGCCGAGAACTCCTTAAAAAGACATAACCCCAGCCTCCGCCCCTCTTTTTTTATTATAGGGTTTTGTCTCTTTTAAAATAAAAAAAAAATTATAAATTGTGTTATAATTCATATCAATATTAATTAAATTAAATCAATTAGTTAAAATTTTATTTTTTTGATAAAAAATTTTAAATTTAAATTTTATTATAAATTTTTATTAAAATTATCTAAAATATTTATTTTAATTTATTAAATATAATATATTTTATTTTAATTTAAAAAGTAAATAATTTATCTACTTTAAATTTTAAAAAAATTAAATTGAATCCTATTCAATTAATACATGATTATTATTTTTTATACACAAATTTTAAATTTAATTTTAGTAGACATTTGTTTGTTGAATAATTTTAAATAGATAATTTTAAATTATTTATTTTAAATTATTAAATCAGATATATTTTATTTTAATTAAAAATTAAAAAATTTATTTTAGAGCGTCGGATGTAACATGTTTTCTCTACGATATTGATTTCAGCACGTGGTTTCGCGGAAGAATTTGATTGGTCGCGTCATGGAGACGTTTGTGAAGGTGTGATTGCAGACTGGAACTCACGTATGATGATAGATCCAAAGCGAGTTGACATTAATGGAGGACAGTTGTACAGAAAATTGAGGTGGCAGAGCCATAGCTAAAGCGTAATTGAGGGCTAGAGAAAAAGGCCTGAGCTCATTCTAATAATTGGGCCTAAACCACAAGTAATTTCATTAGACTCATGGGTCGCCGCTTTGGCTCAGTTTTGCTTGTTGCATTGGCACCGAAATAAATTTGACAATTTAAAATAAGAGGATTAAAAAAAATAAAAAAATGATAAAAAGTGATACAAGTTTAAAGTGTTAGTAAAAATTATATATAAATAAAAAATATATATTTTAATTTTTAACATAAATTATGATATATAATTTTCATATAAAATATGATATTAATACACAAAATTACTAATCTTTTACTGGAAACAAATATAATACGTGAGTAAACAGTTTGAAATTCATTTCCTTGCAAACCATGCAAGACGTTTTAAGAATCTCATGCTGCTATGCAGTTTTATTGAAGATGCTTGTCACAAAGTGATGGAAATTCGATACTTAAAACAAGGCATCGGCTTGTAGCTGTTCTGTCCGGTACATATGCTTAATGTGTTTCCTAGTATGCAGAACCACGTTAAAAGGACTGTTAGGGTTGAGAAGCTCTGATATCATTTTGTTGGAAAAATTAACTTGACAACAGTATCATGTTATAGCTGTGTTCTCACGACAACAGTCATAAATTGTTCGAAAAATATACCCAAAAAGAAATATTAAGATTTACATAAATTCACTCTAATAAAAGGATGAAGATATTTTAAAGGGTATTTTTAAATTTAGAGGGTAAATTATTTTTTTTTTCAATAAAAATTGTTAGTAAATAAATAAAAATATTTTTGACGTTTGAGTTGATTTGATTTGACATATATAATATTACGTTAGCTCGACTATATTATTATGCTACTTTATAAATCTTTCACATTTAATTTATAAATAGAGTCATTTAAATATTATTAATTTAATTTAATTTTTTTTTACTTTTTATTTTTTTATTTTGATTTTTCTAATTTTATACATTAAAATACAAATATAAAACATATTTTTTTACTTTTATCTTAATCGTTTTCTTTTTTTTTTTAATTTTAATTTTAAAATTTTAACCTTAAGCTCAAAACTTGACATCAATAGATGCAATGTTTGATGTTTTATTCCAACGGACAAAGGCCAATTTTATAGGCTTTCTTGACTAAAATGACCAACTTTGTTGGCTAACTTAGGTAGATTGGAAAATCAAGTTCAAAACAATGGCTTTTAATGAAGGCTTATTATCTAGTGGCCTCTAGAAGGAATAAAAATGAATATGTAAAATTTTCAACCCAACCTTGTCTAAATTATTTATGGTAAGTAGTCAATGCATGAAAACAAACAAATATGTAGATTTTATTTTCTTTAAAACGATGCATGCCCCGTACCAACCTCATCAACAGGAATTACTAAAGCCAGAATTTGGTGTTAATAATTTGGTCAACTAATCAAAACTATAGGTGCCATGTCAACTCATTAGGTTGTCAAGTAGTCCATATTCTACTCCGACCTAACCCATATTTCGTTTCCTTTTCTTTTCTTATTTAATGTTTCTGATTAATTATAGAGATTCTTCCTTTCGTTATTTTAAAAAGACTTCTTCAAATTTATTAAAATATAGATTAGATAAATTTAAATATGATATAAAAAATTAAAATAATATAATTTAAAATTTTAAAAAATTATAAATACATTTAATTAAACAAAGAATATGTTTATATTTTTTTATATTTTACAGATAGGAAATAAATAAAATATAAAAATAATTAAATTAAAACAATATTAGGAACTAACAATTGATTTTAGGATATAAAAATAATTTCATTTTATTGAAGCTTGAAATCTTTTTTTTTTTTCTATAGAAATAGTTTTTCCTTTTCTTCTCCTCTTACGTATTTTTCTAAGGTAAACGTTTCCCTTGAGAAGGGAAGTTGGAGAGCTCTAAACCAACAAGTCATCAACTGTCGAAATCTCATTGGAAGCTTTGAAATCTTAACAATTTAGAAACAGAAAATGGGTCTTATTAATTACTTAATAATCGCATATAAAACATTTAATTAATTTCCAGAAATCAATAAAATTATCATTTGCAAAACAATAATTAACAAGTTACCTTGAAAACTATCATTACATTCTCTCTCTTTCAAAGGAAATATCATTAAAAATCTAATGGTGTAGGAACAAAGGCATACGAAACAGAGAGAGACAGGAACAAATAAGACCACCAAGTCCAAGTTCCAAAACTCAGAGAGATTGGAAAGAAGAAACAAAAGATGGATTAGATAGAACGGCTTTGAGTGGAAGAAAAAAAAGGAAAATTCTTTGTTCAAAAGTCACAATCATCTGCTTCATAAAGACCTTCTTTAGATCTTATTTTAAACAAACCAGACATAAAACCACGCAACTTGCCCTCACTTTGGCCTCTTCTTGTCAAAATTTACTCCTTTTTTCTATCTCTCTGGGTCTTTAGTAAGGTTGTTGGAAACCGTGTCAAGTTGGTTTTTTTTTTCTTTCTAAATACATATCAGACTATCATTTGATTGGTTTTGTATTTGGAACTTTAAAGAAAGGGTAAAGCAGAGATGCCCATATCTGGGACTGGGAATTTTCCTAGAGTTTTGTCAGGTAAGTTTGTTTTTCTGGGTATTGATAAGTTTTTTGGTAAGTTTATCTTTTTTGTATGTTCTGTGGATCTGCTATATAGGTTTTAGCTTTTATAGTGTAAAGTTGATAATTTATGATGTGATAACGATGTAAATAGGCTTGTCTGCATTGATAATGAACTTTATTTGTTGTTTGACTATTATTTTTTTAATTTGTTTTCCAGTTTATTATTTTGTTATTTGAGTGTAGAAGGGTGTTTTGAATTTCATGTATGCTTCATGTAGAGAAGATGGTAAAGTAAATGAAATTATGCATATTTTGTTCTTTCAAGTTGATCCTTTTTTTTTTTTTTTTTCTATTAGGAGTTGATAATTGCCTATACTAATCATGAAATGGTTGCATTTTGACTATGTTCTGGACTTGATTGCTATTGATAGTCAATCTTAGTCTCGCCAATGAACAGTATTGTTGTGGCGTTTGTTGTACCTAAATTTGATGAAATTAAGAGATAGAGTAGATTTGCATGGTTGGTTTGGACTCATATTTGGTCCGATTTTTATTGGATCTCCATAGGTTGCATTTTCTTAATTGCAGCATTATCTTGGAGATAAAAAGGAAGAGAATATGAGGGTCAGGAACAAATACAGGAAACCAACTGCTTTCCCTTGCAATGCAGGGAGCAGATGCTCGATGTCTGCTGTGGTGTGGAGCTTGGTGGGATTTCTTCTTGTGCTTCATATGTACTCTCGTTTTAGCAACATAAATGCAGTGAATGGGGATATCCAACTGCGTATGAGTCATCATCCGCTAGTCCATGAACTTGAACAGGTGGAGAAGGAGAATATCCAAATTCCCCATCGTAAGGGGAAACGATCCCCACGTGCTGCTAAGCGGAGACCCAAGCGTACAACCACTTTGATTGATGAATTTCTTGATGAGAACTCCCAGCTTCGGCATGTATTCTTTCCAGATATGAAAACTGCTGTAAATCCAATAAAAGACTCGGGAAATGATAGCTACCACTACCATCCAGGGAGAATTTGGTTGGATACCGAAGGAAATCCTATTCAAGCTCATGGAGGAGGTATGCTCTATGATGAAAGATCCAATACATACTATTGGTATGGAGAGTACAAAGATGGACCCACCTACCATGCTCATAAAAAGGGTGCAGCACGAGTAAGTTAATCATTTTTAATTGATAAATAATCTGATTTATATCTACAGCTTTGCTAATATGGGACTAGTCCTTATGCTTCAATGACTAAGTAGCTAATGCTTCAATACCACAATACTCTTCTTTGCTTGGCTTGGTATAGTATGACTGAGTAGCTAATGCTGGTTTGTTATTTTTCTGATATTATACAGATTTGAGAGGGCGACTTTTGTGGATTTTATGAGTTTAGTCTTAATAAATCAGGGTTTTTAATGTATCTATTTTGTCTAGAGTAAAAGACTTTAGGGTTTAGGATGTGACCAGTGGAAAGCTGTAGGTTTATGACTGCTGGATTTGTTTTCAAAGATTTTGAGGTTTTTAGGGCGATTAGTATTTGAGGACTAAGGGTTTTATGGGGTAGAGAAGGATGAGACAGATCTAGCTGAAGAAAACTCTGGAAAAGCTGATTATTATATAAGTGATGCCTAGAAAATTAAAGGGAGATAGTAAGAAAGAAGAATGAATAAATAAAGATATAGAGATAGAAGTATGGAAACAAGGGCATCTGTTCATCATTGCTAAAATGATTTATAATTCACTAATAAGGGCCTCTTTAAATGTGAAGGGCATATGGGCCTAGGTAGTGACTTATAGGAATCCTGTCTTAGAAATACTAAATAAACTCGTTTATAAGAAACTACCTAAGTGCAAGTAGTAAACTTTGAACTGTTTCTCTTTGAATGGTTTGTGATTTGCACTAATATTAGTGTATTTTGGGATATTCTTCCATGCTTATTGGTATCTTATGATAGACATCCCAAACATTTTGAATATAAAATGACTGAAATTTAATCCAAAAATATGATGGGCTAAAAGCTAAAGACAACTTTTGCTCATACTTTGTCAAATCCTTCTTGTGCAACTTCATGTTCTTTCGAATCCTTATGTTATCTCCAATTCTATGTAATTGAATGTAACAGCAATTTTGATGTAGAGAAGCTTATTTTCAATGCAAAAATGTACTGGTTTAGAAATGGAGAAGCTCAATGCTGAGCCTGATATAAGATGGCTGCGTATGCACTGTGAAACTGATATGTTCTGAGACAAATTATTTAGTTTAATTTAATTTGGCTTTTAGGCTTCTTCAGTTGGTTTGGTTTATAGAAAAGTCAAGTATCTTGGTTCAGTTACAATGTTGATAAATAACTTAAAGCAAATTGCAGACACCCCTGTCATTGGTATTTGTTCTGTTTTTTGGTTGATTGATGCTGAACCTTTTTCTCTCTCTGTTAAAAACTCGTACATTGGAACTGAAAGCTTGACTTATGAGCTAATGGAAGTTGTCATCTTTATCAATCTCTTGGTAAGTTGCAATGATGCTTGAGATACAAGAAGAGCAGCATGTCTAATCTCTGAATTCTTAAGGTTTGAGTGTATGAAAAAGATGGTCAAATACTTGTAATGACATAAAATATTAATGGTTTTGAAGCACTTCTGATATTCACAAGCACTCGTTCATATGTTATTTTATCCTATTTGTCACTTTTTCATGTGCACCTATGGTACCTTAGTAGCAATGAAGTTCCTTTATCAAGTCAATATATTTGTTTTAGTTATGTTGCCACTGAAGTCAACAATGCCTTTGATGAGATGTTATTGAAATATGTGCTATTGCAGAGGTCACATGAGATTAGAACTTGCGATTGAACCAAAGAGATTATATGCTATTATTTTCTGCCAAGCTCCCGGTAGGGATTGAGTCATAAGTAGATATATGTGACGGTTTTGATGCAGTGATAAATTTCTATATAAACCTTGTATTTGTTTTTAAAACAGTGAAAGAGAAGCATATCTTTGCCACCGAGGTTGCCTTTATTGATGTTTTTCTGCTGCAGGATTTATTCTAACCTCTTAGTAATAATTCAAAGAGATAAATATAGCTCCATTATATTTGGATTAAGCTGACTTTTGTGATTGCAAATTCAATGTCTTTGAGCCACTTCATCTGTCGGTTGTTTGACCCTAGGGACTGATAAAGGAAGATAAATGCTGCATAATTAGGATTCATTCCTGGCAGAATCTTCTTCCATTCTGAGCTCTGCTCTCGTGAATGGATAGGAGATGAAATTTGGCATCTATATTTTTTAGTTTAGCATGAGTAGGTGCTTTCCCAGAAAATGTGTGTAGATGTGGTTGATATGCAAGACATCAGGCCTTACTTATGCCTTCTCTATATTGTCCTCATTTTTAGCACCTATTTTAGCCATTTAGGTATATAGTCTTATTTTGACGTTTGATTGCATACCTAACTCTTTAGTTCTAAGAAGTTTTGATTGAGTTCTTTGGTTACCTTGTAATCAGGTTGACATCATAGGAGTTGGTTGTTATTCTTCCAAGGATTTGTGGACATGGAAAAATGAGGGCATTGTGTTGGCTGCAGAGGAGACAAATGAAACCCATGATCTCCATAAATCCAATGTGTTGGAGCGGCCAAAAGTTATTTACAATGAGAATACTGGAAAGTATGTAATGTGGATGCACATTGACGATGCGAACTACACTAAAGCTGCTGTTGGTATTGCTATCAGTGATTACCCAACAGGTCCTTTTGATTATCTTCGTAGCCAAAGACCCCATGGATATGACAGCAGGGACATGACCATCTTCAAAGATGATGATGGTGTAGCATATCTAATTTATTCGTCCGAGGACAATAGTGAACTTCACATTGGACCACTCACTGAAGATTACCTGGATGTGAAGCCTGAAATGCAAAGGATTTTGGTTGGGCAGCACCGCGAAGCCCCAGCTCTGTTTAAGTACCAAGGGACTTATTACATGATCACATCAGGTTGCACTGGATGGGCACCAAATGAAGCACTAGCCCATGCTGCTGAGTCGATAATGGGGCCATGGGAGACAATGGGAAACCCATGCATCGGAGGGAACAAAATGTTTCGACTAGCAACATTTTTTGCACAGAGTACATTTGTGATTCCTTTGCCAGGAATTCCAGGTTCATATATTTTCATGGCAGATCGGTGGAATCCAGCTGACTTAAGGGACTCAAGATATGTATGGTTACCTCTAATAGTTGGAGGTCCTGCTGATCGGCCTTTTGAGTTCAATTTCGGATTTCCACTATGGCCGAGGGTGTCAATATATTGGCATAGGAAGTGGAGACTTCCCTTGAGTTGGAGAGCGTCGAAATGATTAGCTCTTTTTTTGGCTCATTTTTCTTTTCAGATACATGGTTTTAATGTCTTGTATATTAAGGCTCTTCACTTATTCTTTCCCTGGTTCCCATGGTTGTCTCTATGATTTGGGAAGCCTTTTCCGAGCTCACACACCTCAATAATTTGTTGTACATGTTCCATATCCTGCACTGCCAGTGAACTCACAAATGCTTGTCTGTAGGTAATGTTAATATTAGCTTTTGAGGATTATAGATTTTCACAGAGAATACCATTTGGTTGACACTGGAGATTTTTTTTCCCTAAATAATTTGCTTACAGTTACTTATGTCATGGCCATTTTGTTGTCATGTAATGAGGCTAGAAGTTTGCAAAATTTTCATTTGATATAAGCAGGTTGCCAAGGTGTCGGCAACCTGTTTGTTCCCAAGGAAAGGGAAAAAGCCCATATGCTTAGGCCTCAAGTTGTACCAAATCTTGCTTGGGGCCTGGGGGCACATGGAAATTGCTTCTGAAACAAATTTCCTAGTGCTTCCTTACTGAACAAGGGAAATTGGTGTTGAAACTGAAAGGGGAACACAGAAAAAAAAAAAGAAAAAAGTAGGAGACTTTGAGAGTGATTTGGGACCATAATTTACAAAATGATAACGTTGTCCTACAATAAATAAATAAAAGTTTGGTCCCCAACTCCCCTCAGCTTGAGGGACTTCCCCCACTTAGCTAGTTTATCTTCCTGTTACCCCATCACTGTCCAAAAACTTAAATTAAATCCCTTTTTTTGATAAGATAAAAAAATACTGATAAAAACATAATATTCATAATATTTCTTTAAATAAACTTATATACTATAAAGATGTTTAAGCTAAACACTTTCAGACACAAAAAAACACTAACTAAATTGACTTTGGACATACACAGTTTGATTGGCAGTCAGATATTTTCTTCCATCAAGTAGTTTCTGTTAAAAGACAATGAAAAGTATATAGTTTAACTTGGTTATTTTCTTCCATCAAGGAAATTTCGTCAAGCAACTGATATCTAAGTCTATCCCCTTGTTTGTTTTATTGAAGATACTCCATATCTCGTGTGTTGAGATAAGGTAATTTTTGTTTTGATACCTTGGTAAAGTCTGCTTGTGAGATGAATGCTGATATGAAATATTTCAATCTCCTTCAAGTTTTGTCAATGTGTTTTTTTTTTTTAGCGGATACAAGGAAAGTGAAGTTATTGGTGTCTCATCCGCCATTAATTGGATTTCCAAAAAAAAAAAAAAAAATGGAGAATGGAGCTTTCCAAACAAAAATTAAGAATGAGACTTCATTAAAAAAAAAAAAAACCCAAGTGACCAAACCCAAGATGCAACCATTGCACAAACTTATTGCCTTAACCGTTAATAAATTTTGGTACAAAAGTGAAAACTAGATTATTTGGTTGCTAGATTTATTTTTTCTTCCTTTTCTTGTAAGAATGATCAAGACTATTCAAAATTAAATAAGGTTGCAGGTTTTTGTAAGTAGTGTTAGCTGTATTTGTTTTTGTCTAAAAGATTTTTATTATTATAAGACTTTCTATAAAAATAAATAATATAAATTTGCATGCAAATTGACCTCTGAAAATGGCTTTCCGCGTTTGAACAAAGTGGAGACTACGGCACAAGGTACTTGATTAATTATTATATATAAAGGCCTTTATGAAATTTGTTCAGTAATATATATTTTTTGAACATGTTCCAACTTGAACTTGGTCCCATAAGCATAATATTGATTCAAGAGACAGTAGCTAGGTAGCTGGTCATTTGTCAATTATATAAAGTAATTCAAAGCTTAATCTAAAGCCTAAAGGAAGCATGGACCGACTCTCTTTTATATATATATATATATATATAAAAAAAAAAAAAAAAACAGACACACATCATGATGGGAATACACGTAAAAAAGTTGCATAGCAAATTTTATTATTGACTTTAAAAGCTAAAGAAAAATAAGGAAAAAAATTAAAAAAAAAAAAGATAACAGCGAGCAAAGAGTTGATTGAATTAAAAAAAAAAATGAATATTTTATTTATAATTAAGATTTAGATTAAAATATTTTTACTATATTATTATTATTATTATTATTATTTTGTTTTCTCTTCTTCCTAAACCCTAAAAAGTGAAAAATAAAAGATTTAATTTGCATTTATTATTAAAAAATATATAAAAGAAAGAAGAGAGAATTGCTCAAACCATATCAACACAAACACAAAAGCATGGTGGCCGTCCTTAAGCCCTGGGTATGCCACTTATGACTAAACACCTTTTTTCTTTAATAAGATTCCCCATAATTGGAACCCAACTCCCCTAAACCAATGGCCGTCCTAAGATTCTAAGGCGCCCAAACCAGATTAGGACCTATTCATTTTTTTTCTTAGATGGATAATTTAAAATTTTAAACCTTATCAAAATTATATTAATTCCCCTAAGCTGATATCACACTTTACACCAAATACCAACCGCATTTCTCAATTTTGGACCAACAATGATATAAAAATGACTTGGTGTTGTTAATTATTTGTTTAGGCCAACACCAACCTTATGTTTAAACTAAGAAAATTGCTTCTTTTTGTCTTAATTGTGCATCTAGTCCTGGGACAATTTCAGCAGGCCATATATTCAGGGGTCAAATTAAGTAGGTGGTAGCTTAAGTTTTGATTGTTTGAAAGGAAAATGAGTGGGAAAATTCCCATAACCCATTTGACAATGTATCCTATTTATTTTCAATTGATTATCAATATATAATATATATATAGAGAGAGAATTTCGTTTTTAATAAATTGATTTTAAAAATTTTTAATTTTACAAACAAATTAAGAAACTGTCACATATTTTATTTTTAATTTTTTTACTATACCCTAATAAAATATGTGTTACCTATTAATCTTAAAGTACACATTTTAGATTATTTATTTGAGTAATTAAATGAAGAAAATTAAGTCTCTTCAATATTTGATGATTATATTAAAACTCCATAACCCCAATTTTCCATACAATAAAATATATAATAAAAAAAATGGTAAAACGAAGATTAATTATATTTAGTGAAAATCAATTTACTCCCAATCCTATTCAAATCAAAGGCAAATTCTTAGCACTCCTCCCTCTTTCTATCTTCCCTTTTTCTCCACCAAAAACACAAATTCATTTAACCAACCCCATATAAAATACCAGTACCTATTACACGTGCGAGAAAAACATAACACACGTGTGAGAGAATCACAGACCTTCCATGCGCAAAAAAAAAAAAAAAAAAGCCTACAGCCGTCGTTAAGGCCGCCATGCACTGGCCCAAACCAGAGGCTGGTCCTTCCAAGACAAGAATATTCCGGCGTCAGGACACTGTGCCATTGACCAACCTTCCTTATACCTTCTCAACAATGCGCGTACATCATCACACACTTCATCACTCAAAATTACAGGGCTAAACCCACTTTCATGGAAGCGTCTGGACCAGCGCGTGGCTAACTCACGCCTCTCAATGGACTCGGAGGGTGGACAAGCCACCAAGTCAACCATGGCTCGACCAGCTGCTCGTTCTAGCATCAGCCTTTCATTGCTTGTTCTCGCAAAACTCTCATCCAAGGCTTCGAAGTAAACCCTAAACCATCTTAAACATTCTTGGAAACCCTTAACGAACTCCAGCCCGTCAAATCCAACATCAAGATCAGCTTCTTCTTCAACGACAGTGATTATCCTTGGTTGCAAACTCCTGAAATTCGATATCATAATATCTCTACGATTATCAACGGCTGTGATCGAATGTAATGTGCCAACACAGTTGATAGCTAACGCTTCATCTTCTTGGATATCAAGTTCTGATAAATCTAAGTTACATAAATCACCAGCACGGTGTATCACATTGAATTTAAAGGGAACTCCCATAAGCCTAGCAAATTTTTCCATTCTGTTTCCTATTTCTTTCATTACTTTTTGGACAGCAGCCAAGCCTCCCGCAGCTCCTGATGCACCTGAAACGCCACCGCTTTTGCTAGCAACGATAGTGGTTAGCCTTAAGTGAGGGGTTTCATCGGTGCGGGTTGCTAGGGCTTCAAGCAAAGTAGGCCATTGTGTGCAATAAGTGTTGCTGATATCAATTATATGTAATTTGCTTTCACCTTCGAAAGCTTCCATGATTGCACCATTACAAGCAACATGACCAAAAGTAGTCCAAGGACTTACCTCTTGAAACTTCAATACCATCTTTCTTGTTGACTCGAAAGAACACGTTTTCTCAGATACTGACGCTAACGTTCTATAGCAACGCTCACCTGAGTCAGTCATGCGGCTAAACAAGGCTTGAAGAAAGTAAGAACCGAGTTTTTGCTCGGTGTCACCATAAGGTGAGCTAAGCTCGTTGAGCATCCACATGAGTTGTTGGACACGACCGCTGTTTTGATCAGCGATAGCAGTTGCTGTTTCCAGGAGGATATCGGTAGCCCACTTGCCGGAGAAATCAAAGTATATGTCACGAGCAGGGGAGAAAGTAGGGAAGTCAGAAGTCTCAAAAGCATGGTGAATATTAGAAGTGTTTGTAGTGGTAGTTGTAGGAGTTGTGGTGGTGGTATAAGGGTGGGGCTGGTGTTGTTGATGATGATGATAAGGATAGTAGTGTTTAGAAGAAGACGAAGAGAAGTCGTCTTCATCCATGAAAAAGTTGAAGCATTCTTCGTCTTCTTGTTGGTAGTGGTGGTTTTGTCTAGAGGATCTAGAGCTGCTAGAAGTTCTGCTAGAGTTGAAAGATTGATCGGATGATTGGAAACTCACAAGTCTAAACAAGGTATCCATCTAATACCAAAAAACAAGAGACCCACATCAATAAGCTTTGGATTGAGGGCTTTTGGGTGGAAGTTGGGGGAGTTCGAAGAGATGGGTGAGTTTCTATTTTTAACAGTACTAGAACATGGGATATAGAGAAATGATTAAAGCAGAGGATCTTAAAACTGGATTTTACTAATTGGGTTTTGTAAACACAATTAGAATGGAAAAATTAGAAGAAAAAAAAAAGGTTGGGAATCTAAGTGTGAGTCAAATATGTGCTTTCTTTTTGTGTAATCGATGAGAAAAATGGAGGTGGGGCTAGGGGCCGGCGGTTCTTTTCTAGTAGCTTATTCTTTTAATATTTTTCATGGGGAAATTGATTAATAATCATAGGGCATTCAGTTAATACTTGGTTGGTTGTATGGACTAGCTAGCCGGTGTTCTAGGAATAGAATTTCTGTCTGACAAAAGATGAAAGAGATCGAGGAAAAGGTAGACATCACCAAATGGGAATAGTGGGATAGCTTTTCATTCATTCAGAGAGAGAGAGCGACAGTGTGTGGGTAAAATGTTATAGGTTTTAGTGGGAGTAGGCGTGCCAGTTGGTTTAGAGAGAGAGAGAGAGAGAGAGAGAGAGAGAGATGGGAGAGTAAAGCTGCCGGCGTGCATTACCATCATTAAACCCACCATCACCCCAATACAAGCCATTCACATTCCTTGCCTCCTAATCCCTCTCCAAACTCTGCCAAAATTCTTGTTACTTTTTTCTTTTCTCTACTAGTAAATTATCCCATACATCAATTTGTCATATAATAATACTCTATTCTATTGCCAAATTGTACCCTTCCCTAGGGCATGTAGCATGCTCTCTTCTTATTCCTTCTTTTTCCTCCACACACACCCCATATCATCAAATAGTTTATAAATCACAAACACCAATCACTTCACATACCAAAACTCTAGCTAGATGACCAAACCCATAACCATATCCCCCCTCTCTTCCATGTCACTGCCCCCCAAATCTTGCAATTCACTTGACCAAACTCTTCCAAGTTTTCTTCCTAGCCAAGTTACTTCCCCTAATGATTGCACCCCTTCAAATTGGAATACCCTGGCTATTGTCTTCACCTTCTTGTCTTCAAGCTCACTCTTAATTCTAGAAACAAAATCTTTGTTTGATTGGCACTTGGCCTAGTCTGATCAGAGTCTTAACAATATTCACATTCTCTTCCTTGAAATCAGTGGTTGAAACTTGAGAGAGATTATAGTTTATGTCTTGTTGAAGGGTTCCCGGTTTTGTCCTCATCTTTGGTTTTTATAGGGGGACAGCAAAATGCCATACTAGTTCAGCTTAGGTTATAGTACTCTATTGTTTCTCAAATATCAAGGTGGGTGGCTACGCATTCATTTTGCTGTAGAGATATTCTCATGGATTGTTCTTTGGCCTCGATTTTCTTCAACAATCATTAGGAAAATTCCTGCTTGGACTCTTTGTCCCTAGTCAAGATCAGGATGCTCGCAGACAAGAGCAGAGGGAACATATTTTTCCTACCTCCCAATCCAGATAGATATTTGCACCCAACAGTCAAGGCTTTGTACATAGGAAAAAAGAAGGGTGGTTTTGGGAACTGAATTTCTCCATCTGAAATGTTCAAAGTTTCAAACCCCCCAATTGCCAAAGCTATAGCAGCTAATTGCGATTTAATTACTCAATTTTAAAATCAAAATCATTTTTTGCTTTTGATGTCAAGACAAAGACTTTTGAAAGCTTAAACTAGGGGATGTTTAAATGGATTTGTGGGGTCCAAACTTTGTTCACATAACTTTGCTTTTAGTATTATTGTAACAAGAATGTAGTTGAAAAGTCACATTACCTCAACCATAATGGAAATTTTGCTTTAAAGATTGATTGGGATTGGGAAGGTGATGGCAACTTGTTAATTTTATAACACATTTTTCTGCTTCATTGGTTTGTTGTTTAAAAGCTAAATTGCATAGCTGAAAAGCAAGCATAATAAAATTTATTATATCACCTTTTCTTTCTCAAATCCTCCAAACCCCATATAGCAGGTCCCATATATTCGAATCCCAAATTTGTATAATTTCATCCTTGAAAGATTAGTACTTGAATTTTCAAGCCAAAAGCTTTAAATTTTCAATTGGTTTATTGGGAATGTATATGATGCCAAGATTTTAATTCTTATCAAACCCGTGTCGGATAGTCTAGTTTTCACCTTTAGATTTTAATATTTTTGAATTACAATTGAGATTCGAATTCAAGATCTTTAATTTTAAAATTGACACTAATATCACTGAGTTGATAATGCATTAGTTTTATTTCCTTTTTCTAATATAAAAACAGTTGTAATTTGAAAACCTAAAAAAAAATTATAATTATATTAAAATTTAAACCACACAAGGCATAGCTAAGAGGCAGACCATCGCCTCCAAAAAAAATTGTAACACCTTTATATGTAAAGTACTATGTCTTATGAAACTTACTGTTTGATCATTTTTTCCTATTGAATTTACTATCTGACCACTATTCTCTGTATACGTGACTTCCTTTCTGATCATATGCCTACTAAACGTTATTTTTTAAAAATAATTATATAAAACAACTAAATTAAACTTCAAATTCATTTTTCATTCTTATTTACCAATTGGAAAGTAAGTAACCACTCAAATCCCATAAAGAAAAGATGACAGATTTTTCGAATCCAAAGCCTTCATTCCCACACCTTGTTGATTGTTGAATTATAAGGCCAAAACTCAAAAGCAACAACTGTCAAAGTCTTATGTTAATAAAAGAAGAATTCAGATCTGAAAAAAATAAAAAACAAAAGAAAGTAATTGTGAGTCTGTGACCACAGAAAGACATGCTTCTGAGTTTCTCAATCAGTTTTTTTCACAGAAACATGCTTTTTTCCTCATGGCTTTGTACAAACATCAACCCCACCATAATGCTGAGCTAGCTATATCAGAAAACTCTAGGTACCCAAAACCTGCCCAAGGAAAAGTTTAAGTGGACCTGCAAAATATAGATGGGGTTGGATTTTGCCTGACATGGCATGACACCATTAGACCATTAGTCACAAAGCTGTAGTTGCAATTGGACCACACCACACCCACCTCTCACTTTCCCTGACTTTTCTTTTGCAAGTAATCTCTTTGATTAGAAACACCTTTTTTTTCCATGTTTGATGATGTTTAAGAGGCCCTACCTGTTGGATTAATAATTAAGAGTTTGGTCACCAAATTTTTGTTTGAATCAATATTTGGAGGAAAGAACCAGGTGTTAATCTTAAAGGATAATTGAAATGAAAAAAAAAAAAAAAGAAAGCATCGGTTATTCTAATTTGTTACCTCTTCAAAGTTGATCAGCTTCAAAGCAAAAAGCACCGGCCTTCTTCTGAAGAATACTCAAGTTAATTAGTTACAATTGAAGACAGCTTGAATGATGAGTTCTGGATTGATATTAATATATATATGGTTGAATGATGAGTTCTGGACTGATATAAATATATATATATATATATATATATATATATTCATTCTTCATCAGAAACTGAAAATTAAAGAAAGTAAGAAAATAACCCGTTAAAAAAAAAAAGAACACATCAGTTGACGTGGATGTTACCTGTGCAAGTTAATATTAGATAGAATATACTATGTCGAGGATATATTATCCAATAATATGTCATAATATATAAATTTGTAGACTTATCGTTAGATATAAATTTTATGATTTATCATCAAATAATTTTTTTAAATGTGATTAACTATCTAACTGAATTTATCCTATTTAAAGAGAAGTTTCAAAATTGATTTAGATATATTTAAATAGTAAATCAAGTCTGCAAAAATAAATTTTAGATTTGAAAATGTAGTTATGTGTGAGAAATGTTATAACTCTCTCACAGCACCAATTCAAAAAATGATACCAGTTTAATTTCAAATTATCCAAATCTTAATCATATTTATGATTTATCAAAATATTTAATATTGAAAATTGATCTTAAAATTACTCCAATAATTTAGTACCAAATATTTTTCTCACTTCATGAGTATTTATGAAAACTAGTATTTCATTCTGAATAGGCTCCGTCGTCAGATTCCTTTAATTTTGCTTTTAAAAATAAATATCTATAAACTATGTTTATAGTCATAAATATCTTCTAATCTGTTTGTTAGGCTTTCCTTTGAAAATTATCATCCAATCTATTGGTAGGATTTTTTTAAAAAAAAATATTTTTTAAAAAAATTTATTAAGTCCTCCAATAGTTTGATAAAATTTAATTTAAAATTTAAATCCTCCAATAATTTGGTAGGATTGAAAAATATTTTTTGAAATTTTTTTTAATTTAAAAAAATAAAATAAAATATACAAAAATTATCATCCAAAAATTACCATGCAAAATAATATTTTATCATGCAACAATATATCATGCAATAATATAATATATAAACTATCATACAATTAATATAAAATATCATGCAAATATATCAAACTTATGCCAAAATAAGAACTAAAAATAAATTAATAAAACATCATGCAAAAATAATTGTTTTTATCACATTAAAACAATAAACCATTTAAAATAATAAATATATGTAAAAATTGAAAAATAAAATAAAAAAATCAAAACAAAAAAAAGAAAAAGACAAACCTGCGTTGCGGGTTGAGTCGCCTGATGGGTCAACGTACAAGTCACTAGGTCTATATAAGTTAATCTATTTACCAAAGCAACACCATTTTAATGTGGGTATAAAAGGTTCAATCTCAACCTTTTCTTCAGTTTTCCACTTTCCTCTCTCTCTTTAGCCTTAGTTCCTGTGATTTTTCTCTTTAACCTCAAACTGAAAACTTCAAATAGTTCCACAAACTAGCCAAAAACCCATATTCCGGCATAAGAATCTTTAAATGGCCATTGGAATCTTCAAATGAACCTAGAATCCACCCAGAAAACCACCATTTCGACCTCTGTGAACTCATCGAAAAGTTCAAACCTTTAATTGAAAAATTCAACAAAACCTAAAAAACCCAAAAATTCTTAGAAAATTAAAAGCCAGAAATTACAATCAAATTTCTAAGAACAATAACCCAGAGATTAAATCTTTAAATAGATCCAAAAATACCAAAAAATTGGACTTCATCCTAAACCCTAGAAAATTAAGATTTTTCAGAGCAAAAAAAACACATCATAACTTTTTAACCACGAATTTTTGAAGCAAAACCTAGAAATTAGAATCACTTAATTCCAAAATCCATAACCCCAATCTTTTCCCAGAAACTAAAATCCCTTTTTTTTTTTCCCTTAAAATTTTTAGAATCACAGAATTAAAAAACCTAAAAACTCCTCATGTATGATTTTTCTCTTTTGCTTGGAGCTTGAATGTGTGTTGTAAAGATTTTAAAAAGGATCGAATCTATCCTTGAACAGATTTGATCTAGAAGATTGCTTTATTCTTAGTTTTCTAATTGATTTTGTTTCCAATTTCAAACAACCATGATTTCTGAATTTTAAAAAAAAATGTTATTTTTATTTCGTTTCCTTTTTTTTTTTTGAACTTTTGACCTTTTTTTTTGTTTTTTGACTTTAAAAAAATAATAAATAAGGCAAAAAATTTAATCAAATTAAAATGAAGATTTTTCCTATTGGGCCTAAAGCTTCCCAATTAGGCCAGCCTGTTTCCAATCTTGAAAAAATTTCAGATAAAATGGGTTGTCTATAATTACCCTTCTTTGCACAGTTTCTGTAAAACAAAAATTGTACAAAAAGAAAAAACATCTATTTTGTTCAAGGTTAAAAATAACTAAAAAAAATTTTGAAATCTAAAGATTCACAATTTGGAAATTTAAGGGTTCATAAATTTTCAAAAATTCACAAAGCTCGATAACAATAATTGAAAGATTCCAAGACTCTAAGATTCACAAAAAAATTCATAATGATTTTAAAATTTTCAAAGATTCAAGATTTGTAAAGGTTTTCAAATTCACAAGAATTTCAAGTTTCACAGAGATTTTAGATTCGCAAAGGTTTCATATTTACAAGGATTTCAAAATTCACAGAGATTCTATATTTGCAAGATTCTAGATTCATAAGAATTCTAAGTTTTGTAAGAATTTTTAGATTCGCACAAATTCAGATTTGTAAGAATTTTAGATTGGCAAGAGTTTTAGTTTTGGCAGAATGGAATATTTGAATTTCATATTCATAAAAACTTCAAGTCCACAAGAGTGTCAGGTTTTTAAGAACTTCAGGTTTGTAAAAATTTAAAGTTTTAAAAAACTTCAGATTCATAAGAAATTTAGTTTCACAAGAATTGGTAGATTCGCAAAATCTTCAGATTCATAAGAATTTTAGGTTTGCAAGAAATTAAAGATTCTAAAAAACTTCAAATTTGCAAGAATTTTAAATTTGTAAAGATTTGTAAATTGTACTTCACAGACAATATTCAAATATTCGCATTCAAAAGATTTAAAAATTCATAAAAAAAATTCATGAATTCACGTAAAAAATTTCAAGGTTCATAGCTAGAATTCGAAGATTCTCATTTGAAAGTTTTAGGGTTTCACATTCAAAAGTTATACATTTTCATTTGAAAATTTTAAAGATTTACATCCCAAATTTCAAAAATTCACATTTGAATTTTTTTTTAAAATTCACATACAAAAGTTAAAGATTTTTATTCAAAACATTTAAAGATTCACATCTAAAGGTTTCGAAGATTTACATTCAAAAAATTAGAGATTCATATCCAAATTTTCAAAAGTTTTTTTTCGAAAACTTTATAGCTTCACACCTAAAGATTCTTATTCAAAAAAAATTTTAGAGTTTCGCATCCAAAATTTTAAAGATTCTTATTTGAAATGCTCCTTTAAACAAAGGCTATGTATTTAAAAAATTTGAAAAATTTTTCTATAAAAAATCTCATCATGAAAGATCTTCTTCATTTGAGGATTTAAAAGTTAAAAATTTTCTCTAATTAGAGTCAAATTTTTAATTTTTTATGCAATAAATGTTAATGCAAATATATCAATCTAGATTCTCACTAAATGATGCAAATGCATGTCATACAATGATTCAAATGTTCCAACCATGATGTAAATGCATGCCCCAACCATGATGCAAATGCAATTATCAAAGATTTTTATAAAATGTAAACATAATGCATATAATGCATGTCACTAAATCAATGCCATGAAATCCTAATTGTTGTAACAGGGTTCTCAAGACTTCTTCATCTTATATATTCTTTCTCAACTTCTCAACATTAATGATCTCAAAACAAATTTTATCATTTGATCCATGTTATTTTCCCCATTTGGTCATAACTTATAGGTTATATTAACCAATCCATCGTATTCATCACTGCATCATCTCATTTAACTTTTTCAAATCATATTCTTAGGGTTCTTTCATTTTTTTATCTTAAATTTCTTTTAAAAAAATGAAAAAATCTTTTACAAACATTGTCATTTATTTATTTATTATCATTATAATTTATGACAAACATGATATATTTTCTCAATTCATTTAGGGAATGTACACTTGGTAAAAAATAAGAAAAATATGTCTTTATTTTTTAAAAGAAGTATAGTCAAGAACAACTCAAAGATAAATGAAAGTCAAATATTGTGACTGTGTAAATGGGATATCAACATCTAAAATAATGACTGTTCAGATAATTTTGAACTCTAATTCAAAATTTTTTTTCCAAAATACATTCTATCAATATCTTCGATCTTTGAGCCAATCGTAATCCTTATTCCTAGGATCCTCATATGAGGTTATTTTTCAAGTTTTCATCTTCACTTAGATCGTCCTTTTAAGTTTTCAATTTAAGTCTTCTTTTTTCTTTTTTTTTTGCGCATCTCCTTTTCATCTTTTCGATTTGTTTTCCCTTTGGTCCATCAATGATACCAAAATCTCAAACAATTTAATAACAAATTTGTCTCAGTTCAATTCATGATTCTCTAATTCGAGTATTCATATTCGATCAAAATAAACTTTTAAGGGATGTAACGTAGGTTATGGTAAGGGATTATAAAAGATATGGACAAAATAGGCCCAAACTATATTTGAATGGTAATCAAATCAATGATAATTTCTTTTCATGGGAGACACTTTGACATTTTATCCCATTAATTTCTTCTTCTTTTTTCTTTTTTTTTTTTATTTTTCATCATTTTTCAAGAAAGATTTAAACACAAAAGGGTTTTGCCACTGAAATCACTAAATATATCTCGTAAACAAGGTTCTCAACCTTTACCCCCAGTATGAGAGTGATCTTTGGTTAGGGTTCCTTAAAAAAATTTTAACAAGCTCAAATGGAGAAGCAAAGGATAATTTTATTATTTTTATAAAGATTAGAAGAAAAATGACCATTTATCATTTCAAACATGAATACTCTCAATGAGAAACATTGATTAACTAAGAACCTATTTGTAAATGAACCATTGCAAAGATCATGTATTGCATCACTTTCACCTTTTAAATAATGAAAATTTTCACCAAATTTACCTCTTTTTACTCAGTAGTCCCAATGAATTAACAATCTCAATTTATCAATCATATCATCATGAATGATGTTTTCGAAATCGAATTATAAATTATTGTCATAACTATCTGAACATTCATTATTTGGAATCAAAGGATGGATAAAAGAAAAGATATGAGAAGGTAAAAGTATAAAACAATGATTCACATAAAAGAGAAAATGTCATAAAAATACATTATATCCGTCACTTTTATTAAAATGATGAAAAATAAAATGAAATTCAAGTATATAAAAAAGATCTATATTCTCAAGAAATCTTAAGATGATAAACAGTTTCAATCAGCTTTCCCAAAATTATGCCCCTTGGTGATTTGGCAAAAATTTTTTATTAACATTCAGTTCTTCTGATATTTTTAATCTCACCGAGTCTACTTGGATCAAATTTTGTATCTTATGCTTGAAAATAAGACATGTTTTTATAAAGTGACCCAAATTCTCATTATGATAATCATATGTGGCATTAACATTATACCATTTGAGATAAAGTGGCTTCAATACAAAAAGATTGAAAATACCAGTTCATTCTTGATTAATTCTAATAATAACTCAGTATAGATTAAAAGGATAAAATCAATATGAGCTCTCTGTTGGTTGCTCATGAATCTTTCCAAATTACTCGTATGATTGTTACGCCTTAAAATTAGTGTAGTGATAGAATTAGGCCCATATGTGGGTGCTTGAAAGGTTGGTTGGTATGGGATTGGGTAAATATTATTCATAGTTAGGTAATGAATCTGATAAATGACTTATGCAATATTATTGATTGTTGGATAATGACCAAGATGAAATATGGCAGATATAGAGCATAATTTTTGAATTGTTGCCTCTTAAAACTCACTACTTAGCCTTCAACTTATTTTTTCTTAGGCATCTCACATTTTTTGCCACTACTGGCTTCTTTTTTCTTAAACTTGTCACTCTTGAATGCATTTTTAATAATCTCCCATGAGATCACCATTTCAGCAAAGTTCTTTGTTATGTTCCTTATCATATTCTCATAATAGGATATTTTTAAAGTGCTAACAAATAAGACAGTTATTTCTTTCTCAGTTAGAGGAGGTTGAACTTGAATAGCTATGTCCCTCCATCATTAAACATATTCTTTTAAAGATTCTGTTGCCTTCTTCTCCATACTTTGAAAAAAAAAGTGAATAGGGACTAAGTCAATGATGTGGCGATATTGGTTGATAAACTACCTAGCAAACTTATTTCAAGAATGGATGTGAGTTCGATCTAGTTGAACATACCACTTTATAACCGAGTCAGTAAGGCTATTTTGAAACACATGCATCAATAGCTTTTCATTATTCATGTAGCAGCCATTTTTTAACAATACATAGTGACATGTGCTATTGGATACTTAGTATCATTATACTTCTTAAACTTTGAATCTTTATATTTCAGAGGAATCACAACATTTTGGGCTAAACAAAAGCTAACAACATCTATAGAGCCATAAAAATCTATCCTTTTAATAGCTCATAACCTCTCATCAAGCATGTTCATCTTGTAATCGACTTGTTAATCTTCCAAAGCCTTAACCATTTTTAATTTCTCTTTTGGGACATCTCAATTAGGAACTTGGATTGATTTAACTATTTTTTCAACTAGGGTAGGGTTGTTGTAACTTTGGACATTCTTTTTGCTAGGTGCAAGTGACATTTCTAAGTAAGTATAGCTTGTTAAAAATGCAAATTGTTGTGATAGAAAGCTTGGAGTGGATTTGGCCTTATATAGGTCATAACCTGGAGGATATAAAGAATGAACAACATCATGTGAAACATTTTCTTCTACCGTCTTTCCTTTATTCAACTTGCCTAATGTCTCAAGGATTTTGCTTAGCTCTACCTTAATCTCATTTTAGGCCTTTCCTAATTTTTCAACATGGCTTGCATTATCTTATTCCATGCTTCTAGCTTGGGCTCAGGTGTAATACTAGTGTTGAACTATCCTTGAACCTTGACTTCTCATAATTAGGGTGTAAATTTAGAATGATGTTTATGAAACTTTCAGATTATGCATGAGAATGAATGCAATAAGAAAAAATTAATTATGTGAATGCGTGCATATACAATAAAAGAAAATTGTTAGTAAACATGATATATACAAAGAACAATAATATACACAAAAAATGCATAAAGTGTTAGTATGCAAATAATATATACAAATATATATATATATTTACAAGCAAAATAAATGCTCCATCATATGTCCTATTTAGGGTTTTCTAACATAAGGTAAAGTATGGTTCTAACCTAGGTTCAGACCCTTAGGGTTTATTTACATGTTGGTTCAAAGATTTAACAATCTAAGGGTTCCCAAATTGTTTCTTACATTATTATTCATTATAGACTAATAAGATATCCCAATCTTTACCTATTATAGGCTGCAAGTGAAAAGAGTTTAATTTGAGTGAGAGTTTTTTGCTAGTTCATATAGAGATATAAAATCTCATAAAGGCATAGGTACTTTACTTTCTCCTAAGAGATAGAACTCAGGTGTAGAGCTCATATTATGTATGTGTAAATGAATAACAGATATATAAAATGAATAAATAAATAAAATACAAATAAGAAGAAAATTTTTTAAATTTATTATAGCTTGGATAACAAGAAATCATTTACTGGCTTACTCTTGATGTCTTCAGTAGAGTCATCAAATTGTCATAAATATAGATCTGTAGACCTACTGTTAGACTTATATTTTAGGAGTTACCACAAATATTTTTTGTTTAGGTGTAATTCGCCACCTGACTGAATCTGTCATATTTAAAGAGAAGTTTCAAGATTGAATTAGGTATCTTTAAATAGTAGATTTTAATCCATGAAATCAAATTTTAGGTTCAAAAATGTGGTTACGGGTGAAGAAGGTTATAGCACTTTCATTGTGTCCATCTAAAAAATGGTACCAATTTGATTTCAAATTATCAAAGCCTTAATTATATTTATGATTTACCAAAATATTTAATATTAAAAATTGATCTTAAAATTACTCCAATAGTTTGGTAGCAATTTAAGATAATTCTTTCATCTCATGAGTATTCACGGAGACTAGTGTCTTACTTTGAAGAGATTCTGTCATCAAATTTCTTTAATTTTGTTTATAGAAATAACTATCTATAAACCAGATTTATAATCAGAAATATCCTCCAATCTGTTGGTAGGATTCTTTTTTGTTTAATTTTTAAAAAAATTCATTAAGTTTTCCAATGGTTTGGTAAGATTTAATTTAAGATTTAAATGCTCTAATAATTTGGTAGGATTGAAAAACATGTTTTTGAAAACTCTTTTTTTAATTTAAAAAATGAAACAAAATAAACAAAAATTATCACGAAACAATTACTATGCAAAATAATATTTTATCATGAAATAAACATTAAGTTATAATGCAATAATACAATTTATAAATTATCATACAATTAATATAAAATATCATGCAAATATGCTAAACTTATGCCAATAAAAACTAAAAATAAATTAATAATATCATGCAAATATAAAAATATTTTTTATCACTTTAACAAAATCAATCATTTAAAATAATAAACATTAAAATATTAATATATATAAATAAAAAATAAAATTAAAAAATCAAAACAGAAAATAAATGAAAAAAGGAAAAGATAAACTAGCACTGCGAGTCGAGTTGCTTTATAGGTCAATGCGTGAGTTGCTGGGTCAACATGGGTTAGGTCTTTTGCCAAAACAACGCCATTTCAATGTGGGTATAAAAGGTTCAGTCTCAACCTTTTCTTCAGTTTTTCACTTTCCTCTCTCTTTACCTTAGTTCTTCTGACTTTTCTCTTCAACCCTAAGCCGAAAATTTCAGACAGTTCCAAAAATTAACTAAGAACCTAGATTTCAGTGTCAAAATCTTGACACGATCACTGAAATCTTTAAATGAACCCAGAAACCACTGTTTCAGCCACCATGAACTCACCAAAATATTCAAACCTTTAACCAAAAAATTCAACAAAACCTAGAAATTCCTATAAAATGAAAAGCATATCCAAAAATACCAAAAAATTAGACTCAAGCCCAAAACTCCAAAAAATTAAGATTTTTTAGAACTAAAAAACCAGACTGTAGACACCCATTTTGGTCTGGGCTTGATTAGGCCCATTTTGGTCAGAGCCCCGATTAAGCCTATATTGATCCAGGCCCAATATGATCCAAGCCCAATTAGGCCCACCTTGACCCATTCTGGTCAGGCCCATATTGGTTTGGGTTCATTTAGGCCAATCTAGGTTTAATTAGGTACTTTTATTATTATTTTTTTTCATTTTCTTTTTTATTTTTTTTTTGAAATCTTTCCTTTTCGATTCAATATACACGTGGACAAGATGATCAGGATCAAAATCATAGGTCAGAACTTTGATTGCAAATCATATCAATGACTGAAATTTTGGACTCCAAAATATCGCTGGACAAAATGCAATCCTAGGATTCAAGCCTGGGATTGATGAATCCTAGGATTGCATTCTGTTCGATTCCTAAAATTACTCCAAAGACTACCTATAAATTGGATTGATTCTGACACTAAAGGACACACAGAAACAAGGAGAAAACACAAGAAAAATTATTAGGGAAGCTTTGAGAAAATTTTGGCAGTAAGGGTTTCTGGGATTCGAAGATAGGGATTTCAGGTTCAATTTGTAGTTTTGGATATGATTTTAGGTTTCTAAAAGTGGATTTGAGGTTGTAAGAGGTTTAAGAAGGGCTAGGACTATCTAGGAATTTTTTTTGGATTTTTTTGGATTTTCTAAAGAACATTAAATTTTTCAGTAGAATTTTTTGACGAAGGTTGAAGTTTTCGACGAGACTCCGATAAATTTCCAGAATCCGATAGGTTTCCAGAAATTAGTGAGTTTTTCAATTTTTGGTTGGACTTTCTGGCGAAGTTTCCAGAAACTGATGGGATTTCCAATTTTTGGTTGAACTTTTCGATGGGCTTCTAGAGAGAGGTTAGAGGATTTTAAGGGTAGAAAAAGAGGCTTTCAGGTTTTTGAGAAAAAACACTACAATGTGCCTTTTATATTGCTCTAGAACGACGTCATTTTGCCAAACCAGGATCTGCGCATCAACTCGAAGATTCGCGCGCTAACCCACATCTCGACCCGACCCGATTGCAGGTTTTTTTTTTCTATTTATTTTATTTTATTTATTTTTACCCATATTTGATTTTTTGATTTAAAAAAAAAAAGAGAAAAAAGAAAAAAATTGTCTTTTCTAAAAAAAAAAAGACTTCTTCTAAAAAAAATTTCTAAAAAAAGAAAAAAAATGAAAAAAACAAAAAAAGGAAAGTATAAGATTTACTAAATAAGCAAGGCTTTGATAATTCGAAATCAAACTGGTGCTATCCTTTGAATGGGCGTTTTGAGGGTGCTATAACATTTCTCATGTGCAATCAACTTTCGAACCTAAAATTTGATTTGTGGTAATTTCTTTCATTCCAAGTCTAGTGATAGGTTTACGGATTTATACGTTATGATAGCTTGGTGACTTTACTGGAGACATTATGAAAGTCAAGCCAGTAAAAGATTTCTTATTATCCAGGCCTTGTCTAATAAATTTGAAATTACTTCTTTTCATTGCTTATATCTACTTTATTATTATTTATTTGTCTGCCCTATTATTCAGTATTTATATTTGTCTGAATATATGCTTATTATATATGTTATTCACTTGCATGTGTATAACATAAGCCCTCCACCCGAGTTTTACCTTTAGAAAAGAGTAAAGTACCTATACCCTAGTAGGATTTCATGTCTCCACATGGGCCTACGAAATACTCCCACTCAAATTAAACCTTTTTCGATTGAAGCCTATGATAGGTGAGGATTGAGGTGTTTTACTAGTCTGTAATAGACCATGATGTAGAAAATAATTTGGGAACCTTTTAGAAATGGCCTAAACCACATATAGTTGATGTTAGAAGCCCAACCGTAGATAGAGCCTTATTTTCCCACCCTCTGTAAAAAATCTAAAATTCTAGGTCATGCTGTTATCTTAACTGTTATATTTTCCATGTATTTCATTAAAATGACTAACTAATTTTTTTGTCTTCTTTTATTTTTTTTCACACATTCATGAACATGTTTGTAGATTGCATAGTATTCTTATCCTAAAACTATTTCAGCAAAAGTCCTCATGAATTTCATAAAAAGTCAAGTTTGTGCCTTATCTATGCTGTTCAAATGCGATTCTCCCATAAAAGTGAAGATTGAATTGAAAAAGAGGTAGTTAAAATAAGAAGATTGTTTACCACCTGGTCAAATCTTTACATTATCATAAGAAGTCCACTTACTCCTTAAACACAATAACTTGGAAAGCATATCAGACACATGGAATGGTATGACCCCTTTAAGGTAGAAAGCTTTTTTATGAAAAGTTTGGACATATAGCATATCTCTTATCGGTGGAGGTTGACTACTCACTCATCAGGGTAATGATACAGTTTTAGGATCCCTCATACTAGTGTTTTATCTTTAATGAGGTTGATCTAGTACCAATAATTGATGAGTACTCAACTCTTATAGGTATGCATCTATCGTATCCAAATTGAACATACATGAAAAAATACAAATAAAAGAGTCACAGAAAGTTGAGCCAGATGCTAAAGGTGGGAAAGAAGACTATAGATTCATACATTCGAGAGAAAGATGATCACAAAGGTATTCCATGAAGGGTCCTTCAGGCTTTCATTATCAATTATCCGGATGATAACCAGGGAATGAATGCATTTGCTCTAGCCATATATAGGTTGGTCATCTTTCCTAAGGTCTTAGGGCACATTAAAATAGAAATGGTGGATCTATTTGAGCAGCTTGAAAGAGGTTGTAACCTTTCATCAGTTATCTTGGTAGAAACTATCAGATCTCTAAGTTTTTGTAGGTAAATGGATAAAACACGCTTCATAGGTTGCATACCCTTATTACATGTATGGATAAAAAGCTATTTTGAATGCAAGAAAAGTGTCTTCACCAAACTTTATCTCCACACTCGAAGTCCAATCAGAGAATTATGTCAGAGCACTTGACCAGCAGCAAGAACTCAAAAGGAGTGAAAATATCTACTACAATGACTCACTGCTAGTCAGGTAAGATAGTTAGCTCCATGGATTGGCAGAAAACCTATGCTTTACCAATGTGGAGATGAGATAGGGGTCCCACTTCTAAGCCTATGGGGGTTAACAAGTTATGCCCCATTAATGGTAAGGAGGCATCAAGAAGTTGAACAGTTTATTCCTATGACCCACAAGCTTGACCAATTTGACTGCTCATATAGGGAGCCCAGAACCTTTTAAAAGATTGACAACATAATTAAAGCATGGAAGAAGCCTAAGAGAGTAAGCCCAGGACCATTCACGAATCAAATTACTCAGGGATATTTAGTTTGGAAAAATAAAAGAAGTCAAGAAATTATATCTGGGCCTCAAGACTATCACTTACTAGTGGGTGAAGAGTCTAATAAACAGTTTTTAAAATTAGAGCATAAGATGAAAAGGAGAAACTGAGACAAGAGGTCTTGAAACTGCAGGAAAAAAAAGACCAATGGCAAAACAAAGTAGAGAAACTCGAAGTTCAAGCCCATAAAATTTCCAAAAAATTCAACAAGGCCCAAAAAAGTGTTAAAGAACGAGATGATGCCCTAAAGGTGCTGAAAAATTTACAACAAAAGCATAAAAAGTTGCATATATAGGTACAAGCCAAAAAAATAAACAACACTGAGTTGGTTCGCTAAAATGAAGAGTTGAAAAAGGAGCGCGACGACATAAAAAATGCTTTCATAGAGGTTGAGTAAGAGAATCAATGGCTCTCAGATCACATCCTGACTCTGACATTAAAATTAAAAGAACAAAAAAATCATGTCAGGAATCTTACGGAACAGCATAAAAAATTATCCCATCGGGTGTGGTGCGATAAAAGAGAAGGGTTAGGAAGACAAAGGTACATAAAACACCTCGCTGCTTATATAGGTAAGGCTGTGATCCAAGCAGGTGAAATGATGAAAAAGGTAGAGACTTTGAGAGCTTTGATCACACTAATAGGGGAGCATGGGCAGAAACTATTGAACTTCATTAATGAGGCTAAAGATCAGTATGAGCAAGTTAGACATTTTTATAGAAGAACAATATTAGGTTTGATGTAAAACAGACTTCTGTGGAATAAATGAAAGTTTTCTTTTGTTGAATCTTTTTCAAGGGGCAAATATTTTTACTTTCTGTCTTTTTTTCATTTGTATTACATTCATTCTTGCATTTATTATCATAGCATTATTATTGAATCTTTAATTGTGGTACTAAGGTGCAAGAATAGCTTCTCATCAATACAACACTCAGAACTTGAGCTAGAAATATGGAACAGGATAATACAAGTCATTTTAAAAAAATAGACAAAGCTCAAGTAGCATTAGAAGGAAAGTTGAGCCAAATTTTGAAAGCCTTAGAAAAGATAAATAGGGAAAAATCAGTGGAAAAAAATACTTCACAAGAAGCTACTAATTTGGCATATCCTCCAAGTTTCGACCCACCACAAAATCAAACCACACCATTCTTCTAGCCTCAATAGACAGCTTCTTTGAAGTACAACTATCCAGGAATGACCTATGCACTAGGTCATAAGAATGTCCAAAACTATGATAATCCTGTCTTTGTAGAGAAAACAGCTAAGCCCATCCAACTCCGTACTGTAGATGAGGTAAAGAAAAAGGAAAAACCACATGTAGTTATGTCCCTAGAAAATTTTAAAATTGATCAGGTTATGAATAGGCTTAAAAAAAGGCTAAAGGTTGTAGATGGAATAGATTTTTTCATATCTATGGATGTAGTGGGACTTTGCCTAGTACCAGATGTAGTGATGCCATCAAAATTTAAAATACCAAAATTTGAGAAGTACGATGGTACCAAGTGTTTTATCACGTATATTACTATGTATTATTATAAAATGGCTGCACATGCCAGTAATAAAAAATTACTCATGTATGTATTTCAAGACAGTTTGACTGGATCTATAACAAAATAGTATGTCCAATTAGATGGGACTTGTATTAAGACATAGAAAGATCATTGACATGGCTCTCAATCGTCTATCCCTACAAGCAATGGAAAAGAAGACATCTGAGTCTTTCAAGTAATATGCTCAAAGGTGACGGGATGTGTGGCTCTCCAAGTACAACCTCTTTTAATAAAGAAAAAAACCACTATGCTATTTGTGAGCACTTTAAAGTCACCTTATTATAAGAGGATGATTGGGATTACAACTAAGAATTTTACAAACATGGTGATTTTGAGAGAGATCATAAAAAATGCTATAAAAAATAACAAGCTTGAAGGAGGTGAGTCTTTTAAGAGAGCACCCAAGAAGAAAAAAAGTGAGACTCAAGCTATGAGTCTTGAAGGGCAGTAATTTAGAAGCTACTCTTGACCTACCTACCTCATATACCATCACACAGTAAGCCATACTTTTTCATCTCTATACCAGTCAACTACTCGACCATCTTATCCATTTTCTTCAAGATCTCTTACTTACCCAGTCAGTACCACAAGTAATACTAGATAATCATGAACGAGAGAAAGGCTAACCTTTGACCCCATACTCATAAGCTACACAAAGCTATATCAAGAGCTCTATAAAAACCATTTAATAGCCCATGTCCCTGTAAAATAGCTTGAATCTCCTTACCCTAAATGGTATGATGCTAATGCCTATTATAATTATCATTTCAGAGTAGCAAAATATTCTACTAAAAATTGCATTCCTTTCAAACATAGGGTACAGAGTTTTATCAAGAAAAGGGTTATAAGCTTAATACTAGTGAGAATTTTACACCTAACGTTAGTGGGAATCTTTTTCCTAGCCATACAGTTAATGCTTTGGACACAATTGAAAAACATGTGAAAAAAGAGGTAGAAAAGCTTAAGATGCCATTGGACCAGCTATATGAAGCCTTATATAAGGCTACGATGATACAACCAGTGGCTTCAAACACTTATGTAGGGAAACACATCCCAAATCAAATGTGTAAATATTATAATGGGACGCTTGGTCATTCAATCAACGTTTGCAAATAGTTTCATGGTAAAATTTAAAAACTGATGGACTCTTACCAAATAGAGCTGTATGAAGAGTTAAAAGTCTTAAAAGACACTGAGGTAGTTATGACAGATAGGTAGGTGTTAAAACTTATCACCATATGCTGTAAAAAGAAGTCACCATCAGCTGGGAATAAGTTTATTCCCAAACCAGTAGCCCTCAAGGTTTCACGTCCATTTTTTTATAAAGATAACAAAGCAATGCCTTAGAATTATGAATGTGGAGTAACGATTCAAAGATAATAAAAAGATGGGTCAAAAGTTAAAACTACCAATATAACAAGAGTATGGGTATAACTAGAAGTGAGAGATGTTACACTTTGAAGACTTTGAATAAGTCAAAAAAAGAGAAAGAGAAGTAAACTGAACCAAAAATTCTAGATAATGATAGATCAAAGTTTGTGCTTAAAAAAGAGGCCTGTGAGTTTTTGAAGCTAGTTAAGTATAGTGAGTACTCTGTAATGGAGCAATTGAATAAGATGCTGTTAGAATCTCTTTATTATCGCTCCTCTTAAATTTTAAACCGCATCATAATACCTTCTTAAAGGTATTGAATCAAGCTTATGTCGCTCATAATGTCTCTGTGGAATATGTGAATCATCTGACAGGTAATTTAGTAGTGCCATACCATATCTCTTTTAGTGATGATGAGATCTCACCAGAAGGTAGAAAAAGCACCAAGACATTACATATCACTGTTAAATGCAAAGGCCATATAGTAGCTAAGGTCCTCGTTGATAATGGGTTAGCCATCAATGTTATGCCCATATCCATTTTGGCAAAGTTACCCTTTGATATGTCTCATATCCAAGATAGTCAAATGGTAGTCCAAGCATTCGATGAGAGTAGGCAAAAAGTATTAGGAGATGTTAAGCTACCTATACAGATTGGTCTATGTGTTTTCAATATAAAATTTTAAGTTATGAATATCTTTCTATCATATAGTTGCTTATTATAGAGGCCTTGAATCTACAAGACAGGCGTTGTTCCCTTTTTATTGCATAAAAAAATCAAATTCAATGTAAAGGGGTAATTAGTGATTGTGGCCAAAGAGAAAGATTTGCTGGTAACCCAACCCATAAATGCCTTATATGTAAAAGTAGCAGAAGAATCAATGAAGTGCTCATACAGATCTTTTGAACCAATCAATACAGTGGGTGAATGGCTCAAATTTAATCAAATCATGATTAATCAGATGGTTAACAAGGATTGAAGTATTGGGTTTAGTCTAAGCAAGAACCTTCAAGGGATGGGGGAATTCTCGAAGCTTAAGGATAATAGTGGCAGAGCAAGATTGGGTTATGAGATAGGGGAAATACCAAGCCCTGGTAGGAAGGCAAGGAATTAGCTGACGATTGTTTCTCATTTAAATGAGACGTTCACTCCTAGAGGATACATGCTTTCAAAAGATGAAAGAGACATAGAAAATGAACCAAAGTGGGAAGAAGCTTTCACCAAGCTATCCATTCACATGGTGGATAATGGAAGCCAAAATGAGGAAGCCATGGTTTACCCTTACCCACCAAGATATGAAGTGTAGAATTTGAGGGTTATCCAAATGTTAGTTGTTTCTGATTTTCCTTTAATGTAATCACATCTCCTAATCGCTTATGCCCAAAAGCATTAGGATAAAATCTTATGTTTGGGCCTTTATTTTTCATTATTTCAATAAAAGTAAGAGCATGCATTTTGTTCATTTCTTCCATTCTATTCATTCCACCATCAAAATCTTTTGTCAATATTTTTTATTCTATTAACTTTCAGGTCCCCAAATGAATACGAAGATAATCATGACAATGATTGGGGTTTAACTTTAAAAATTCAATTAATATCGATGAACTTGATACTGAAAAAGATTCTGAGAAATATACTTTGTCTCTAAATTTGATGAAATTGATTGAATAGAAAGATAAATTGATTAAGCATCATCAAAAAGTGATCAAATTGGTCAATTTAGGTGATCCTGAAAATAAAAAAAAAGTCAAAATTGGCACTTCACTTTCAATTGTTAAACGACAGCGGTTAGAGGATTTACTCTAAAAATTTATAGATATCTTCACTTGGTCCTACCAAGATATACCCGGACTCAGCATTAAAATAGTAGAGCATAAGTTACCACTAAAACCAAAATATAAATCGGTGTAGCAAAAGTTAAGAATAATGAAACCAAAAATACTGTTAAAAATTAAAGAAGTTAAAAAGCAATTTGATGCAAGCTTCTTGCAAGTGGCCAAATATCCTGAATGGGTGACTAATATAGTACTTATCCTCAAAAAGGATGGCAAGGTGCAGATGTGTGTAGACTATAGAGATTTGAATAAAACTGGCCCTAAGGATAATTTTTTTATGCCTTCATTAATACTTTAGTAGATTATATAGCTCGACACTCAGTATTCTCTTTTATGGATGGATTCGCTTACTATAATCAGATAAAAATAACCTCAGATGACATGGAAAAGACTACTTGTATCATCATATGTGAAACTTTTTGCTACAAAGTTATGTCCTTTGGATTAAAAAACGTTGGGGCAACTTATCAAAGGGTTATGGTAATACTCTTCCACGATATGATGCATAAAGAAATTGAAGTATATGTGGATGACATGATTACCAAGTCTAAAAAAGAAGAAGATCATGTCATCAACTTCAGAAAGTTATTTGAAAGGTTAAGAAGGTTCCAACTCAAGCTGAATCCAGCTAAATGTACATTCAAAGCCAGATCGAGAAAGTTGTTAGGATTCATAGTTAACGAAAAAAAGGATAGAAATGGATCCAGATAAAATCTGGGCTATTCAAAATTTATCACCACCAAGTACTTAAAAAAAAATTTGAGACTTCTTAGGCAGATTGAATTATATATCGCAGTTCATTTCTCAACTTACTCTTAAATGTGACCTTATTTTCAAACTCTTTCGGAAGAATAATCCAAGAAAGTGGAATGAATAATGTCAAGAAGCTTTCGATAAGATCAAGCAATACTTATTGAACCCTCAAATATTAACACCTCATGCTCTTAAAAAACCATTGATTCTATACTTAGTAATACATGAAGGCTGATGGGATGTGTGCTAAGCCAATAAGATAAATCCAGTAAGAAAAAAAAAAGCTATTTATTATTTGAGCAAAAAATTCATAGAGTATGAGTCCGAGTATGAGTTCGAGTATTCATCACTAGAGAAAATATGTTATTCTTTGGCCTGGACGGCTAAAAGGCTCAAGCAGTACATGTTGTACCTTACCACTTTGCTCATAGCTAAATTAGATCCCATCAAATATATCTTCGAGAAGCCTTCGGTATCAGGAAGAATTACAAGTTGGTAAGTGTTACTTTTTGAATATGACATAGCATATGTAAGTCAAAAAGTAATCAAAAGAAATGTCATTACTGAATTCTTGGCAAATAGGGTCGCTGAAGATTATGAGCCCATGAAGTTTGATTTTTAAATCAAGAATTAATGGCCATTATAGAATTAGAAGAAGATGATGATGAAGAAAAAACATGCGGATGTATTTTGATAGGGCCGCTAATGTCATGGGGCATAGAATTGAAGCAGTTTTGATATCTCTAATGGAACACTACTATCCTATTACAACAAGATTAAATTTCAACGGCATCAATAATATCGCTAAATATGCTTATGTTATGGGACTACACGTGACTTTGGATAGGAAAATTGAAATATTAAAGGAGTTTGGGGACTCAGCTCTAGTCATTTACCAATTGAAGGGTGAATGAGAGACAAGGGATTTAAAACTCATCCCTTATCATAAATACATTTTAGAGCTGTGCAAACAGTTTAAAATAATTCTGTTTGAGCACTTACCTTGGGAAAAAAATCAGATTGTGGATGCCTTAGTTACCTTGGCCGCCATGATATAGATTTGTGATATCGTTAAAATTCAGCCTATCAAATTAGATATCAAAGATATACCAGTACATTGTGCCAACTTGGAAAAAGAATAAGATGGTCACCCCTGGTATTATGATATCATGCAGTATCTAAAAAATCAGTAATATCCAAATCAAGCAATAGAAAATAATAAAAGAGTCTTACGAAGATTGGCCATGAAATTCTTTCTAGATGAAAAAACTTTGCACAATAGAGGCAAGGACCAAGTGTTACTCCATTGTGTAAATATATCTAAAGCCAAAAAAATTGTTAGAGATGTGCATAATGATGTATGTGGAGCACATGCAAATAGGCATATGATGGCGAGACATGTCATGCGAGCTGAATATTATTGATTGACAATAGAAAAAAAGTGCACCAATTATGCTCAAAGGTGCCATAATACTAGATTTATGCTGATAAGATTCATGCTTCGTCCAGTGCTTTGCATGTCATAGCACCACCTTGGTTATTTTTTATGTGGGGCATAGATGTCATCGGTCCTATCACACCAAAAGCTTCAAATGATAATAGATTCATTTTTGTAATGATTAACTACTTCATCAAATAAGTCAAGGCTACCTCATTCATGACAGTGACTAGATTAATGGTCTGTAAATTCATCAAAAGAGAAATAATTTATAGATGTAGGCTTTCAAAAATAATTGTATCTGATAATACAAAGAATTTAAATAACAAGATGATGTAAGAAGATGTGTTCAGTTTAAAATCAAGCATCATAATTTAGTCCCATATCGCCCAAAAATGAATGGGACAGTGGAAGCTGCAAACAAAAATATCAAAAAAAATTTTTAAAAAATGATTGAAACGTACAAGAATTGACATAAAAAATTACCTTTTGCTCTACATGCGTATCAAACTTTTGTATGCACCTCTACTGGGGTAACTCCCTTTTTTTTAGTTTATGAGATGAAAGTTGTGCTGTCAATGAAAGTAAAAATCCCATCTCTAAAGGTCTTAAGAGAAATGGGATTAGAGGAAACTGAATGGATTCGAGAACATTATGAGCAATTGAACTTTATCGAGGAAAAAAGGTTGACGATCTGTGCCATGACCAATTATATCAAAGAAGAATGATGAGACCCCATGATAAAAAGGTCAGACTTTAACAATTTCGAAAGAAAAAATTAGTGTTAAAAAATATTCTTCCAAGTCATCATAATGATAGTGAAAAATGGACTCTAAATTGGGAAGGGCCTTATGTGGTAAAAAGAGCTTTTTTCAGAGAAACCTTGATCTTGTCGGAGATGAATGGTAATGAACTTCATAGTCCTATTAACTTTGAATAGTGAAGAAGTATTTTGCTTAATTTTTCAAAAAAAAAAAATGAAG
Source organism: Durio zibethinus (assembly GCF_047325235.1). Lineage (NCBI taxonomy): Eukaryota > Viridiplantae > Streptophyta > Magnoliopsida > Malvales > Malvaceae > Durio > Durio zibethinus. Next base: position 18,791,282 of record NC_143185.1, read on the forward strand.
GGAAAAAGTTCAAGTCAAAAACCCGAAAGGACGACTTCGAACCAAAAGAAAGATCAAAACTCTAAAGGTAACTAGAATTAGCATATCAGGGACAGTAAATTTCAAAGAGCTTTAAAGTGTTAGGGCATCAAGTTTTGATTGAGTTTTTGAAGGAAATTTAAAATTTGTTATCATAATTATCTAATCATTTGTCCTGAGGCATTACACCCTAAAATAATCACTTTTGTACATTCTTTTCCTTCACACCATCATCTATAACTGATTATCCACATAAATGAAAGCCATCTTATCATTCTTTAAATAATGTACATTGCTCTTTTTTTTTATACCTTACCATGAATGAAAGAAATGCGTAACTTGCATCCTTATACTTTGGAATTTGGACAATGATTAGTAATTGAACAAAATCATAAGAAATGTGCTATTTTAAAGGATTGAAAGGGATAAAGATAAAAGATGACTCAAAAAAGACTTATATGGCTTTCCTTAACAGATAGGCGAAATGACTCCTTTGATAAAGAACATGCTTCCAGGTTAATAAAAAATAGTTTCTTTGCATGACTTCAGGCTAATGAAATATGGTCTTTTGCCAAAAATATGCCTCTGAGTTGATGAAAAATAGCTTCTTTACCAAATGTGAAAGGAGATTTCTCTACTAGAGTGCACAATGAAGGTGAACATGCAGGATGATATTCGATGGTTTCTCTATTAAATGTGTACAGAAATGAGAATACAAAAGCTTTAGTAGCATAATTAATGATTCGTTTGCATTCTAAATAAGGCATGCATTTACATTATCCCACTCACTGGATCTTGGCTTAGTCCAAATGATTCTTCTTGATTCATGGTTTCATCCCGATCATTTATTTTGATCTTGATTCGATCCTGGTCGCTTTATTTTGGCTTGTGGTTTCATTTCGGTCACTTGATCTTGGTTCAGTCCAGATTATTCTTCATGATTCATGGTTCTGTCCTGATCATTTTTTACCTCGACTCGATCTTGGTCACTTCATTTTTGACTTGTGGTTTCATCCCTGTCACTTGGTCTTGACTTAATCTAGATCATTTTTTATGATTCGTAGTTCTGTCCCGATCATTTATTTTCGACCTTGACTCAGTTTTAATCACTTCATTTTTTACTTATGGTCACTTTATTTTGGATTGTGGTTTCATCCCGATAATTTGATCTTGGCTCAGTCCAAATCATTCTTCATGACTCTTGGTTTCATCTCAATCATTATTTTTTACCTCGACTTGGTCCTAGTCGCTTTATTGGACTTGTGGTTTAATCCTGGTCACCTAACCTTAGTTCAATCCAAGTCATTTTTCAAATTCGAGATCAGAATGGGTGTCTAAGTCTTTGCAACATCCTTGTCTGACAAAGATATATAAATAGGGACAGCTATAGACATCCATTTTTGATTCGGGCCCTATTAGGCCCATTTTGGTACAGGCCATATTAAGCCCATCTTGGTTCGAGCCCAATATGGCCCACCTTGACCCATTTCGATCTGGGTCTGATTAGGCCCAACTAGACCCATTATGGTTAGGCTCATCTCGGTTTGGGCTCATTTTGGCCCATCTAGGTTCAATTAGGTGCTTTTATTATTTTTTTATTAGTATTATTACTATTACTATTACTATTATTTTTTTTTCATTTTTTTTTATTTTTTTCTTGGAATCTTTGCTTTTCGATTCAATATGCACATGGACAAGATAATCAGAATCAAAGTCATAGGTCAGAACTTTGATTGCAAATCATATCAATGACTGAAATTTTACACTCGAAAATCTCGTTGGACAGAATGCAATCTCAAGATTCAAGTCTGTGATTGATTATGTTCAATTCCTAGAATTAATCCAAAGATTACCTATAAATTGGACTGATTCTGATATTAGAGGACACACAAAAATAAGGAAAGAACACAAGGAAAATTATTAGGGAAGCTCTGAAAAAATTTTGGCAGTAAGGGTTTCTAGGATTCAAAGATAGGGATTTTAGGTTCAATTTGTAGTTCTAGGTGGGATTTTGGGTTTTTGAATGTGGATTTGAGGTTGTAGAGCTTTAGGAAGGGCTAGGATTATCTGGGAATTTTTTTGGGTTTTTTTTTTTTTTGGGTTTTTTTAAGAACATTGAATTTTTCAGTAGAAATTTTCGATGAATGTTGAAGTTTTCGACGAGATTTCGATGAAATTTCCATAATCCGATAGGTTTTTCAGAAATCGATGAGTTTTTCAATTTTCGATTGAATTTTTTGACGAAGTTTTCAGAAACTAGTGGGGTTTTTAGTTTTTGGTTGAACTTTTTGGTGGGCTTCTAGAAAGAGGTCAGAGGATTTTTGGGGTAGAAAGAGAGAGGCTATGAGGTTTTTGAGAAAAAACACTAAAAGGTGCCTTTTATACTGTTCCAAAACGAAGCCATTTTGACACACTAGGATCCGCGCGTCGACCCAAAGATCCGTGCACTGACCGGCATCCCAACCCGATCGCAGGTTTTTTTATTATTTTTTATTTTATTTATTTTTACCCATATTTTATTTCTTACTTTTTTTATTAAAAAAAGAAGAGAAAAAAAAAATTATTCTATCTTTTCTCAAGAAAAAGTAGACTTCTCCCAAAAAAAATTTCTAAAAAAAGAAAAATAAAAAAAAACAAAAAAACAAAAAAAGGAAAGTATAAGATTTACTAAATAAGCAAGGCTTGGATAATTCGAAATCAAACTGATGTCATCCCTTGGATGGGCGTTTTGGGGGTGTTATAATATTCTTCATGCACAATCTACTTCTGAAGCTGACCTTTGTTTTGCAGATTAGCTTTAATCAGGTGGCCAATCACACCTAACCTAAAAAGATTGGTGGCGACTCCTTTCATTCTAAATCTAACGATAGGTCTACAGATCTATACATTATGACACAAATCCCAACTTTTTAATCACGAATTTCTGGAGCAAAACTCAAAAATTAGAACCATTTAATTCCAAAATCCAGAACCCCAATCTTTCTCTAGAAACTAAAATCTTTTTTTTTTTAATTTTTTTCCCTCAAAATTTCCAAAACCCACAAAATAAAATAAATAAATAAACTTAAAAACTCCCCTATATGTTTTTTGTCTTTTGCTGTAAGCTTGAGTGTGTGTTGTATATGTTTTTTAGGCATGATTTATAGGGTTCTTTTCAGAAATTGTAGGGATTTTAAGATAGATCGACTCTGTCATAGAACAAATTCGATCAAGAAGATTGCTTAATTCTTGGTTTTCTAATTGATTTTATTTCCAATTTTAAACAACTATGATTTATGAATTTCCAAAATTTTCTTATTTTGATTTCGTTTCCTTTATTTATTTATTTTTATTTTTTGACTTTAAAAAAATAAATAATAATAATAATAAATAAATAAGACTAAAAATTAAATCAAATTAAAATGAAGATTATTCATATTGGGCTCGATGCTTCCCAATTGGACCCAATTTATGGTCGAAAGCCCATTTTTTATCTTAAAAATATTTTAAACAAAATGGGGTGTCTACATAATACATAAATTATTAATTAAAAGAAAAAAAAATTTTAATGAAATTCATAAAAAAATTTAATATAAAAATTCAATTAAAATTTTAATAAAAATTCCAATTGATAAATTAATAGAATTCAATGAAAAAATTAATAATATATAAAAATGATTGAAAATGTTTATAATTTAAATTTGATTAACACTTATGTAGTAGTAAAAATTTTGTTAAAATTTTTACTAAAAATGACTATCTAAAAACTATATGAAAAGTTATTAAATCTTTTTTTCAATATTTACACACTTGATTTATATAGCAAAACATTTTAATTTATCTATTTTGATTTTTAATTTTATTTTTTATTTAATCATTTTTAATAAATAATTTCATAAAAATTATCTATATAACTTTATCTAAATCTTTACATTATAAAAGTGGTGCAAACTGATATCAAATAATTATAATTTGATTACATACAATCACCAAAAGATGATATTCAATCGAAATTTAAATTCTAGTATTTATAAATTTTTTTATTTTTATTTAATCATTTTTAGTAGATAATTTCACAAACTTTATCTATGTAACTTTATCTAAATCTTCCTCTAATAAAAGTGGTGCAAATTGATATCAAATCATTATAATTTGAATTCATATAACCACCTTTAAAAAATAATATTCAATCGATCTAAGATTTAAATTTTAATATTTATAATCTCTTTCTAGTATTCGTAATATTTTTTTTATTTTAAAACTTTGACCTCTTTTATAAAAGAAAAAAAAAATTATAACTGTGTAATTTGTTGTTTTCTAAGACTCTTTCAACTATTGTCATATACATAAATCGATTGAATTGGAATAGAGGGATACTTCCAACTTCTAACATATGTTTCATCTTTCTTTTCCTGCTTAAGTTTTAACCATTTTTGGGGCAAAAGTGATTTTGGTGGAGATGTACGTAACAATTAAACAACGAGTTTTGAGTTAAAAATCGACAAAAATAATAACAAAGTCTTATAGCTGCAATCAAAACCTAAAGGTTAACCAACTCACGACAGTTGGAGATAATTGAAGAGACTTGGGGTTAGGGGATGATTTTTCGAGGTATCGACCTGTTTAAAAACCAATCTACTTACAGCATTGATTGATTCAAGCTTTCACCGAAAGTTGACAATGATTTCCTATAAAAGAAGTTTTCCAGTAAAAAACTGAATGTTTTGTCGGAAAAAGCTCTGAATCAGCTCATCAAAGTTGTAGTTAGACAACGTCATGAATGACATTTTAAGTCAGAAATCAACATTTGCTACCAATATCACCAAGTAGAAATGGTCCATAATGGCTATTTCTATCTTCTCTACGAGTGGAAAAAACCATTCTCGAAAGTGTTTTTGCTTTGTATAGCAATACTAATATGGAGAAGATAATGTGACCTGGAAAAATCCAAAAATCTCTCCCTGTGAGTGATCAAACTGACCTGTTTTTTCGAGAATTCTAAAGCTAGTGGGCCACCAAGTGTGTGCTGTCTTTTATCCAGCTGCCATATAATCATATTGTCTTCCCTTTGTTCTTGATGCAGAGCAGTGAGCAAAGATTACGGGTGGATTGCAAAATGGCGAAAACGTAAGTTCTTAAGAAAAACAATAGTAAGGTGTCAGACAAAATGAGTGTCAAATGGACTTTTTTTTTTTCCTTTTAAATGCACAAACATCAGAGCTCTGATAGATTTTAGGATGATATATTTTCCACTGTCTTTTCTATAGTGTTTTGTGGTACAGAAGCAGCACCATAATCCCTGCAGCTGATGCAGGTCCGATCTGAGACAACAGGCAATTGCTTTGATGTGGAGAAAGTGGCTAATCAAAGGCTTATAGACTCACAATTTTAACATTGAAAATAAGCTTAAGGTGCAACTGATTGCAAAGCCAATAATTGCAGCATTTAATCACTACATAGTTCAACGGTCACAATGCTACACTAGGAATATGCTTTACAGATTTGAGGGAAAACTAGGGCGGGACCTCGAGTTAACAGCATAATTGTCTATCAATTGTGCGTGTTCCATGTGAAAGGATTCAAATAATGCATGCAGCTAGCACAGAATGACCCTTACCAAGTAAAATATACAAACGAACTTCAATCCTGACTTGTCAGTGTGGAATTCAACAAAGATTTCAACCCATTCCACAAGTTCAGAAATCATCATTCTGTAGTACGGGAAATTCAATCATATTATCGAGGAAAACTCCTATATATGCAAATACGATCATACAACATCTACATGGAAAAATGCTAGAAGACAGTCACGCTTACCTGACAGCTGAACCTGTGCAGAGCCAGTCAAAAAGCGATTCACCTGCATGTGGCAAGCATGCCGTGTGTCAAAAGCTACCCACTTCTGTTTTGTGAGAATGGACATGGATGGAGTTTGTATTGCTTGTGGCCCAATTGCACAAGCAATTGTATGAATGCAAGTGAAACTGTGCCGTTTACAGCAGCCTATACTCAAGGGACATCCCAACAAAAAGCTAAAGCAGTGATACATGTGAAATTTCACATATATGATTGAAAACAGGTTAACAGATCTTGGGTCTAAACCAACATTTCGAAAGAAACTCGTAGGAAGCAGCGAGGGATACAGGAAGAAACCAGAGAACAGTGTCAAAAACATGTAATTTCCTGGGAATCATAGTTCAAAGAAAGGGAGAGATCATTTGGACAAAATCTGTTTCTTATAATTGATTAACTGAATAACAGGAATGAAAATGTTGTCTTAATAAGAAAAAAAAAATCTGATCTCCATTTCGTACAACTTTTACTCATACAAATGAAAGGAATAATGCTGGTTTTCAATTCCTCTTCTTTTCGCCACCTTGGAAATATATCTTACTCTGCTGACTTACACTTATATCTTACCAGCATATCCACCGTCTATACATATGGTTACAAAGCTTGGGCAAAATTCTTACCGAGGATAAAAAAGAATTTGATTTCTGCCATTGAATCTTTTTAACTCCCATATTTTTGCTATTGGGTTTTTTTGGAGCAGTAATAAGTGGCAAATTCAAATTCGAGCATTCCTTGCTTCCAAGCTCCACAGCATGTTTCGTATCATTTAAAAGGATGGTAAAGCATTAGCGAACTCTCACCAGGCAGAAAAATCTTTAAATTCTCCTCCCATGACTTTCCTTTTCTTTGCTACAGATATTGCTGTTATGGTATCAATAGAAGCAGACTCACTCTGAGTATTCCTAGCCTTTAAGTACTTTCCAACACCACCGCCACCCACAGCTCCAGATTCTGCTGTTCCTGTACCCGGATTGCTATACCACGACCCAACCTTATCCTGGAATTCAAAGAAGCCCAAGATGATAAGTTCTGAATAAGAAATATAAGTTGGAAAAAAAATCCAGAATTCTCAGGATCAGAGGGTCCAAAAACTAACATTATCTTCATCCTCGGCAGTCTTTTCATCTTCTCCCTTCTCTTCTACTTCCTCTTCATCAGGTTCCATGTATGGATTTACAAATACTGTGACACTAATTATTTTAATCTCCTCCTGTACAAGCAACAGAGGAAAACACACAGAAATTAGGCTTGGAACAGAAATTATCCCAGTAGCCAATCCTTCTAATTAAACAGGTGCTAAAATGCTACAAGTTGAGCAGTCCAGAGGCATTACAATCACCACGATCAGGATATTTCCTTACAAAATGTATTTCGGTTGCAAATCATACATGATTAAAAGGGATGCAGTAGCAAATACAACACAAACAGATATGCAAAGACCTTATTGTAAATAGAAACTGGTTCTGACCTCATATCATCTCTTCTCAATGCACAACTAAACAAAAATAAAATGTAAGAATATCAAACAAAATAGGTAACAATTTATAAATTGAAAAAAGAGGGAACTTGCATTTATATTGCAGAAGCAATCAACGATGCCGCTGATAGTAAGCACATGCTAACATGGAAAAATACACACTTGAGAAATCACTAGTTATGGAAAGAATACTCAACATTGAAACTCACCAGCGGTCTGTCATTGTCATCAACGGGAACCTTCTCCATAGCTGATAGTGTGGTCAAGCCACCAACAACTCCCCCAAAAACTGTATGTTTGAAGTTTAAATGATTTGCAGATTTGTAGAGGATAAAAAACTGTGAACCATTTGTATGAGGGCCGCTGTTTGCCATACTAACAATGCCTCTTCCTGAGTGAACCAATTTAGAGTTCAGTTCATCTTTAAAAGGCTTTCCCCATATAGATTCACCTCCTCTCCCAGTACCAGTTGGATCACCTCCTTGAATCATAAAATTCCTACATACCAGAAAGCATAACTTCACCAGCATGAGTCAAACTATTAAGCCAAGTGCTGAAAACAGAAATAGAATTTGAACTGAGCAATTGTCACCATACCGAATATTTCTGTGGAAGGCCACTCCATTGTAATAACCACGTTCACAAAGAGTGATGAAGTTCTCACATGTCCTTGGAGTTATATCACAGTGTAGCTCGATGTTCAAATCACCATGAGTTGTATGCAGCTGAACATAACCTTTCTTTTTGGGATTTTTTTCAACTTTAACATACTCAAATTCATTTTTGGTGACAGGATCATAAGAGGTAGAAGTAAAGGACCGTGAAGCAGCACCAGTAGTAAAACGGCTCTTCACCTGATAAACAATCCAATGTTAACATTAACCAAGGCTAAAATTGTTTAGAGATATGTTGAGGCATATTCTATATACTAAAACCCCTTCATGGATCTAAAATGAGGACTAAGAATCTAAATCCATGATCATCTTCATCAGGAAGTATCCTTTTCCAATTTCTAGATAATTAATATACCAACTCTCACATAAGCTTACCATTATCAATTGAATGATGACAGAATGATTATCATAAGTCATTACCATTAGAATGTCCAATTAATAGACGAACACTAAAATGTCTCTGAAGGACTACCGGTACATAGAATGAGATAGAAACTCAAATAGGGATGCCAATCTTACCCATATCCAATGGGGAACCCGACTTTTTACCCGAATAGGGATGGAGGTGGGTATTAAATTGTGGGTAGAGGGATGGAGATGGGGATTGATATAATTTTAAATTTTTATTGGATACGGGGATGGGGACATGTAATATAGCACCCGCCCAATACTCGTACCCTACATATATATTTATATATATTTAGTAAATAGATTTTTTATTAAATAATATAAATTATTATTTTAGATTAATTAAAATTAATATATTTTTATTGAAATATATATTAATATATATTTATAAAAATTTACCTAAATATACAAGTTAAAAATAAAAAAAGCTAAAAAAATAAATTTTGGTTTTTTTTTTCAAACCTATGGGTAAGGGTATTACCCATACCCATTAAATATCCGTAAGAATGCAGATAGGGATAGATTTGAAATACCCTTTGAATATGAGTACGAGGATAGGTATAATATAAAAATTTGGGGATAGGGATGGAGAATGCTCTACCCACCCCATACCCTACCCATTAACATCCCTAAACTCAACGAATGATAAAAATATCTTTTTTGAATAAAAGACATTAGCCTTCAAACTCAGCATCTAGTTTGGGATAGGGCTCTATGATAAAAGGTGACGTCCATAAGTAAACCCAAGAAAACAAGAAGTTTACCAGCTTAGCATTCACAGGTGCCCTCTCACCAGCCATGTGCATAGCTATCCGAGCAGCAGTTTTATCACTTGATGCAGCTTTTGCTGCAGCAGCACTTCTTCCATGTACTGAAGCAGATGCAGCATCTACAATACTAAATGCAGGTTGAGTTTTACTCTCTCCTTTTGCATCTGACGTTGAATCCTCTTTGATGCGAGACCTTGCAGCTAAAATAGTAGCTAGAGCAGCAGCCCTCTCATTTTGAGCCTTGCTGCCACCACCTCCAAGCAAAGCAGTTTGCCTCGCTTTCTCAGTTCCAAGCTCTGCTAACATCTGCTTGACATCCCCAGCAACATTTATGTTATAAGTTGGATCTGAACTCATTTTCTTTAGTTCTGCAAAGAGATTATAGAAGAAATCAAAACCATGGAAAAGGAGGGGTGGACATAGCTAATCCTACCGGCAAGCACAGCCAAAACAGTGGTAAACAATACCTTCATCATCAACCTTCAAATTATTTTTGACATGATCAAAATCCAGGATAACATTACTGTCAAGTGCATTAGGATTCTGCAGAACATGACCAGCAATATAAGAACCATCTTATAAAATGATGTAACACTAGCAAAACAATTAAAAAAATGCATTAATCAAAAGATAAACAGAAGACAAATTAAATGTACTGCCTACTTGAATTGTAATGATGTCCTCCTTAGTGAAAGGTTCATCTGTAAGAAGCTCTTTCCAGTTTTTGGTCTTGATATTTAATTCTTTAATTGCCTACAATAGAAACAAAATGGAACAATATTATTGTACTTTAACACATGCTAATATACGAGGAAAACCTTGACAATAAGCAAGAAACTAAACCTCAAAGCAGAACACATTTCCCGTAGTCTTCACAGCAACTATGTGTGTGTACTCGGTAAAAACTTTGTTCAGCACAGGGCAATGATACTCTCCTGCATTGAGTTAAGGAACCATTTAAAAATCCTTGAGGCATGAAAGTAAAACAAAAGTGCAAAGACTCAAGATCTTGAAAATAAACTAAAATCTAAAAATGTAAAATCGAAGAGACAAGCCATCGTTATACCAACAAGGCTGCAAAGAAAACAAGCGATCCTAAAAACATTGTTTATACAGCATTTTTACGAAATTGCAATAATATGATCAATATGAAAACATTAATAAGAAGGCCAGGACTATTATAACAAGGTTTAAATCTACTACCCATGACTATTATAAAAAGGTTTAAATCTACTACCCATGAGAATTCATAGGCTTTATGCAGACTGCCACCAAAGAGCATCTCAAACATTTATTCCATTTCTCAACTAGTTAAACTTGAATTTACAACATATGATTTCATAACCATAACAAACATAAGATTTATTATTATGTGCATTTTCCCCACCTATTTTCCTTCATTTTCAAATGATTTATAGCTGAAAATAACTAGTTTCAGAGCAATTTACAAACTTCATGGTAATGGGAAAAGGATGTCTTGACATGACCTATAAAAATGATAGTGTGACATTTAAGAAAAAAACGTCATTCACTACCAGACTCTAGTTTTCAACTTCTTGATTTTCAGCTCAAAATTTAAACAAAGTATACTCTAGTCCTGCAGGACATCAACTAATTAAACTAATAAAAGAACAGGAAATAACTCCAAAAGATGGCAAGACCTGCGTTCTTCATAGACTTGTTATTAGAGAAAATGAGAATAAACCTAAAGATAACATGCAACAACCCATCCCATGCTTTTGATTTTGCAACCTAAACCTGAGGTAACTGTAAAACATCCAGAATTTGCATGCCATAGCGAAAAGAAGCAGTGCACACTTACGTTCAACCTTGTTGAAAAAGTCATAAAATGTCAAGTAAAGGATAGAAGACCAAAATGTTGTTTTGCATAACATCGCTGTATCACATGCAAAGAATAAATCCTCCAAAAATATCATAAACTTTATAAAAGAATCTAGAAAGCTATTAATGTGATCTATATAGCTCAAATAAACAATTCAAACAATGAACATCTTTACTACACTATATTTTGTACCACAAGGAAAAAACATTTCAAACAAGTACTCTTTTTTAATATAAACTCTACAAAGTTTACTTCTAAATCTACAAAATGCTTTGCTGAAACATGACGGCGGCAATATATCATATGGATGTTCAAGCATTACATTTGGTTCATCATATTAAAAATATGAGTAAGTAAATAAAGTATCTCTAACCTTCAGAATTCTTGTGGAAAGTAAGAGGGATAAGATCTTCTTGCTTCAATGGAGCCCCAGTAACAGGATTCTTCCCGTACTTCCCAATATAAGGAATTATATTCCTGCGCCAGAAAACAATGAAAATCAAACCCTAAATTGCATCAAAAAATTAAAGATTAAAATTAGTAACAAATGAAAATACAAAAATACCAACATTATATCGAAGACGCTGCCATCCTTCGTATATACTGGCAACTCAAACGGCGTAAACGTAAGACTGAATAAGGAACCTCAAAAATAAATAAATAAATAAATAAAATGTTGCAAGTAAATAAGCATGAATTAAATAAAGATATAAACAAATGTGAGGATGGAGAGTGAGGCGTACGCGCAGCAATAGAAGGGGAGGCGTTTGAAAGAGGTGCGATTTTCTTTGGATTTAGCGCCGCCCCACTCGGTGGCCCACTCCGTCTTCGTTATGAACATTCGATCTTTGCTGTGCTGTTTCTTCCCCATCTTCGCGAGCTTTTCTGGGACGATTCAATTTTAGGGCTTCTGATTTTAATAGGTTTGTTGTTTTGGATTTTTATTGAAACTCAGTACAGCGGGATCGCCAGGGTTTGTTCGTTTGTGGGGATCGAATCTGATTAGGGATTGGTTTATGGAGGGAGGTTTGACTTTTGACCGTTTGGGACGGTGAGTTCTGGGTTTGCCGGTTCGAATAAACCCACATTTTGAATCAGCAAATATGGCCCAATTTGAAGCCCGTTGAAATAATTGGGCTTTACTTCATTTTCTTTACGTCGAATTTCCATTTTTTAGTTAAATATATTCAAAAATATTAAGATTTTATAATTTAAATTTTTTTATTCAAACAAGTAATTTATATTAAACTAAGTTAATTAATAATCAATTTTTCATTATTATCATAAAATGTAAAAAATTTATATTTAATATACTATCAATGTATAAATATTATATATTATCAAAGCACTATAAATTATCATATCATTTATTAATAATTTTATAATTTTTTAAAATATCTCTTTAATTTAATATTTTAAATTAAATTAAAAAAAAATTTTTTGAAGAATGTTCTCGTTGATAGGATGGCATGATTCATGCTGCATGCATTAATGAGAAAGAAAGATTGAGAATGTTAATCTTATCCGTATTTAATAAAAATTTTAATTTTTTATTCGAATTAAGATAAAAATGAAAATGGATATTATATTATTAGTATCAAATGAAAATGAGTGATTTTAAATTTTTATTAGGTGTAAAAATAAAAATAAGTAATATAGTACATGTCTCATACTCGTATTATATATATTTATATATATTTAATAAATAAATTTTTTATTAAATAATATAAATGATTGTTTCAGATTAACTAAAATTAATATATTTTTATTAAAAAATATATATTAATATATATTTAAAAAATTTTAAATATATAAGATAAAAATAAAAAAGTTAAAATTATATTTTTTATTTTTTTTTAAATTAAGAATATAAAGATTATCCATACCCATTAAATACCCGAGAGAATGGAGATGAAAATAAATTTAAGATATCCGTTAAGTATAAATACGAGAATGGATAAATTTACAGTAAATTTTATTATTTTTTTTAATTTTATTACAATCAATCTCACCGCTTAATTAAATAAGGTTTAAATAATATCTTTCTAATTGCTAGGTTAGGCTTGTCAAACCTTGACATCTAGATTCAAAAAATATATATATATTTCGAATTTAATGTTTTGATTCAAATTGTAAAATATTAGTTTTCGTATAAATTTTTAACACCAAACGAACACAATAAAAATACATGAATTTCTAAAATAAATTATAATTTTTTGTTATTAGATAGACAAAAGAAGTAGGAAACCTGAAGAATAAATAAAGATAAAAGAAGTTTAATACTAACATTGTATGCTTATTTTATTAACACAAAACAAATTTGGTTGTATGATTTATTGAATCCATCAGCCATTTGCTTCCAAAATCCAGGTCCTGTTGTCAGTTGACATCACAAATAATAAAATCGTGGCGCAGGTGAAAATGGGAAGCAACGCGGAAGCAGCGTCCTTTTCCCCTTTACCTACAAGGCGTCATAGATCTTAAAACTATAATGATGAAAGAAAGCCAAGAAAAAGACGGCAGTCTCAATCTCTTAAATCCCTTTACCCACCCTCTTTTCTTCAGCTGCAATGAACGCTCTCCAAGTCTCATTTTAACCCCTTTTTTTAGCTGAAAGAGATAGTTTCTGATCAATATAGGTTAGGTCAGGTTGTTTTTTGTAGTATCTGAGGGCTCTCTAGTCATTCTTTTATATTCTTGCTTTCACCTTTGAAGATGGCCCTGGTGGTGGCAATGATCGTTGATGGAGTAGGATTGCTTTTCAGGACTCTTTGGAGTCTGCAGGAGAGGCGGTTCTCTGCAACTTTTGATGCCGTTAGTTCAGCTGCTATTTCCATGACCATGGCCCTTGTGGTCTGCTTCTTGTCCATTCATAGGCATGCAAGACCAGCTATTGGTCTTGCCTTCTTTTGATTTTCGTTTCCTTCTTTCTTCTTTCATTCTTGAATATTAAAGCTTATATTGTTCTTATAGTTCTGTTTCTTGTTGCACTTTTAGCTTTTGTTACTGACCAACAAGAACATATGTGGTATTATCCATTATATGGCCTTTCTTCCATTATTAGCATTTTGTCACTTTGGCAAATAATTTGGTAAGTTAAAGCAAAATTTATCGATTCATGTATGTATTTCCAAGCTGCAGTGCGCATGTTAGATGTCCACTTTTGCTGTGTTTTGAATGAGAATTTTCCAATAAATGAAATTAGCATATATCAGTTCTCTCTGCAAATTAAGATCAAAAGGGGATAATTTTGTAAATCCCTTCAGTTTTCTTTTGCAAACCATATCCCCATATGGTTAGACTGGTAGGAAAAGTAAATGAACATTTTTATGAACCAAAAGCTTTGCTCGGTTTAGTTGATTTATATGGTCATGTGACATCCGACGTATATGAAGCTCAAATATTAATACCTGCAATACTTTTTTTATTCATAAATCGCCACCTCCTTTGTAAAAAAAAAAAACCATTTTTCTAGTTTTTTTTTTTATTTGGTTTCAAATTTAGAAACCTACTATATATTTAGGTTAAAAGCAATCCATCAAGTCTATTGTTTGTGTCAAAAAAATTAAGCAGTTTCTTTAAATAACAAGACGCTGGTTTCAGCTAAGTTTTCTTGGGGATAGGCAAGAAAGAAGATATTTCAGAGCTGGGTTTCATACTTTATTCTCTTTAAGGGCTTTGAATCTCACATTATAGGTGAGCCAGTCAACATGATTGAACCTTATGTTATTATATAAAAAGCGTAAATCTCGGTGTACAAAACTTCTCGTTTTGCGAGGGTTGAGATAAAGGTTCATAGTAAACAACTTTCTTTTGCATTTTTTACAAAAAACCTGTTTTCAAGATTCGGACCCGTGACCTTCCACTCACAAAGAAGCAATTTTATCATTATTATATCCTCAATTTAAAAAAAAAATTAAAAGAAAATGGCTTGGGAAACGAGAGTGTAGAAATCAGCTCCAACTTCGTTTTCAGATTTATATCCTCACAAGATATTTTATCTATGTTCTCTTTAAATATGGCCATTCCTTCATATCTTGATATAAGAACAAATGCTGGTAGATTATTACTGTCACACCATCGTTTCCTTCATTATAATTTGGATAAAGGGTCCCTCTTGGATTCTGATATGAAGATTCGTTCTACAAAGTGGATTAACCTACATATATTCCCATTTCCTACAAACATTTTTTCTCCATTTCCTTCCAGAACTCATTAGTGAAGAACAATCAGAAACTTGTACCTTGGCCTTCGATAAAAAGCTGAGGGCCATTACGAATTTTGGGACCTCCAAGGCTGATCTAGTTGCAAATCGGCACATCCCTAAATCTCTAGGCTAGCAGATATTACATTTGCTTGATTAGGGAATACTTCAATCAGGGCAAAATCTTGGTTGATGCATATAAAACCTGTGTACTTAGGCTAAAGAGCGAGGAAGAAATCTACAAATTTAAGGGTATCTTTCGGTTAAAACCTGAGATAGCCTTTTACTCCTAAGTAATCATTACAATGATATATGATACAAACTCGTATTGTTTCTGGCTCCCAATACAAATTCAAACACCAATAACATGGCTTTAAGAAGGCCTGATAAGGGATAATGAGACTAATTAATCGAGCTATTAATTATCTAATGAAGGATATAAAGTATGGCTGCCGGAAACAGGCTACAGAAACAGGAAACAAGAAGTTTCCTTGGCCAGAAACAGAATATGGATATAGGAAAAAACAAGTTTCCCCAAAGCAGGAAAGATAAATTTCCTTAATTTAGGAAAGAATCGATTTTCATTGATTAACACTATATTACAGGTGATTGCGGGAACCAGGAATTGCTGGGTTTCTGTCTTCTTAGGCCTGCAGGCAACCCTCCTCCTCCAGGTAAGATATCACAGTTTCGGCCATTTCATATGGGGAAGCACAGTTATTTCCCTTCTGTGGCAATTCTAACTGCAAAATAGAAAAGGTTGAGCTTCAATTAGAATGCTGGAATATGAGATTTAAAAAAAACAAAGTGGAAAGCATTGCCATTTTGAATATGTATGAATACCAGTCACGCAAATTTGTCTAAAATTTCGGCTTAGACATGTTCAGATTGAGATGACCAGAAATATGCCAGCCAATAACAGATACTTGAATCATGAATCATGACAGAATATCTATCATATTCATATGGCCATTAGCCATTCACAAGCACACTAGCAACTAAGCCTGAACAAGCCTGAAACGATTTCAAGATTTATGTTAGCTGGATTTTCATGTTTGAAGCATAGACAATATTTAGGAGTTACTTTGAACAAGTAAGAGCCTATGCCAAACAAGAATATTGCTCCAACGATATACATACCTCACGATTCAGAGGTTGTTCATACGGGTCATCAATACTGGTAAAACCTACAAAGAAAACATCACAATAAGCTACTCTTGAAATGCGAGCTTATACCAATCTTCAAATACAAAATACAGGAGGATAGACGCCTTTAATTTTTCCAGCTCTTACAAGCTCGTACAGGCCCTTTGGGTCCCTCGCCTCACATATTCGGAGTGGCACATTCATGAACACCTGTCCAAAGCATTGCCTAGTGAAATTTTTCTAGGGCAATAAAGAACCTTCTGATGCAAAAAGCCCTTTCTCACAAATAAGATCAAAGCCCTCGGGATTTAAGGATTCTTAAAGGCAGCACATACCTCAATGAAATCTCCTTCTGGCAACAGTGCACGGCATGCATCCCTGTCTCTTCTAAAGGGAGATATCACACTGGCAACGCATATGATGCCAGCATCAGCAAAGAGCTTTGCTACCTCTCCTGTGCGTGAATCATGACAAGTTGAAACTTGAAAACATCAGAAGAATGGAATGAAAGGATAAAGCAGAAAAGAAGTATGATAAGGAATCAAACAGCATATACCAATCCTCCGTATGTTTTTCTGCATGATCTTCTGCTTTAAAACTAAGGTCACGGTTTAAACCATGCCAAACATTATGTATGTTAACTTTCCCCTTGAATAAAAGGCTTGGCAAAGAGCGCATGCCAAAGTGCTCTTTCCTAAATTCATAGACCACAGTGAGAGAAAGGGATAGGGGGCGAAACAATGGGATAATGAAATGATGTTTTAATACACTCTTCAGTTCCCCTAAGGCACTTAGTAAAATCTGAAATATCAGCTGTGTTGCCCTAAGTTCTTAATTCTGAATTTACAAGTTCCTCCACAACTAAAAGACTAATGGTTCAGTTTTTGGCAACCTTTTTGGGTTGCTTTAGCAAACAAAGAAGACTACTAAAGCACATCATAAGCTCAAGAAGCCATCTTATTTACTTATGGAAAGCAGAAAACAAGAATTAAGTTAATGACAATAAAAAGATTAGCATAATTTCAGTATCCACATAAATTGCTTTAACAAACCTGAGCCACTGAGACCCGTAATCCATATGACACAACCCTTTTGCTGAAGCAACTCTTGCCGATGAGGTTTACCAACTGAACTTTTGTGCCATACAACATTCGTTGCCTTTCCATTAGTAGCCATCTGGCGGACATTTTCACTAGTTAGACATTTGAAATTAGAATCCTAAGTAGACGCAACTGGAAATAAACCATATACTAAAGAAATCATGACCTTGCACAGTCATCATTACTACTAATTAATTCCTCGGAATGGCCAAAGTTTTCATACTAACATTATAGAACTGAGTCTCCCAAAATAAGAAAGTTATTTACCCATATAAATCAGCATCTAAAGAAACTATAATAATAGATAGTCCAATCTGAAAGGTTGATGTTTACCTTTAGGGATTCAGATGTATCCAGTTGATTTATTATCGGTAATATTACTATCGTCCCAAAAACAAGAAGCCACTATAAACAAAGAGTTTATTTTACCAATTACTTTCCTTTTTTTTTTTTGACAAATATTTATAGTTTCAGATTTAGTATTGTGGTTGTTCTCTAAACTTCCATCTCAATATGGAATATGTGAGTTTGGATGGCAACCATTATACAAAATTTGTCTGGGAATTCTACCAGGAAAAAACAAGTTATGCTTTTAATGCCAACCATGCCAGCTTTCATTGAAGATATATACAGATGGAAATTTGATGACTCCAAGGCACACCCCATGTCCAAAATGGTCCCCAAGCTCAACTTCTTCATCCCCGACCTATCCATTAAGC
This sequence comes from Durio zibethinus, assembly GCF_047325235.1. Lineage (NCBI taxonomy): Eukaryota > Viridiplantae > Streptophyta > Magnoliopsida > Malvales > Malvaceae > Durio > Durio zibethinus. The sequence goes on from NC_143185.1 coordinate 18,809,473, forward strand.
AAACTAAAATCTTGGAAATAAAAATTAAAATGGACCAGCCTACACATCTATGAAGGTAAGTCCTTCATGAAGGTGAGTAGGGAAACTACACATCTATGTCCATAACATGGGGCTGAAGTAACCTATCTACTCCACACCGAATTTCATTTACCAAAAAGGAGAGAAATGGAAGTATGTTCATGGAAAATGACCTTTTAAAAAAAGCATTGTAGCCACAGTCTAAAGAGTAGAACTAGAACCTACTAGAGCACACTCTAAGCTGAAAACAACTTCAAAAGTCAAACTAATTAGACCTTTCACCCGACCTTTATATACATATGAAAAAAATACTCCAACTAAAATTGGCAAAAAAAAAAGTTAAAAGTTAAAACCATATCCAAGCCAGCTGAAGATACCACATTAGGCTGTATCCAAAGATGCCGTCTTTTTTTAACGCTCCCCTCTTCCCAAACAATAAGGTGGCCTTAAAACCCAGTTCTTCATTAAAAAAAAAATAATAATGAAAAAAACCAAAGATTACCTTTTTATTTTCAATAGCTCCTCCACACTTTAGCTGTACCAGAAAAAAGAAAATTAAACACTTGATCACCTATGAACATTAAAAAAAAAGGTACCAGATATAACAGCATCACGATCATTCGTACTAGACACGGTCGATTCCTCCGTCGCCTGAACCAATCTCAACCTCGCATTGTTGCCGCCATTCAACCCCAAAGAAGGCAACGGCGACGGTAACTTCAACTTCACGAAGCCAACCTTCGGAAGCGGTACCGACGGACCACTTTCGAAACTGGAAGAAGAACAATAAATCGTTGGCCGTACCGCCTTGAGGGCAACCATTTTAACTGAAAAAACCAATGATTGAAAGAGGAGAGCGCGAGGCGAAGTTAACGGTGAAGCAGTAAATAAAATTACAAAATGATTTGATTTCACGGATGGGAAGCTGACGTGGAAGGACAGAATAGTTGGGATTTTTATTTCTATTTGTTTTTTGAAAGAGAGAGTGAAGGAGAGGTGGACGATGGAGAGTGGACTGTCGACGGGATCCCACATCCAGTTTGGTTTAGTTGTGCGTACCACGCGCCTTTATTGAGCATGGGGTTGTGTGGGTTACATGGATGGAAGATTTAGGCCACGTGATAATTTTGCTGATGCCTGCGTAAGATGGAGCGAAAAGATTTTATTTTTGAAAAATTAAAAATAAACTTAATTGATTTTTTTTACATTTGCTTAAAATCAACTTAATTATTTAGTTAATAAAAAATTAATCGAATTGATCAGTTAGTTAATTTTTTAAATTAACATATTTAACTCGTTTAATGAATATAAAATAATTTGATTTAATTAATTTAATTTTAAATAATTCAATATAAAAATTAATAAAATAAACCAAAATAAACAGACAAAATTCATGTCATCATGACGTGTCCATTAACTATGGAAGGCTCAATTAATAAATTAATCAATTTAATCAAATTCATCCAATTTAATTTAATCAATTAATTTTTAAAAACTTACATATTAAATTTAATTAACAAAAATAAAATATTATAATTCAATTAATTTAATTTTAAATAATTTAATTTAAAATTAATCGAAATAATTAAATTAACCTCTCCTATGAACATCTTTAAAATAGACATACAAAAATAAGGACATCACGATGCATCCATTAACCATGGGAGATTCTAGGGTAAGCTCCCCTTTGGTGAGCTTCAAAAAAATCTTCTGACTGGTTAGACAGATGACCGGTCTTCATTATTTATATAACAAAAATATAATATTTTTAGTAAATAGATGTAAGCAATATATATAATTGTATATATGTTTCCCACTCTAGTATTTTGATTCAATGGTATTGATGTATGATACGAATTTCTTTCTCTCAAATAAAAAAAAATGTCATTATTTGTCATTTTTAGGTAAAAAAAATGTACTAAAGTAGTAAGGCTTTTATAAGTGAATGTTACAATGATTTAAATTTTAAAATTTTCGAGTTTTAATTCAATCTTGAAAAAGAAAAGTAAGATTTATGGCATCTAATACATAGGAAATTTTTTTAAAATTATTCACTTATAATATAAATGAAAATCCGTCAATAAATTTATCAATTTTATCAATCAAAAATGTGTGCAAGATAAAATTTTAAAAGAGTTTAAAGCAAAAGAATTTTCAAAATTTTTTTAAAAAAATTGTTAGAAGTGTTCATAAACACTGTAATTCATCATTTGGATTTGCCACCATATACTGTTATAGAAAGTAAAAGTCAATTGATTTTTCATATGTGCAAAGAAACGAAAAAACAACAACAATAAAGAAAAGAATTACTGTACTACTTTGGCTTAACAAATTGGAGTTTGAACTATTAAATTGGAAATTTTATGTTTGAAGCTTGAAAAGGAAATTAAAAAGTTATAGCAATAATGAAGTAATAGAATGTTTTTAGAATTCAAGATCTCTTAACTTCAAGGATCAATCTTCGAACTTTGAAGAAAATAAAAGATTTATGGAATGAAAAAAATCAACTTCTAATGTGTATATTGTTTATTCTTTTACTTATGTAACTTAATCATACAGATTATACAATGAATTAAAAATGAAATCAACAATTTAAATATGAAATTTAATTCGATTAATTCATATAATTATAAGAAATAATATCTAATAATTTTTAAATTCAAACTTTCCTTGTACTACATCTTTTTTTATAAAAAAAATTCAATTTTTACTCAATTTGCCATTTGCCTTCCTTAATCATTACCTTATAAGAAGGGATAAAAAAAAAATAAGTACATTTATAATTCTCTTAAATACATAGACAATCTACATTCATAACTATGTGCAAACATTGCTGCTGGCCTTACCATATAGTGAAATTAACTTCCACAAATGTTCTATTAAATTCAATCATATAAAATGTTCACAAATAATTGCAATCATGAGTTATATAAATAGCATTACTCATTTTTTTAAAAAAAAGGGGTAAGTAAAACCTAAAAACCATTTGAAATTAATCTACCTTTGAGCAAAGCTAGAAGTCAAAAACCTCCCTACTACCTGTCAATTATCATGAATTTGTGGAAAGATTAGTGCTATGTTTGGCCTGCTAAAATGTTTTGTTGTGATCAGAGCCATTCTTGGTTGCAGACTTTGATACCCCCAATGCGCTCTTTAACCCTTTGATCAACCTCTGCCCTATGTTTTTCTTGATTCTAGGACTGTCAATGCATGAATTCTCCGATGATGAAGACCCAAATGCTCGCTCTTCTGGACCGCTGAATCGAAAGCTCGCTGAAGCAGTAGCTTCTCTATCTGCTCTTTCAATCTTATTCCCTGAACCATAATGGAAACTAGCTGACCTGCCTGATTCCAACACATCCCTAGACGACCCGCCAACTCCTCCATTCTGATGATCATCTGATTTTTGCAAGATCTTCTTCAAGCAAAGCAGCTGTTTTTCCAGGGTTTGGATGCGGGAGCTCGTGGCATCCATTGCTGCCTTGAGTTGAGCAGTTTCACACATTGTCGCTTCGCGTTGCAAGATTGCACCAAGGGTGATGTTGTTGTTGTTGTTGTCATCGGCGTCTCTAAGGCGATGCCTACGAGAATAATGGTGATTAGCAGCTGAGAAAATGGAGCGGTGGGGATTGAGTTGCCCCACCAACATGGCTCGGACAACGAATCGCAGAGGCATTCGAGGGTTTTGCACTGCATGTAGGAGGAGCTGAGGTGAGAGCTTGTTGCAGTCAATGGAGTTACATATCTGAGTCTTCTGTTCCTCCGTTATCTTCCCATTGTGCTTCTGTCCAGACAACAACTTTCTCATGATAATCACTTGAAGATGAATTCTCATTCCTACTATATATATCTTCCAATCAAATATAGAGTAATTTTCCTTCTAATCAACATTAGGTGTCCTAAGTTCATTTTTTTAATACACGTGATAATGAATTATATAATAAAAAATAATTTTATTTTATTATTAATCTTACTCCTATATAAGATAAAATTTTAAATTTTAACAGTTGGGGATGTCATAAGTTCATAAAACAATTATATTTCTAATTATGATTTAAGAATGTTATGAGAATCATTTACCTTTTACATCAATGTTCCGTTTGTTTCATAAAAAATCTTTCAAAAAGTTTTGTATTTTTGGATGCTTGGTTGATAAAAAATTATTCGAAAAACAAAAAATAATTTATTGATAAATGAAATAAATAATAATTAAAAAAAACTGATTATGAACAAGATTTTTGGCCAAACTCATGAGTTGACTCGAGTTGGGCTTTGGACATGATTTTTTAGACATTGATTTGACTTAAAATATTATTATAGTAATATAATTTCTAATATCTAAAATAATATTTTAATAATTATATCAATATTATTATTTGAAAAAAGTAATATTTTTAAAAAAAGAACAAAATAACTTAAAATATTTTTTGTTTTATCATCTCAATAATAAAAAAACCTTTACTATTTTTTTTTGAAAAATATCAATATTTTGCAAAAATTATTTTATAAAAGCCGACTTGCAAAATTTTTAAACTTTATTATCATCAATAAATATATAATTAAATTAAGATAATAAACCTAATACACAATGCAGTTTTTTTAAAAAAATTATAATTAAAATTAACTTATGTCTAGAGTACAAAACAAAAGATCTTTAAAAGATTAATGCACATTAATGAATGTGAGCCTTGGTCTCAACAGTTCATTCATCCACTGAAATTTCAGCAATGGTACAACCCTAGTTATTCCACATCCAAAGTATACAAAATATATATATATATATATTCATAGCTAAGAAAAGTTGAGAATTGGAGGGAATTAAAGATTTTCAAATTAATCAATCTCATCCATTAATAAATAGACACCAAACATTGTGCCTACACAATCTTAAATAAATTCAAGGTACAAATTTAATTCGGTACAAATTTAATTCATCCCTAGACTACTTCACCTAAATTTCTAAATGCACCTATTAAAAAAGTTTGTACATGATGGTAAATTCGATAAATTTTAGTTTAAAATTAATATTATATTAATAAATCATTCGACTGCTTATTTAATTGATTAGTTTAATCATAAATTTAATTTTACTTAAAAACAAAAAATTTGAAAATTTTCATTTTGGCATGTGCTAACATTAGATGAATAAAATTATTATAATGCCCTTACCTCGAGATAGAAATCCACGATCCTGTAAAGCAGATCATGGCACTCAAATCGTTGTTGGATAGACTCCGTCACGATTTTAAAATCCGGGGCGCGCAAAGAAATAACGTCGTCAAAAAAATCGACCACGCCGTCACCATCGTCCGTCAAATTCATAGTCTCCATGCATCTACTAACGAGAAACGCTGTTGTTTCCGCCTCTGGGAGCAACACCAGGCAAGACCTGAAAACAATCGCCGCGTACTCTCTGTTGACGGCGACGAATCGACGGAAGTAACCATCAGTCATCTGCTTCAAGTTCTGGTCCTCGTTACCTTGAGTCTCCGTCATTCCGAGGAGTTCCGCTGCTAACAGGAGGGACGCAACGTTGAACGGCGTTACAAGGAGGTGGGTCCCGTAACAGAAGTCGGCAACGAGAGCGAACGTTTCGGCAGTTATGTTTAACGGTGGGGATAACGTTAATTCCGATTGTTCCATTAGTTGCCGCCTTAAATAGATGCTCCTGGAGGACAGAGGATCCTATCAAGAAAAAAAAAATTAGGGAACCCATAATTATTCATTAATTGCTAAAAGCAGCGTTTAGATATTAATACTACTTTCTCCTTTAATTTTGCATCAAATGGAATTAATAGGAAAAATGGACTATGATTTCACTTAATTCAGACACAACTCCTCAAGAACATTTTACTAATATTTTCATCGGAAAATTTTATTTTGGAAACCTTATATTAAGTTGGAAATTGAAAGCTGAAATGTGAAATTTTACTTTCTTTTTCTTTTACAAAGTTAAAGGTAGCTTGGTATAATAGTACAGATTACGGGATCTGAACTCATATTATTAAATGTTATTTTAAGATGATCAGAAAATTTAATTGAAATAAATTTCGAGTTCAACATAAATGTTTTTATAATTTAAAACCAGTAGCTTTTTTGGCCAATAATTAAAACCCGTAGTTGGGGTTGCCAATTTTTTTTAAATTTTGATGAGAACTGATATTCCCAGCTTGAATTTCAAGAATCTGGTGAATTTGCAAGCAAATGAAACCATTAAAAATTCATATAAACTTTTTTGCAGAAATATCAGTTAAAAAATCATTGAGACATTGTCCCCAAATATCCTATATAATAAACGTGCGTTATATTCTGAAAAGGCTTTTCAGTTTTTCGGCTTTGAGAGTTTGAGTTTGACTTTTGGTATCCAGAAATCCTTTTTTTTTTTTTTTTTTACCATTTTTAACGTTGCAAAATGCAAATCAAAGTAAAAAAACTTGAAAAATATCATATCTCTATAATAGGAAATAAGTTATTCTTGCACACATTGTGAAATATTCTTGAAACAAAGTGATAAATTTCTAATAACCCACTTCACCCCAAGGAAACAAAGAAACAGGTTTTGGATCAAAGTCAGGTTGATCACCCAGCAGATCAAGCAATAACATACCTTGTGAAGGTGAAAAGCGGTTCCCTGGACATGTATCAGCACGTCAGTTTTATGCCCCATTGCCGATGACCTTATAATAGACAATACCCAAAAAAAAATAAGATCAAAATTAAGAAAGCAAGTATTAAAATATAAAAAAATAGAAAAAAATAATAAATACCAAGCCTCCACTCTGGAATGGAGTGATGTCGGCGGAGAAGAGAGAACTGAAGGAGAAAGAGAAGGAAAGGTGGAAGAGTTCTCATAATCTTCTTCTTCATAGATAGTTTCTACGACTCCTAAACTTCCCCAAGGCTTCATTGTTTCTTCTTTAGAGATTGGAAGAGGTTCCTTTGGTCCGTGGCTTTTTATCCAATGTTGTATTGTAGTTGTCATTGGCACTAGTGACTAGGGTTACTGAGGAGGATAGGGGGTGAGAAATTCCTTTGCCGGTAGGGATATTAATGGTCGCATGTGATAGCTCATAAATGCTAGCTTTTAAATAACCATTTGAAATAAAACCGCAATATTAGAATACAAAAATGATACAAATATAAAATATAAAAATAATATAATTTAAAATTTTAACAAAAATTATAAATAAATTTAATAAAATTAAAAATATATTTTATATTTTTATATTGATAAAAATTATAATATTTAATTTTTATATAAAATATATTATAAATATATAAATTATTAATATTTTAAATTATATAAATACATAAATTACCAAATTTATTAAGAAATCAAAATATTTTGGATTCTGACCAAAATTCTCTTGGCATGTGCTTTTGGAAATCTGATATTGACTTTCCATCTCATTTCGTTTGAAGGAAGGAAAATCTAATAGATTTTTGCATCCAGCCATATCTAAGCTATTAGGTCTACCAATTAGCATAAGCTATTTGATCAATATTTTTACACTTACAAGCCAGTTTCTTCCGTATCTTAATGATTGAGAATTGATAATTATGATCTGTTGGTACGAATGATTAAAGAATTTCATTTTTTTAAATAAAATTTTAATTTTAAATTTTTTAAATAAAAAAAGTGAAAAAAATTTATTTTTTTATGGGTTCGATTTAACTTAAATTTAAATTAATTAAAATTTAAAGTGGTTATAAAAAAAAAAGCTCAAAAAAAAAAAAAAATGACAAGTGTGGCACCTTGCGCATTTTCAGTGAATTGTTTGCCTAACATATTGGGGCAAAGAATCAATCACAGATTTAAAAAGGCATCTTAAAATTTACTACCAAGAAAGATAAATTGAGGATAATGGAGAAAGATGTGGACAGTTGTCCTTGGCTTCTCCATTTTGCATAGAAAGTCAAAATCCTCTGAACAATTGGGCCTTTGGGGTGTTGTCTCCATCAAAGTACTAACCTTTTTCACATTCTAAACGAAAATGAACAAAAAAAGGTTGGAAATTAAATCCAAATTTGAGATCTTTTTTTTATTCATTGTATATGCTTATAGTTAGTAAAAACAGTTGTTTATGCACTCTTAAGAAAATTAGGGTTTAAACTCAAATTGGAGTAAGTTAACCCTGTTGCCACTTTCATTTGGACTTTAGCTAACCCTTTTTATTTGTCAGAAACTTTTTTTTATTATTATTTTGTATATATCCAACACCAATGAATTTAGTGAACTCAAACATTTAATATATTTGATTCATGTAATTTTTTTAAAATAATATTTAATAAATTTAAATTTTAATATTAATCATTCATTTTTTATCTTAACAAAGAAAAAAAATTAGATAATGATTCGGCATGCGCTTGATAATGAAAATTTTTACTATATTAGATATAAGAAGTTATTAAATTGATTTTACTTTTAATTCTTTTTTTTTTTAGATTTAAAGGTGAACAAAAGTCAGTTTGAACCAATTAGACCGACCGAAATCGAATGAATTCGGTTGAATTGATATGATTTATTCAGTTTTAGTTATAATCGATTTTTTAAATCGATTAAATTGATTAATTTGATCGATTTTTTATTTTTAAAATTAATAATCACACTGACCGAATTAATCTATTATCTAATAATTAAAAATAAAAAAATTGATATAAATATTTTTAATTATTTTTTGTAAAATATTGTTAAAATTATTAAATTCTTTAGTAATTTAGTTTGAATGATACTAAAGTTTGAATTTTTTTGAATTAAATTTATAATTAAATAATTATTCATAATAAAAAAATAATAAAAAAATCGATTATTTAATCGAACCGATCGAACCGAACAAATTTTAATCGATTTAATTATGATCGGTTATTTAATAATATTCGATCAATTTGATTATTTGTTAAATAAAAATTAATTAAGTGATTATTAATTTTTTCAAATCAAACCGATCATTTACTCACTTCTATTTAGATTCATATGCTTAAAAAAAATATTTTCTCTTTATATAACTTCTTTCTCTTTCACCCAATTTTTTTTTCTATTCCACCCAAAAAAAGGTGCCAATAAATTCGAGATTATTAGTTCATATTAAATATAATATAATTACTCCATTTGAACCTTTTCCCTTTTAGTTATTTATTTAACAATGGCTAAAAAATAAATCATGCAATGTCATATTTCAGTAATAACCCTAATAACTTGAAAACTCCATTTGTAGACTTTTTTCTATACAAATGTTGGCTGTACAAATGTCAACAATTAAACTGAAGACAAAATTATATGATAGATTCTTGCCCGTACATATATAAAAAAAAAATAAAAAATCTATTTTCATGTGGAAAAGAGAAAAAATAAAAAAAGCCCAAAACCAAGTTAGGTCTCAGCGAAACCCAGATGCAACCCATAAAAAAAGAAACTCTTGAGATCCATAAAGCCCAACGAATTCCAAGGTAACCCTAGTTCCACTCCACTCCTCGACTGTATATGTATTCTCTCAAAACCCTATTTCGTGACTTTATCCCTTGGCCGTCGTCGAGTCGAACAGGAACCAAACCCTACACCTTCCCCCGCAGCTAAAATGAAGTACAACCCACGCGTCTCCTCTTCTCGCCGCAAGAACCGTAAGGCCCATTTCTCGGCGCCGTCGTCCGTCCGCCGCGTTTTGATGAGCGCACCACTCTCATCCGATCTGAGGTCAAAGTACAACGTCCGGTCCATGCCGGTACGCAAGGACGACGAGGTCCAAGTCGTTCGTGGTACCTACAAGGGCCGCGAAGGGAAAGTAGTTCAAGTTTACCGCCGCAAATGGGTGATCCACATCGAGCGCATTACTCGCGAGAAAGTGAACGGTTCGACCGTGAACGTTGGAATCAACCCATCCAAGGTCGTCATTACCAAGCTGAGGCTGGACAAAGATCGGAAGTCGTTGCTGGATTGTAAGGCCAAGGGACGTGCTGCTGCTGATAAGGACAAGGGTACCAAGTTTTCTGCCGAGGATATCATGCAGAGTGTCGATTAAGGTTGTCTTTTTCCTTTTAATGCTATGATATGTTTTGTTATGTTATCTCTAGGGGCTTTGCAACTGTTTGATTTTAGTTTTGTGCTATCAATCGGTAATACAACGAGGAATCTGGGATTTTGTAGACTTGATAATGCAATGGTGATCTTTATTTTGTTTTTTTGCTGCATTTTCTGACTTGATCACTATAGATGAGTTTTTGGGTCTTTTGCTTTGAGCTCTAGATTTGTTTTTTGATGGGTTAGGCTTGGATGATTTAATTTCCTTTCAAATGGATGGATGTTTTTGAGGGATTTTCAATATTAAGCTAGTTATATTGTTATGAATCTCAGATGCAATAAATACATGGAATTGCCAAAGTTTTTCTGATATGTTGAGTTGTAGAGAGATTAGTACTAAAAGTTTAGTTTGCACTTGATTAGCTTTTGTTTTTCTCTTGGTCTTGACTCTTGAGAAAGCTTAGATTTATAAAATGCATCAAAATGCAACCTTAGTTCATTTGTTTGTGTTGCTCAACAGCCCAATATCCAATTTGTCATGTACCTTATATGTGATTTCCATTAATCATTGAAATACTCTGAAAATGCAACATCACCATGTGTACCTTGTTCCTTTATCAGTTATTTGCAGCTCTTGTGATTTCTTTCTTATTATCTATTTATCATTTATTTGATGAGAATAATAATAATAATATGAAGCAGCTTACTGATTCCCTTCTCTTGAAAAGCACAATGCGTGTTATCTACTGAATTAGAAATATGGATCTGAGAATAAGAAAGTTTAGCAGCTATACCAATTACCAACTTCTGAATTTTTCCTTGCTTTGAATTATACTTGTACTTTGAGTTAAGTTTGAATGATTTATCGTCATCTAGAATCGGATAAAAATGCATTCTCTGGCTTTTGTGAAACCTATGACAGGCCAGCCAATTTGTAGGTTATTGGTAACAGGAATGATTTGAAAATTCGACCAAATTTTGTGCGTAGGGGAGAGTGAGTACATAGGGGAGTGACGCCTTCCGGACTTGAAACTTGAAAGAGTTGCCTGTATGCTTAAGGCTGGCTGTGAATGGTTAATTGGATATGACAGATTTGGAGGAACTTCAAGTAAGGCAACTAAATGAAGAAATTTAAAAAGCTTTTGACCAATTAAAAGGAAATCCACAATAAAACGAGGGTTAAATTTACCAATGTCAAAATGGCTCAAAACTTACATATTGAATCATGGAAAGCCTTAAAGTATCGAAATCCATTCAGTCATCCAGAACCTAGAAATGAATATTAATCATCTGTGGAACTACTTATTGACATCCCTTTTCAGTCACCAAAAATTTTTTCTAATGTATCAAAATTTGTAAGCATCATCCAATAGCTAAAAACCGATTAGGGTTTCAGAGCAAGAGCCAATCCAAAGCGGGGACTTTTGTTCAACGCCTTGGTGTCAAGTTCACCGGAGATTGTCAGCAATGACTTTGGTACAACCTCATGTTGCAGCAATGCTCCAAGCCTCTGAACTTAGCTTTAATCAGTGTGAGATGATCAACAGCATAGGCCCCTCCAACAGTAAATGTGTTCTCATTTGTGGAAAACCTTCTACTGATCTCACCTACAGCAGCGCTCTTCTTCAGCTAATCCAGATAATGCACATAGGATGCTTTTACGCTGTCTCCCTTGTCTCCCCTGATAGTAAAAAGAAAGAAAACAGTGACAAAAGATTAGCAAGTTCTTTCTTCTGTTCAGTTCTAATCAAGCAGAGCAACTATGATAGCGTAAAAAAGCTTACAGAATTATGGAAGCACATGAATCTGGTTTGGTCACACTAATACCAGCAGCGTATTTTGTAAAATTGCCAGAGGTTGTATCATAACCTGCCTCGGCACCAAAAGCAATAGCGGGCGTGCCAATGGTGGCTGTGACATCAACACCTGGTGTCTGGTTCAAACCAATTGTTGTTGTAAAGGTTGCATGGTCATGGAAATACTGAATCTCCAACTGCACAATATGTAGATAGAAGATATAAACTTTTAAACACCCGAATCATCATCATGAAAAACATCTCTGCTTAGGAGAGGCAACTTCCTACCTTGCCAGAGTTATAATCAGGCACTTTGAATGATGCAATAGCCTTAGTCGATGGAAGAATCTCAATGAATGTAAGCGTCGTTGAGATCTGCCGAAACAATGTAAAAATGTAAGACGCTCAGCTGGATTAGGCTACTTGTTGTTCAATGGTTTCCAAAGAAAGTAAGAACCCACGTTAGAATCAGTATCGACTTCGACATCAAAGAGAGTGTTCTTGTACTTGTATATTGCAGCAACATCTCCAGTAGAAAGTCCTCCTTTCTTCAGGGCAGTTGAAGTGAGGGCCTGAATAGGAGACAAAACGGAATTAACACAATGAAGACCTGTGAAATGTTTTAATTCATGAGGATCTAGCTTAACATAGATTCCATGAAGCTTCATTAATATCAGCAGACATACCAAAGTTCAAACCACCCCCTTTTCAACATTAAAAAAAAAAAAAAAAATCGAGAAGGAGAAATGCATAGCACGAGTTTAAACGTGAGTTAGACACAGTTTCACCCAAATAATACCTTCAGGACAAGGACAAAATGTACATGGTTCCAAAGTAACAATTACTATCACAATCTTTGAGATCAAAGAAATTCAGTGAAATCATCCCTAATAAGACGAGTATAAAGAAAGAACAAGAACCTTGATTTGTCAAATGCCTGGGGATTTTATGTCTTATCTTGAAATATTTAAAGTAATTTTTTTAATACAAAAGAGGCTACAATACAAAGATAGGAGAAGGATCGCAGGTGTTGTAATTTGAACTTCAAATTTACCATATGTAACCTCTTTTAAGGTAATTGCATCAATCATCTCGTTCATATTTAAAGCAATTTGAACAAGAAATGACATACATATTAGCTAAAACCACAATCTTTTTTCTTATATTAGCATTAATCTAAACAGCTTCTTGCAGGGACTGCAAAATCAAGTGATAAGAAGATCTAAGCAATCAAATCCGCATTTCATTCAATTTTCATAGAATAATCTATCAAGACCTCGCTACTATATAAACATAATTAAAATTCAAGGTGTAAAAGTCTGAAAGAGATAATTTTGTCCTACCACTCCAGCGCCAGTGTATGTGGAAACAGTGAATTTCTGATCCGCGGTATAATCTTTGGTCAAAAGATCTAAGCGTTCAAAAAGAGAGAGAAATAAAAATAGATCATTAAACGCAAATGAGAAATTTCGTAGTTGGTCGAATGATAGTACGGTAGATAGAGAAGGAGATGGGGAATTTGGTTACCTTCGGCTTTCTTGTCTTTATCGATGAAGAGTCCTGGTCCCTTGCTCATGGCTGTAAAAGACTAGGAAAGATCTCAGAAATTGGAAGAGAAAAACAAATGGTGAAAATGAATCGAAATTCGAAGGACGGAGGGTTTTTTTTTTTTTTTTCTTCAAGGTGGTGGAGACAACACGAAATCGCCGAAAGTTTCATCGGATATGACCGTTCTCTGGACTAACGTGCTCATGACGGTCTATTTTTATTGAAATTATGACAAATCGAGACCTTCCTCCACTCCATGGACCGTTCTACAGATTTACTAATAAAAATTGAAGTGTCAAAGCAAGATTTGGTAATGGGCGGCTTGAAGTTCCTTCCGTCTAGCGTGTTGAACCCTAAGTCCTGAGCCCAAGTGAATTGACTTTGCAATGAGCCCAACACAGTTGACATTGCGATTCTTTGTCTATTAAATGCCGTCATAAAAGCGTAACTGGTTGGGTTTCTATTAAATGCAATTCCGCCTAATGAGTTGTTTTATTATTTATGTGTAAAAGCCGTCCCTTTAAGTCCGACCACGGGTCAAGTCGGGCGAGCTTTCACTTTACAACGGTCCAACCTTGGAGGCTCGGCCTACCTCCGCGTTAATGTTACATTAAACGCAAAGTATATAAAATATTAAAATTTATATTATATTTTATATAAAAATTATATAATATAATTTATATTAATATAAAAACATAAAATATAAATTTTTATTTTATTAAATATATATAATCATTATTATAATTTTAAATTATATTATTTTATATTTTATTTTAATATTATATTCATATTACATCATCATTTCATATTTTAAATTATAAAAAAAAAATCTATGCAAAAGTCATTGTTTCGAATATTCCACCGCATCCGAAAAGCCCATAAGCCGCGGAAAATAAAGACTCGTCCATCTTCGTTTGTGGCTTTAAAGAAAAGACGAAACTTTAGTTCAGAAGATTCAGAATTCATCTTTGTTTATTTTGTATTAAAAATACATAAAATTTAAAAATTATAATTATCATAAAATACAATTTTAATTTTTTATTAAAATTTTAAATAATGAAAATGTCTTTTTAGAATAGTTAAAATATCATATTTTCAAGTTACAATTTACCAACTTTCTTATTAATTTAACTCAGGAAATACGTTGACTTTTTTTTCTTTTTAACCCGAGAAACCCGTTCCTTTTATTTCAAAAACGTAGGAGAAGGAAGGCAAAGAAATTGAGAGTTGAGAGCAACGACCAGCTCAAACACTCTAGCAAAGTGCATCAAATTTCGGATCCTTCATTTCAAAATCCTTACTAAAATTAGAAAGAAACTTTCACAATATTTTCATTTCAAAATCAAAACTACTGTTTTGATTATCTAATTTCCAGGAAATTGTCTTTGAAACTTCCGCGTTGCTGTTGCAAGCAGAACCGGAAATTCATTTCGAGTGCGACTCTTTATTTGTACTCTGTTGACGTGTTTTTTCTTCCAAGTTTCAGGATACCTTTTTTATTATATATTTGAATGAAGCTTAGGAAGCAGTTTTAGGAACGAAAGCGATCTGAAACTTTTTGATAAAAAGACAAGTAATGGAAAGTTATTTGAATGAGAACTTCGATTTGAAGTCGAAACACTCGTCCGATGAAGCGTTGGAACAATGGAGAAAAGTTTGTGGTTTCGTCAAGAATCCCAAACGGCGGTTTCGATTCACGGCCAATCTCTCCAAACGTTGCGAGGCTGCTGCTATGCGCCGCACCAATCAGGTTTTTCAATTTTTAATCCACTTTCTGATTTAGAATCTGCTGAAAGATCATTTTCAAATTTTGTTCTTCTTTTTCTTTTCTTATCTTATCTTTTTAAATGTACTATAAGTGTTTCTATTTTTGTCTATCTTTATGAGATTATATTTTGATGTTGGGAACTTAACTGAAATTTGTTGGAGAGTTTAAGGATTTTGAAGCTTTTCAAAAACAAAAAGAAGGATGACTAGAATGGTATTTCTATTTTAATTATTATTATACGAAATTTTAGTGTATCAAAAAGGAACTCTATTAATTGGTTTAGCTGTTCAAATTTCCATTTTTAATCCCCTATATGCTAAGCTCCCTCGATTAAAAATAGTGGGATTATGAATTTCAAATTGGCATTTTAGAGCTCTTTTTTATTGTTTATTTTTTTCGATTTGGAACATTGCAGGAAAAATTGAGAATTGCTGTACTGGTTTCAAAAGCTGCCTTTCAATTTATCTTAGGTGAGATTTTTGATGCAAATTCAGGTAAAGTTTGTTACATTTTGTTTTGAAAGCTGCCTTTCAACTTAAATGAATCTTCTTTTGCAGGTGTACAACCTAGTGATTATGTTGTTCCTGAAGAAGTCAAAGCTGCTGGTTTTCAACTTTGTGCTGATGAATTAGGATCCATCGTGGAAGGTCATGATGTAAAGAAACTAACGTTTCATGGTGGAGTAGATGGTATTGCTGAAAAACTCTCCACATCAACCACGAATGGACTAAGTTCTGATACTGGTTTGTTGAATAAAAGACAAGAGGTTTATGGAATCAATAAGTTTGCTGAGGCTGAAGCTAAAGGGTTCTGGGTATTTGTTTGGGAAGCTCTTCAGGACATGACTCTTATGATCCTCGGGTTGTGTGCTTTGGTGTCATTGGTAGTTGGGATAGCAATGGAAGGATGGCCAAAGGGAGCTCATGATGGACTTGGGATTGTTGCGAGTATCTTATTGGTTGTGTTTGTCACAGCAACAAGTGATTATCGCCAATCTTTACAGTTTAGGGATTTGGATAAGGAGAAAAAGAAAATCACCATTCAGGTAACAAGAAATGCATGTAGGCAGAAAATGTCTATATATGATTTGCTTCCTGGTGATATTGTACACCTTAACATTGGTGACCAAGTCCCCGCTGATGGCCTTTTTGTCTCGGGATTTTCTGTGCTAATTGATGAATCAAGTTTAACAGGGGAGAGTGAGCCGGTAATGGTGAATGCTGAAAACCCTTTTATGCTTTCTGGTACTAAGCTTCAAGATGGATCATGCAAGATGATGGTTACCACCGTCGGGATGAGAACACAATGGGGTAAATTGATGGCAACCCTCAGTGAAGGGGGAGATGATGAGACCCCACTGCAGGTGAAATTGAATGGAGTGGCAACCATTATTGGGAAGGTAGGCCTGTTCTTTGCTGTAGTGACTTTTGCTGTATTGGTGCGAGGACTGTTCGTGAGTAAACTGCAAGAAGGGACAATCTGGAGCTGGTCTGGCGATGAGGCATTGCAAATGCTGGAATTCTTTGCTGTTGCAGTTACAATTGTTGTTGTTGCAGTTCCAGAGGGTCTACCATTGGCTGTGACTTTGAGCCTTGCTTTTGCCATGAAGAAGATGATGAATGATAAAGCACTAGTTCGACACCTTGCAGCTTGTGAGACTATGGGGTCAGCGACAAGTATTTGTAGTGATAAAACTGGGACACTAACCACTAATCACATGACGGTTGTGAAGTCATGCATTTGCATGGGTGTCAAGGAAGTATGCAGCAACATTAAAGCTTCTTTCTGCTCAGATATTCCGGAGTCTGCCATGAAACTTTTGCTACAATCAATATTTACTAACACTGGGGGTGAAATTGTTATTAATAAAGATGGAAAACGTGAGATATTGGGAACACCCACAGAGACTGCTTTATTAGAGTTTGGTTTGTCTCTGGGTGGAGATTCCCAAGCAGAACGACAGGCATCAAAACTTGTTAAGGTTGAACCATTCAACTCTACAAAGAAACGAATGGGAGTAGTGCTGCAGCTTCCTGGAGGAGGGCTACGAGCACACACTAAAGGTGCTTCAGAGATAGTGTTGGCTGGATGTGACAAGGTGATCAGTTCAAATGGGGAAGTTGTTCCTCTGGATGAAGAATCCATTAACCACCTCAATGCTACAATTAACCAGTTTGCTAATGAGGCCCTTCGAACCCTGTGTCTTGCCTATATGGAACTGGAAACTGGTTTTTCCCCCGACAATGCTATTCCAGTTTCTGGATATACTTGTATAGGAATTGTGGGTATTAAGGATCCTGTTCGCCCTGGTGTCAAAGAATCTGTTGCTACTTGTCGTTCAGCTGGGATTACCGTACGAATGGTTACAGGAGACAACATAAACACTGCAAAGGCTATTGCCAGGGAATGTGGAATTCTTACAGATGATGGTATAGCTATTGAAGGTCCAGATTTCAGGGAGAAGAGTCAGGAGGAAATGCTTACTTTAATTCCTAAGATTCAGGTACTCTCCACTTTTTATTCTTTTCTTCCAAAACTGTTACCAGTTAGGTACTTGTAAGTTGTATCAAGGATAAATCATCTAATTCATTCCTCAATTTTCCTTTCTTTTGCAGGTGATGGCTCGATCTTCTCCTATGGACAAGCATACTCTGGTAAAGCAATTGCGAACTACATTTGATGAAGTTGTTGCTGTGACTGGTGACGGAACAAATGATGCTCCAGCCCTGCATGAAGCAGACATTGGACTAGCAATGGGCATTGCTGGAACTGAGGTCAGCAATGCATTAATATTTTCACACTGTGCATGCATCTTGTGCTAATCAAATAAAAGAAGATTTCAATCCCAAGAAACTTATATTATGATCATAAAAAAAGGATTATGCTCTACTAAGTACTGATTCTATGCCATGAAGAGTCAGATAGTTATGCCTGTTTACAATGGAGTGCTAGATGTAGTATGGGTTAAAATAAGGAGCATAGACATGAGTTCCTTTGGGGCAAGAAGGACTTGAGAAAAGGTGCTTTAAGTACAGGAGGGAAGCCAGTATGAATAGTTTTATTACTATAAAATGATATTTTAGCTTGAGTTTTAATGTGACATATGGCGCCTAATTATGAAAGCATACAACAACCTTTCATCCACCCGATACTAGAGTGTTGTAATAGTGACTGTCCTTGTTAGGTGCTAGTAAAATATTTTACTTAAGTATATGAAGTAATGCCTGATATTAACAATATCAAGATTCAACTAATCTCATTCTCAATTCCAGGTGGCCAAAGAGAGTGCTGACGTCATAATTCTGGATGACAATTTCTCAACAATTGTGACAGTGGCCAAATGGGGCCGTTCAGTATACATTAATATTCAAAAATTTGTACAGTTTCAACTGACAGTCAACATTGTTGCATTAATTGTTAACTTCTCCTCAGCATGTTTGACAGGTAAGAGCGGAATATGTTTGTCTACTTCTATTTAAAACTTATTTTCTAGCTTTCTTTGTGAATGAAAATGATTTTCTCATATTTGTTTATGCTTTTTGCACCAAATCATGCCGCAGGGAGCGCTCCTCTCACAGCTGTTCAGCTATTGTGGGTCAATATGATTATGGATACTCTAGGAGCACTTGCACTTGCAACTGAGCCCCCAACCAATGAACTAATGAAGCATTCACCAGTTGGAAAGAAAGGAAATTTTATCAGTAATGTCATGTGGAGGAATATCTTGGGACAATCTTTCTATCAGTTTATGGTAATATGGTATCTTCAGGCAAAAGGAAAAGCAATGTTTAATCTCGATGGCCCTGATTCTGATCTGATATTGAACACACTTATTTTCAATTCATTTGTCTTCTGTCAGGTAAGCTTTTAATAAGTACTCCTTGATACTCTTCAATATATTTTTTCACATACACAATTGCCAGAAGGTCTATTTTGTCATGCTTAGAATCAATCAGGAGGCATGAAAAATATCTATATAAACTTTGTATTTGGCCAAAATAAAGAAACTTCGTTAGGACTTCAACAAGGTTTTTGTTGAAAGGATTTATTTTGCCTGCTCCAAACTTAAAATGCTTAGGCTTCTCGGATAAGCATAACCAACTTTCTCTAAAGCATTTGGGTCTTTTCTTTCAATGATCTCTAAATAAGTTTCCTGAGTGTCTGCAATACTAGCTTAATCATTAGCCTAGTTCCGAATCTCCAAAGTGGTGCTATAATATATTTTATGTTTTTTTTTCCCTATCTCTTCATATTTATTAGGAAGGTTTGCAGTCTGAATTAATTCACCAAGTATTGATAATTTTATTTAGAACATTTTTTTTCTATTTATCTGATTGTACCACCAGCAATCAATTTCATATGCATTTTGAGCTATCTCAATTTCTGATTTTTAGTTTTCCCATTTTATTTAGTTATCTAGAATCTCTGCCAACATTTGTTCTTCTTCCACAGGTTTTCAATGAGATCAGCTCACGTAACATGGAGGAAATTAATGTTTTCAAAGGCATATTAGATAACTACGTTTTCGTGGCTGTTCTTAGTTGCACTGCCGTTTTCCAAGTCATCATCATCGAATTTTTTGGTACATTTGCTAGTACAACGCCTCTCAGTTGCTCACAGTGGTCCATAAGCGTGCTCATAGGATTCTTGGGCATGCCGATTGCCGCTGCCTTGAAGATGATCCGAGTATGAACCACAATAGATAATCACAGATGCTGTTTTTGTGAATGACATCGAGAAATAAAGCCTCGATATCCCTCCTTGTGTAGATTCATTATTTCTCTGTTGACAATAACTCATTTTTCTTGCAATCAAACAGGTAAACACATTGTTTAGGTGTCACCAATTTTTTCTTTTGGAAACATTTTCTGTATTGAATATTTTGTTTATAGGTCAAGCACAAAGTTGCATCTTATATTTTGTAATTCTTGTTCTTAATTTCCTCCCAAACGGAATCAGAGTTTTTGCCATATCCAAACATTCCAAATGTGAACGCCATGAATCTCTTCCTTCCTCCATTTTTAAATACAAAGGCTCGATGATTCATCGGGTTAATAACAGCTTAAAAATCGAAGAAATTTGAAGGCTTCGCGGAGCGAATAAACTCTGTGAACATCACTTTTTTCTTCAAACTCTTGACAGCAAAAACGATGCGAGGGAGAGTGGAAAACCTGAAGATTGGGCTTCATGGTTTTCAAAAGAATACGACATAGAATTGAACCAATTCTTTCAGACACTTGTTGACGGAGGCCCAAGTTTAAACTTAACTCATTCAACATTCATTCACTGGTAAGTAATTATTATTGTTAAAATTAGGGAGGTAAATGATATATCAATAGTTATAAATTATTCGAGATTAATTTAAATAAAATTTAAATTTGATTTAATTATTATTGAGTTGAACTCGAACTTAAGTAGTTCAATTTATCAAGTGAGTTGAGTTTGAACATCTTAATGTTCTATTCGAAAAATTCACGAATTTAATTGAGTTTTTAAATTTTAATATATTTTTATTATTTTAATTAAAAATTATTATTTTAATTTTATATAAATCAATTCGAATTTGAGTTTGAATTTGAACATATAATCAAGCTTGAAATCAAATATGAGAATTGAATTCAATTTTATTAAACAATTATAATTAAGTGAATTCGAACAATTCGATTTTATTTTAAATTAAACTCAAACTTAAAAATTAAAATTCAATCGAACTCGAATTAAGTTTCAAGTAATAAATTTAAAATCAAACTTGAGTTTAAGATTTTCACTGTATTAATTCAGCTCAATTCGATTACATCATCTAATTATAACTTAAGAATTTATTTGTCTACTAAAAAAATTCATTTTTAAAGATTTCCACTCCAAGTATTGAGGTGGATGGGATGAGATTTATCAGATTGAACAGAGTTATCAATTAAAGTTTTATTTTATATTCTAATGGTACATTATTAAAAAAAAAATAGAGATTCCAAATTTTAAGCACCTTTTTTTGTTAGTATATTTTCTCACTAATATTGATGTAATTCAAAACACATGCCATTTCATAATCCAATTTGATATTCAACCACTTTGTATTTCCTAACCTCAAAAAGGGGAAATACAAATGTTTAACAATATGGTCCATAACTTTATATACTTTAACATGGAATATTCAACAATGTGTTTAACCCTTGAGGCATCAACAAAATATCTTGCATGAAATTCAAACTGAAGGCATCATCACTTTTCCTTTAGTAGAAAAACAAAAAAAAAATAAAGGATATTACTCTTTTCCTTTCGTAGGAAAAAAAAAAATGAATCATTCTTAATCAAAATCTGGTCACTTCCCCTTCCTGCCTTGCTCCTGAGAACACTGTTTCTTCTCGTGTCCCAACCAGTAATAGAGACCAATTTTTCCTTAATAACAACAAAACTCTTGCTGTTTTATATGGATAATGATGCGATCAATTCAAACCCATGTTCATCTGAAAACATAGTTTGAATTTATGTAAGCCTGCATTCTTATCTTGATATTGAGATGAGCTTGTTTAATAAGATAAGCCTGGTTTTTGCTATGAATTGCTGACAAGTGAATATCAACTGAAAATAAAAAAGGTAGTCATGTCAATCCTTGAAGCAGCATTTATCAAAAGAAGGTAAGTTCAATTGTGATGTTAAGCCAAGAAAACAGGCTTTTTATAGGTACATTTTTAGAGCTATGAGAACAAGGTTTTGATTTAAAATTTATCATTCAAACAACAATGTCTCCTTTTACAGAAGACCTATGATTTTGTCTGAACAAAAACCAGAATAACAATTGCCGAAAACAATGCAGAAGAAAGAAGAAATGGAAAAATCTGCATGTATGGTTGACAGAATTCAGCAATTATTGCTGCCTAATTTGTTCGAGCAATGAATCTTTAACATCTATAGAGTCTTTGAAAAATTTTCTTGTAAATTTATGGTGAGGACATTAAAAACAAAGAACATGCGCAGTTCTAATGTTATTGCACATTGGCAATGGCATGTATGCAGGCACATTATCTCATTTTGATGGGCCATTGAACTTCTGGATATGACTGCTGCTGAGGAACCATATGTATATTCATAGGATACTTGGTAATTACTTGAGAATAAATTACAATGCTGTACGATGCTAGACTGGATATCCTAAGAACCCCCATGAAAGCATGTAGAAGGGTGGAGCCTCTGACACCCAATTTGCCAATTACCATGAAACTCATCCCCCACTCAATTCCCCCCTCCCCACCCTTCCCAAATTTACCCCCAAACAAAGGTCTCTAACTCCATGATTATAACTTGGGTCCTACAAACATCAATCAAAGGGACCAAATATTAGCATTCACATGTTTAGTTGTCTTATAGCCGCGTACATAGGGTTGCACTAGGTTGCAGCTTTGAGGAAGGATGGCCTGTGATGTCAAAAAGAATGTTTGTAACGATAACTTGAAGAAAAATATGTTTCATCAACTTTAATTGGTTTTATCTTTTTTGTTTTTGTGTTATTTTGAATTTTTGATGATGAAGAACCCCTTAGATAAACTTCAGTTAACTGCAGCAGCAGCACTCAGCAAGATATAGAAACTACTTGAAATGAACCCGATTTCAAGAAAGAAAGTCTACGTTTCACCTCAAGATGACCCCATTTTATCAACTTCTACTCTCAAATCTTAGTATGTTCACAGTTTAGTTGGTATTGGTACACTATATAATCAAGGATTTTAAGCTGCAACATAATCAGGCCCCCCGATCTTATTGCTGTTTCTACAATCAGGCCCCCCAATCTTATTGCTGTTTCTACCTAACCGTGAAAAGGAACTTCCCACTGATCTAAAAGGAACCCCAACATTCCAGGCAAATCCAACCACCCACCATTCACCTTTTTTAATACTTTGATGGCCCAAATGCAACACAGATATATCAAATCAAACAAAAACAATTCCTCATTCCTCATGGCTTTCTGCCTTTTGAAAGACATAGGAAGCATCCCAAGCCCCCCATCAAAAGGTAGGGTTCAAGGCTGCAAGTGATTATATTCAAGTATTCTTTGTCACAACAAAAAAAGGGAGGAGGAAAAAAAATTGAAAAAAAAAAGTGGGTAAGCAACAGTAGCATTCTTCAAAGCAAACAGTACAGAAAACGACTATCAACAGACAGTCTTCAATTGCCTGCTGGCATTCTCCTGGCATCACTTCCTGCTTGATGGCTTTCGGATTCGGACTTTCAGTCAGCTTCTGACTTCTTACTGTAGGATAAAGCTATCCCTTTTATTTATTTACTTTTAACTTTTCTCTATCTTCTTGGTTGTCACAGGCTGAAAACTTTTGTTTGTTGTTGGAAAATGGAATCTTCAATCATCAACACCAAATCATAATGAAATGGCAGAAAACACTCGTTAGACTTGTAAGCAAATAATCCAATTTTTTTTTCTGTCAATCCTATCACTAAAGAGTATCAAACTCCATTCATTAGGGCCGACAGATTTTCCTTGCCAGGCTATTTTGATCAGACTCATTGAATTTAAGTTTTCTCTTAGTGCCAGCTCCAGTACTGACAGCAGAAGAATCCTCAGAAGATTTCTCAAGAGCATAATGTACTGATGAATAATTTGAGGAAATAACAAACTTTGGTGTCTTAGATCTTCTCATCTCTATTTCTAGCATCATATTATACCAGGAAAATATATGTTCCTGTTTCATCCAACGTAAGATTTGTATTAGTATACAAGTGAAGTTACATGAATGCTGTACTTATTTGGAAAATTATATATGACAGTATGATACAGAATAGCAGAGAGTTGAAAAAAGAAAGCTCACATTTTCTAGAGATCCCCACAATGAAATGAAATCCATCTTGAGCTCCATTGCCTTTCTTGTTAATCGACCATTGGAAGCAGCTAACGCTGCAGCTGCAGCAATAATAGATGGTCGATGATCCACCAAACTGATTTCTGCATCAAAAGATTCAATTCGGTAATAGAGTAAACACATAAAGATAAATTCATAAATTCCATTCAAAACTAAATTTTTTGGATTACCTTTTATCATAGCCACGATAAGTTCCAGAGCTTTGGAGACTAATCCTTTAGGCCTAGATTCACCATAAAATTTACGGATAAAATAATGCAAATAAGCAAAAGGTGTGACAGAAACCATCTTCCACTCTAAGGTGCTAAGTACCAATATCTCCATTCTCTGAATCACTTTATTCTCAAATTGATAATCTTCTATAGTAAATTCTGATAAAGCAGGTACTCTGCATTCTTCCATTTTTGATGCCAATGATAAACATGCCACGGACAACAATCGAATAGCCCACAATTTTCCATCCTATATCAACAAATATTATCTTCATTACAAAGGCAAACAAAAAACTAGCAATTGTTACAAAGTCAAACAAGAAACTCCATCTGCCCATTGTTTACAGAATTGAGAAAAGCTTACATCAATTGATTTCTTCGAAATAAATCGATCGAAGTATGTCACAGACAGATAAGCTGTATGAATTTGGAACCCAAAGGTTGCTCTTGTCTGAAAAAAGAACATATAAAAACTTGTTCATCAATCCAATACAAAATATAAAGAAAAAGAAGAAAAGAGATTAAAAAGAAACAGGGATAAAAAATAAAAGATTTGAAAGAGAAACAAACATTGAAAATCCATTCAATAGCATTCAAGCGAGCACATTCCAGCCAGCTTTTACTGGTAAATGGACAATCACTGAAACATGTATTATTTTTGAATCCCACGTCAGTTTCTCTTTGAAACAATTTTAAGATATACTCATCTTCATCTTGTGAAACAAAACACGATTTACAATAGTTCAAGTAAACACTTTCATCATCTTCTTGAAAAAAACAAGCTTCTTCAGTTTCTTGACATAAGAGACTAGAGCAAGAAAACGCACTGTCAAGCTCTCCCATTTGTCTCTCAATTCTCTGTACGTCACCAGCTGGAAAAATCTCAATTCTCAAAGAAAAGAACAAAAACAAAACATGGGTTTGGTCGTTTGTTTCCTACTTTGTATGTATATATATATATATATATATATATATATCAAGTGTTGAATACACGTTCGAGGAGATTATGGAAAGTCTAGAGAAATGGGAATCTGGCAAGTACAAAAAGAGATGTGAGGACTGAAGAGAAGGGGGAAAAAGGAAGTTGTTGATGAGAGTTGCGGTTTTGGTGCCGCCAAAATTAGCGGATGAGATATAGAGAGGCGTTGTGTAGCAGTTACTCACATTACATCACAGCGCATTACACTGTATACGTTAATGTACAAATTAAAGTATAAAGATCAAGTATAGTTCTCGAGATTTTTTTGTAGGGTATCCCCAGAAAATCTCTTCTATATTATAAAATCTCTCCATGGTTTTGGAGATTGAAAGTTAATTATGAGAGATTATAGCATAAAAGTATAGACAAACTTTTTTCGTGTATTCCAAAAATCTAAGACCGCAGTAAAATTGGTAATGTTGTCTTTTTTTCCTATTATAAAAAACAAAAATTTCATAAAACCTGGAGCATTTAGCTCACCTTATTCGCATATTTTTTATATTCAATAAATTTAAATTTTAATATTTAATATTTATTTTTTTATTCTTGGAATGTGATTTTTTGTTAAAAATATAAACAAAAATTTGAAAAACAAAAGCCTCACACTTGATAGATTCATTTCAATCATCATTACACTTCTTTTCTTCTTTGTTCTCTAATTGAAGTTCTAAAAATTATTTGAAAAAAAAAAAAAACGTGTTAGAAAGAGTGTTTTATTTTTCAAGCATTTAACACAACAAATGGTTTGATTTAGTCTATGTTTGGATACAATTGCACTTATTGTGAGATACAGTTAAATATTAATTTTAATAAATTTTATTCAGTATAAATTTTTTATTGAAATTTTTTTTAATTATAATTATAATAATTTTTATTATTATTTTCAATTTTATCAAAATCAATCTCACTTCTTATCAAAATGAACCATTAATATATAATAATGAAAATCTTAGAGAATTTTTTTGGATTTGTTTAGGTTTTTTCATTAGACAATACATTGATTTGATTGAACTAATTCACAATTCATGGTATTAGGGAAAACAATGGTACGACTTTATAGAATAGATCCTATTCAAGTAAGCTCGTGAAGAAATTTTAATGTTCATATCTGCATTATTCCATAACAGCTGTAAACGAGAAGAAATGGCAATGGCCCCTTAAACAAGTCATTGGAAATAAATAAAAATTACCTAAAAGGCTACATTGCCTTATAATAACATTCATTATTCATTTGCACATATTTATTCAATTAATTTCCTTACTGTTATTGATGTTCCTTTCAATTAGTAGGACACTATGAATAAGCCAAAGACCTTGCCAGAGACTTTCATTTTTTTCCCAATGAAAGGTTGGACTTCCTATATCAAAGATCTTAATTTTGTTGCACTCAAAAGGTTAGTTTGATAAATAAAATGTTATTTTCTTGTCTATTCAGATTCGATTCTTATAAGAATATCATTTTGAAAATAAATTACATTTTAAGTAAATTTTGAGAATATTTTTAATTGTATATAATTCGTAAAAATGTAAAAATATGAGTGCCGGTTGTAATTAGGCTGGGCAAAAAATATTAATGTCATTTATCTACTTGCATATATTATAAACATCAATTGGAATGATGGTCCAATCCTATAATATTAATAAAATACTAGAATCATTTATTATTTTCAACTTTTGTCAAGGTTGTTAGAACAGTCAAATGAGCTCACCACTGCTTAGCAACTTAGATTGACATAATAAATTAATCCTTATAAGCAATTGAGACTCATGTTTCTGACATATTAGACATTTTGAATTACTTAAAAGTTTATTAAAATTGGATGGTATTTTATTAAGTATATGACAATAATATTGAGCAGAGCCCATGAAAGTAAAGTGAATTCTTTTCGAGGAGCGGGTTCTGAACCATGAGTTTATTTTATTGGCAAAACAGTGAAGTGAAATATGAATAGAAAAATGAAAGCAACAGAGTACACAAGATCCAAAAACTGGCACTGTCAAAACTTAACAACTTCTTAATTTTTTTTGTACAAAAAATTATTTAAATTAAAATAAAATATATCAGAATAATTTAAAATAAATGATTAAAAATCGTACATTTAAAATAATCTAATAAATAATCATAGATTGAATTCGAATAAAATATTTTTACATAAAAAAATAATTTTTATCAATTAAACTATCCTTTCAATTAAGTCAACTGCTTATTGATAACAACTTCTTGATTTCAATTTATAAAATATGTTCTTAATTTCAAAAGTTTTTTGTCTGTTTTCTTTCATTTAGTATTTTTTTAATAACATTTTTTCTTTTACAATTCTAATGAACATGCAGATTTCATGTTACAAACCATGGCAATCATTAAATGTATCTATGTGGATTTGGTAGCAAATTGAAGGAAATGGTTGAAAGATATGAATACAAGCTGTAAGTCTTTAAAAAATGCTATCCTATTGAGGCATTGAATTTGAACTACTGGTGTAGTATTTATATAAATTTGGCAGCTAACTAAAGTGGGGTATAATTGAAAGTTATGAATATTAATGTTTTACCTTGGAAATAATTTAATCTATATATAATTCTTCATTTTTTTAGTTAGAAAATGCCCATATCTAACACAAGTAGCACACTCTATGTAACTTAATTTGAACCACCTTGAAAGTTAGATGAGTTCCTTCATAACAGTTTCTTTTTTCATTATGGTCATCTTAATTCTTAACAATATGAAATTTTCAACATAAGAATATTTAGCCAAATGATAGATGCATGATTTTCTACTCGAAAAACAGAGTTCAAGTTCCTCATATTTCAAATAAAAAAAAAAAGATATATGAATTTTAATTTCTGATCAGAACAAACTTTTATTTATTTTTTTTTTTAATTTGATTGATCAAGTATACGAGCATTGGACACAGAGATTAGTGTTTGATCCATTGAATAAAAAGTTAACAGGATTCTAATCTTTCCATAAATTAGATAAAAAGGTTTGGTTCGACCAACATAAGATTAGCCCCGTAAATAATTTTCCTTTCTCATGCTATTGTTTTTTTGAGGGATGGAACAAAAGACGCTCAATTCTCAAAATTGAGAAAGAAAAGAAAATGAGGGAGATTTGAAGTGGGGTAAAGGAGGGGACTGCTAAGGGAAAACAAGAAAAGTTTAGGAGTGAAAAAAATAAAAATTAATTTGAAATTATAATTTTTGATTTAGATCATGTCAGTTTTTATTTTATTCGATTTGGATTAAATTTAAATATTAAATATGTATATTAATTTTGGATCAAATTTTAAATTGAGAGATGAAAAATTAAATCAAATTAAATTATATATATTTTAATTTTTATATATTTTAAATATTTATAAAATAAAAATAATAATTTTATATAAAAATTTATTTAAATATATTAAAATAACATATAAAAAATAATAATTTTAAATTTTAAAAATAGATAAATTAAATCAAATTAAATTGATAAAATTTAATTTGATCGATTAAAATTATATAAATATCCAACTCAAATTTAAATTAAACTTAAAAATTTTTTACTTTAAAAAATTTAAATCGAATTCTATCAATTATTGGTGGGAGAAAGGCATTGATAGAAGGGTATGATAACACACGTGAAGATATTTGCTGAGGAGATCGGGAATGAGGTGAGGAGGAGCGTCTTCACGTGCAAAAGGCCCGCTGGACCACTCCAGACCACACCACTCGAGTTTTATATGAACATGAAGACGCTGCTCCTCCATCCAAAGTTTTGACCCCCTCCAACCTTTTGCCTTTGGCCCTTTCCCAACCCTCTCCCACTTATGGAAATATAGGATTATTATTGCCATGAACTATAGTTTATATATATATATATATATATATATTCACAGTGCTGCATTTGCAAGGATGTTGTTTTTGCTTGGATCTTAGTTATGAGGACTAAAAAACTCGACTGAAAAATTTTGGGAACTCCAAGATGGTCAGCAACTTTGACTGATCTGTAAATTTTTAGATGTCCCTTTACTTAAAATTCTCATGGCATCAGCTATGTGTTTTGTTAATAAATAGTTAGTTTAATTGATTAAAATTTATTTTTTTATGAAAAAATTTTAAATTTAAATTTTTTTAAAGAAATTATTTCGAATGCATAATTATAATTAATTTATAATTCTCTTCTTTCGTTTCCCCTTTCCTTCGTCTAAGCAAAAAAATGGGAACTATGCATACACGATTCTCAATTAATATAAATACCAAAATGTTTTCAATTAATTTTAATTTTTTTTTAGAGTAGAAAAATTAAAAGTCTAATTATTTAATAATTTCTACTTAAAATTAAATATTAAATTTAACAAACATATTATTTTTAATACTTTAAATTCTCAATAAAAAAACATATTTATCAATACAGTTTTAACCCCAAATAATGTATTAATTGCAGACTAATATATAGACATTTGAAAAAATAATGCAATGGATTGTATCAATGGTGTCGTGGTGTAGTTGGTTATCACGTCAGTCTAACACACTGAAGGTCTCCGGTTCGAGTCCGGGCGACGCCATTGCATTTTTTAAACCTTCATTTTTTTAGGTTTGGGCCAGGCAGCTATGATCATGATCCATGTCTAGGCCCCTATCAAAATCTTACAGCCCAGATGCAAGTTTACAATTTTCTGGGCTAATCCAAATAGATACCTTAATTTCTCTGTCTTTTGGTCCTTGGTTCCTTGTTTTCATCGAAAGTTGATAAATACATTATTTTCTTAAATCAATTAATATATTATTAAAATTAGCAACTTATATCATTATATTATTTATATCATTATATTATGTAAAATATTGTTTTCGTATTTTACATAAAATTTATATATAATAATTTATGTCAATACAAAAATATACAATATAATTTTTTAATTTTATTAAATTTATTTATAATTTTTTTAAAATTTTAAATCGTATTATTTTTATATATTTTATTTATATTATATATTATATCATATTTCAAAGTGTAATGTAGGTTAATTGCCATTTACCACCAAAAAGAGTCACTGTTATTCTTTCTGGGGGAATCAAGTTCGCTTTTGCAAATTTCTTCCTAATTACCACAGCTTGTTCTTAAATAATACATTCTGAAATACTTAAATTCAAGAAACATTTTATTTAAGAGATTAGAGGATAATTTTAAAAGAGGGAAATAAGTTATAGAACCTTAAAATATTTTATAAATATATCACAAACAAAAAATTATATCAATCTATTAAAACCGAAGTTAAAATTTCAATATATATAATTTTTTAATTCTTAAGTTAAGTGTTAAGAATATTTTTGGATCTAAAAAACATTTTTATTTTTTTTATTAGAGATTGTTAACAAACAGTCAGATGCATTTTAAATTTTTGAATCAATTTAACATATTTTATATCACGTGAACTTAATTACAAATTATTATTATACTTTATAAATCATTTATATTTTGTCTATAAATAAAGATATTCATATAATATCATTTCATTTTACATCATTTATATATTTTTACTTTCTCTCATTTTGATTTTTTTTTATCAATTTTTAATTTATGCGTTAGAGTGTAAATATAAGAAATATCCCTCTTTACTTTTAATCTTTTTTTTTTACTTATGATCTCAAGATTTTATTTTTAACTCGAAGCTCATCACCGATATTAAAATTTTTTTTTACTAAAAAATTATATCAACCAATAATTTGATCTTAGCCATAAAACAAGTTTCATAAATCTAATAATATTATCGATTTATCTTGGATATGTCCACCCTTCGATCACTTACCATTTAATTTCAAGAAAAATGGAAGCTTATATTTTTTTTGGCTAAAAATGGAAAGCATAATTTTGATGGTAAATCATTTGATGAACCCTCACACCCTGTATAAATTTTCGTACCCAACTTTCCTACATAAACCGAAACTTCCTCGTCATTGAGTTAGGAAGAAAACCCCAAAAAAAGAAAAATTGTGTTGGATATGGGCATATGTGCCCAATCAAACACGAAAATAATGGCAAAATGTCTTTGTACGACAATTGTTTGTCCTAAACCGTCAAACGAATGAACCAACAAAAAAAAAATGGCATCGCCCGACCGCTCGTTTTGCCATACAGGAAACAGTTAGCTGTAATAAGAATTTATCTAAACCGTTTGAAACTTGAAACAGTTAATATTTTTAATTTTAATCAAGATGGGAAATTAGATGGTGGCGGTGGCGGTGGCGGTGAAGCTCGGTGTTGGCAGCATTTTTTGTTTGTTTGGAGGAACAGAAACTGGCGGTGGTTAATTGAATTTCTTTCAAAAGGGAAGCAAACGGGAAAGATGGAAATTATTACGAAGCAATCTCCTCTTGGTGCCAATAATGTTTCTCCAGCACCACCTCCATTACCAGGTCCATCAACAAACTGTAGGCGGAAGGGGTTATTTATGAACAATGGAACAGCAATAAGAGGAAACAGCTGTGTTTCCACAGCCACAAGGGATTTGTGGGATAACCTTTTTAATGGAGGTTATAGAGCAGATGTTACCATTAAAACTGATAATGGTGGCATCATCTATGCACATGCTAATGTTCTTGTAAGCCCTCCCGATTTTAACGATACTAAAGGCTTGTTTCATATCATCAATTAACGGATGTTATGCTTTGAGAAACAGTTGGGGCTGTGACATTGCTTTATTTAGTTCATTAGCATGCTTTATCCTTTTGGCCTAATCTGCAGAATCTCTCTTTATCTTTTTGGGATCAAGATGCTTTGTCTTTAAATCTATAAGAAACTTAAACAAATTATTGACTCAATCTCTTCTCTGGAAATTTACCAACAGGGTATGGCTTCTCCTGTCTTAAGAGGGATGTTGAAACAAGCAAAAGGGTTTGGTCAAAAAAGATCAATTTCAATCCATGGTGTTCCGCAAGATGCAGTTCGGGTTTTCATCCGATTCTTGTACTCTTCCTGGTAACTACTCTTTTCTCATTGCAGATTTTGTGCAATACAGTTTTGTGAACCAGCATGCTAGTTATCTTGACACTTATGAAGGACTTTAAATTAACTTCATGTTCAAAACTAAAGGAACTAAGTTTTTGGTAAAATAATGGAACTGTCAAACTGCTCTTTGCTTGTTCAGTTTTAAGACCAGTAAAAGAAGAAATTAGGGTCACTGAGATCTTGTGGTTGCATCATGCTACTATGTGCTAAATTGTTATTGGTTTTTATTTTAGTTATGAGAAAGAAGAAATGAAGGAATTTTTCGCGCCATTGTTGGTGCTGTCACACGCATATGTTGTTCCTCAGTTGAAGCTAATTTGTGAACAGCAACTAGAGCATGGCTTGCTTACTCTAGAAAATGTAGTCGATATCTTCCAGCTTTCATTACTGTGTGATGCACCTCGGCTTTCACTGATCAGTCACCGAATGATCCTAAGGAATTTCAAGGCTATTTCTGCTACTGAAGGATGGAAAGCAATGAAGAAGAGTCATCCAGCACTTGAAAAAGAAATTGTGGAAACTGTGATTGAAGAAGAAAATGCAAGGGATTTCTTTGCAAGGCTGTTTCCCCTTGTTATTAGCACTTTGATCTTAAACTCTAACGTCAATGTTAAATGTAATTTCCAGATGCAAAAGGAGAAAATCAGAAAATCAAATGAGCGAAAGATCTATCTTCAATTATGTGAAGCAATGGAGGCTCTTGTTCACATTTGCAGAGATGGTTGCAGGACAATTGGTCCACATGATAAGGATTTCAAAAAGAACCAGATACCTTGCAATTATGGAGCCTGCAAAGGGATAGAACTGCTTGTTCGTCATTTTGCTGGTTGCAAGTTGAAAGTCCCTGGTGGCTGCATTCATTGCAAAAGAATGTGGCAGCTACTGAAGTTACATTCCCGTCTCTGCGCAGATTCAAATTCGTGCAAAGTTCCTTTGTGCAGGTACTTAAGTCTATTGTTCTTGCCCTCTGATGACATGCTTGATGTCAATTTGTTCACTAAAAGAACTAATCAATCTTCATAAATCAGTTAATTGTGCAGTCTATTTCTTCTGATAATTGAGAATATTGAAACTCAGCCTTTCATTTCAGGACTTTCAAGGAAAAGATCAGGAAGCAAAGGAAAAAGGATGAGATCAAGTGGAAAATACTAGTGAAAAAGATATTGAGAGCAAAGAGAACTAGAGAGGCGCACCGTTCTTTGTGCCCTCAAATTCCATCTCTTCATGAAAAACAGTCTGGTCTCTTAGTTCCTGATTCACTCGTAAATTTAATTTAACTTTGTGGCTTGATGTATAAAATTACAAAGAATCACTCCCTGCCCAACAGCCTGTTTTCTTCTAGTTCATTAGCAGCTTGAGAAGTGATATGCAATTTACATTTTTCATCAACTTGGTAACCTTATTAAAGAAACAATAATTATTAACAGAGATAACTTCTCAGACTAGAAATCAGCTTTTCCAAGATTTTAATCAAAGATGGGATACTGCCAGTTAGTGAAAAAGTTCAGATAGGTGAAATGAGGGAAATTTTCTTGATGAACCAAATTGAAAGGTTTGATTTGAAAGATTTTTGTCAGGTTGTTTTGACAAAAATTGATGATGTCACATTCATCCATATCTAATTATGTTTTTTTGTTTCTTTTTTGTCTTTTTATCAAGCATCAACCTTGGTGATGAATTACATGTGACAAAGAACAAGAGAAACTCCATTTCTTTTTTCTTTTCTTTTTTTTTTTTTACCGTGAAACGAAGCACAGTCATTCTTAAACTCCATTTCATCAACATTCTGATAAAGGCAATGGAGGAAACAAGGCATCATCAGAAACAGGGCTTTTAAACTTCTCCGGGTATAATAAATTTTTAGTTCACTTTTAAAGCTTAGTTTTGTTACCTTATCCTAATATAGAAAAATCCATGACATAGCAAAAATCTTCTATAAAATGGGAACTGTGTTTTTAGTTCATTCTGGCGTTTTAGCATTCATTGGTGTGATCATTTCTGTGTTTTTTCTGTTTTAGTTTCATGCCAATAACATTTCATTTGTTGCTTTACTCAAAAAAGTAATTTTTCTATACCAACTAGAAAAACCAAAACTTGAGATACAGAATTAGAGATAGCCCGAAAGTTCAAACCAAAGCAACGTTGCAAAACTGCTAGATCTATTATTAGTTATTATCAAATAAATGCAGACAATGGCATAAAAGTAATATAAAAATTTCTTCTTTTACCTAAAAATGTATAGGAACCTGATCTAAAAATGTGTTGAAGTAGACAGAAAATATATGTTGCGTCTTTGTTTCTTTGGACAGGCATGACATGCTCTTCATATGGTCATCCTTTTCATTTCCGGATGTAGATGATGGTACCCTTCAATTTTCCCACAACTTCTCCTTATTATTACATACTTTCTGGCCTGTGGACACTACAGGGCTTTCCATTCTTATAAAAAATTAGCAAAATGAGATTCTTCTTATGGAAAAGGGCGCACCTCATCAGCCAATAGCTATGTCTCCACGTGAACTTAAAATTGAGTTGCTATGCTATGCTATGCTTTTCATTTCTTCATTATTTTACTTTTTGCATGCTTGTAGGGAAAATGAGACATATTTGTGCTGTTGGTTCAGTTGGAAAAAGACTCTAACCTTGGGAGTAAGAGCTACTTGGATTTTCTTAGGACCTGTATTCACACAACTTCATGGAGACAAGCTTTCGTCATCTGAACTTCCATCTTGTTTCACATTGTACCTGCTAAGAACTGGTAGTGAGGCAGTTGCAGATATCCGAAAGGATCTAGAAGAACCCACCATTGTTCTATCCTGCATTCGTCCCACTTCCTTGCAGACATGATCCAATATTGACAGGAAATCTCTCACAATCATGAAGATTCTGAAAGGATGAGCTTCTTCCTTAGCTGCATTCCCATGAAAATATTCAGTAACTTCTTTCACAAGCAATAAAGCTTTTCTTTCTTCTGCCTTGATCTTAGCAATCTCCTCTTCAGCATCTCTTAGAAACATCTTCATGGAGTTGAAGAAATTCCCCTGCATATCTGGCTTCTCATACTGTAAAATCAATCCCACCATCTCAAGTCCCATTTCAAGCTTTGACACATAACTGCTTAGGACATCCGAGTCCATTCCTGCTGCCTTCTTGACATTGCTGAGGTCTCTGCTCAGCCCAGCCACAACCTGCAATCCTTGCTTCCTGAAATCATCCTCCTTAATGTTGGAGGACATTTTATTTTCAAGATTCCCATTCGTAGAGTTAGTACCAGCACCTTCAGATCTAATGATCTCCTGAACCACAAAGTGTAGTAGTGTTGTTTTCCCATCTGTTCCCTTTATATCAACAAGTTTCAAAAGGGTATCAAGTTTAAAAGCTTTAGCATCACCACGATTGGTGCCAACATTCATCCGGTTTCCAGTCCTGAGAACAGCTTCAAGAAGTTTGAGGAATAACCTGCTGTTCTTCAATTCCTCACTTGCTTCCTGAAAGTACATAGAGAGAAATTAATTTATAGGAGCCTTTACCAGAGACGTTTTGGATTTTTTTTTTTTTTGGGTGAAAGTCTTAGGGTATTTAAATCACAAAGCATTGAGCCTTATGAATTTTAATACCTCAAGGGTTTGAAAAGACTTCCTCAAATATTTTACTTCTGTATCAAAGTTGGCTCTATAGAGCATGGCCTCAACTCTTCTGAAGGCAAAGGGGATATCAAGCACTATCTTGAGAAATCTTTCTGCAGATCCTAGTTTCGAGATGTCCCCATTGTATTCTCGTAGTTTTATTTCTTCCTCCTTTGTTGGAGCCATCTTTACCAAAGTCTCCAAAAGCTCAGCACCTAAGCTTTCTGGGTTACCTGTTTACGCGAACAGAACAGCATGTGATGCAGCAAACTAAAATTCAAGATATAAATAGACAATTATTTGCAAATTGAGGTCCATAATTGGCATCTCAAAGAACCTTTTCGTCTTCTTTCCTTGATCTATATAATTCTATATATGTAGCTTACTTCTGGTGTTGTCTTATTTGATATATCTATATACTTCCGCTCATGTACAAGACCATTTTTTAGTCGAGGGATAGATCGGTATATTTCAAACAATAAATTGCTAAGACATTTCTGATGAAAATATAATTTAAATCGTGCCAGGTGCTCCTTTACTTGCTAATCTCAGTTGTCTATGTGGTTGTCATCATAAATTGACAGACTGATCATCAGTGTTTCAGGTTAGTTTTGTTAGAAGCATCTCTAAATAAGTTTGAAACAAGGATCTACAGTTCTTTCATTTTCTATTGAGGTGATAGTGAGTCACTTCAGAAAATAATTATCAGGGAAACTTTGACACTGCCTTGCTTGAAATGATCATTCAAATACCATAGCGAATTATGTCACCTTTTTTGAAGGAATTTCAATATCATAGCTGTAAGTGACCCTCTAATCTCAGTGCAAGCAATTCCAATAGGTTGGTGCAGAGTGTTTTCTAGAAATACAGCTTGCAGTCAATAAGGCATTAGAACCTAGGGATAACTGGCTGGAGCAGAAGTGACATAACAAAAGTATTTTGTAAATGAAATTGAAATGAGTCAATAATCCTTGCCTGGAAAAAGAAGGAATGAAGAAACACGTTGAACTAATCTAAATGAAAAACAGAGACACTGGTAATTTAGGTAGACACTGGTAATCTAATGCTAGCCGGAGATACAACCCAGATTTCGAAATTTAAGGAACTAGAAATATA
Organism: Durio zibethinus; assembly: GCF_047325235.1. Classification (NCBI taxonomy): domain Eukaryota; kingdom Viridiplantae; phylum Streptophyta; class Magnoliopsida; order Malvales; family Malvaceae; genus Durio; species Durio zibethinus. The sequence continues at coordinate 18,846,406 of NC_143185.1, forward strand.
TTTTCTGAAATGGCGTGTGAGAATATGTTTGACGCTTTGAGCTCAAGAACCTATCTGCAAATGACACCAGGTTGCTAAAACGTGGTTCATTATATTTTACTCCAATCTCAAATTCTCAATGCTCGTCGGTAAATGGAGACCCCAGCAGCAAGTTTCCAATTGCTATGTTTCTTTGGGAGAAGTGAAAACCAAATAGTACTACTAAGAACCTGATTACCGATAGAAAATGGGAAAGAATGGTACTTATGACTTACCATCCAAAAGAGCTTCTGACACCTCATCTCGCGTAACATTCAGTGCTCTCAACAATATGGCAATGTTCTGCGACTTCTTTGGATCCAACACTCTGTTTTCCTGTTCAACAGGAGGCAGAACTGATCTTCTAATAGGTTCTTTTGGTACTGAACTCGTGGAATTGCAGCCAAATAGAGTCTCCATCATGTCCTCATTCAATCTGCGAACATGCAAGATTTTTTTCCTAAGATTAGAGATTGTACTTGAAACTGAATCCAAAGACCGGAAATGTACAAGTTTTGTCACTTACTGAAATGAACTTGATTTTAACTGGTCCCACACTGTAGCTCTCTCCGAGGTTGCTCGCACTTTGTCCCAGTGCAAAGGCTTTAACTTGGGCTTTGCATTATCCCTGTCATCCCCATTTGTCTTCTCTGAAGAACTGGCACCTTTATAATTGACCTCTTCCATGGATTTTCGAGTCCCACTCACCGCACTACTTTTGGGACTTGGAGTCCAGGACTCTTGGTTTTTCAACACCTGGGCAGGTTTTGGAGACACATTGGTTTTCAAAGACCTTACTGTCCTTGGTATTGACGGTCCTGCTGCTGCTGCTGCTGGCGGCGGAGGGGGTGGTGGTGGCGGAGGTGGGACTGGGACTTTTGTTGATTTTGGGGACGAATTGTTGCTAATTGATCGAAGCAGTGCCGTATTTGGAGGTGGTGATGGGGAGGAGAATTTTGGCCTTTTTGCATAAGTAATTTCTCGAGTCTTATGTGGTTCCTCTGCTAAACCTTGTGGTTGTTGAAGAGGCAGCGATGGAGAAGGAAGAGAAGGCTGCTGCTGCTGCTTTATTGAAGGTACAATAACATGCTTCATTTCTGGTGAAGAAGCTAAAAGCCTTGTTTTTGGAGATGTTCTTTTGGAACGAGGAACAGAATTAGTATTCCCATTTGTTTCATTCCTCACCGGAGTTACCAAATTGCTATTAACCGGGCGTGAAACCGGAGTATAATAGCTTTCTTCATTGCTGATTGTTGAGCCCTGTGGGGTATAAAAAGCTGTACCCTGACTCTCTTCATCTGAAGATGATGAAGATGACATTGCAGTTGGTGAATTCTCAAGTGTAGGAGGCTTAGCCAATGGAGGCAATGGTTGTAATTCTGGACTCGGCCTATACCGATCGGATCTCTTTAGTGAAACTAATTTATGATTAAGTGAACCATTTGCTCCTCCATTCACTTCACTCACCGATCTCCTACTCGGCTCCACCGTTCCAATGTAAAGAAAACTCGAGGGTGGCACCCTGGAGTCTTCTTGGAACCTTTCTGAGTTCCCTCCAACAACTTTGTGCGTCTCTCCAGGTTGTTTAGCCCTGTGCCGGTACAAAAAGAAAGCAAGTCCGGATAACATTCCCAAAGTGACAATCCCAACGGATATTGCAATTGCAACCTTTTTAGATGGTTTGGCTGGTTGTGTTGCAGCAGCGATTGGAATTGAGCCATTGGCTGGTGCAGCTGGTGATGGAGTCTGTTGATTCTGATCTGGGGTCTGCCCCGGAGGAACTTCAGGGAAGAATGGCTGACTAGTGTCTGGAAAAACAGGACTATCCGGCGGAGGTGGTGGAGGTAAAGAATTGTCGGTGCCTGGAGGTGGGGCTGAACCAGCTGGAAACAATGGTTGGTGTAGAATCCTTCCATGAATAACAGGAGAAGAAGAAATTTTTGTTGTTGATGTAGACAATGATAGTAAGATAAAAATGAGGCTCAAATGATGAGCTCTCATGGTGAACTTTCCTGGGTCGAAGATCTTCTTCTCTTCTTTACTTCTTTCTCTAAATTCATCTCTGGTGGGAGGAGTTTGTTTCTCCCCTTCGACCCTTTACAAAAAATATATATGCAAAAAAAACACAACAAAGAAATAGAAAATAAAATTAAAAAAATCACTTTGTTTGAAAGATAAAAATAAAGATAGAAATAGAAAGAGTGAGAAGCATTTCATTCTTAATTGAAAATGATATATTTTTTTGTTATAAATATTAAATTGTAAATTTTAAATTTGTTAAATATCAATTTTTTAATTTAAAAAATAAAATTTAATACTCTGACTAAATATTGGCAACTACTTTAAATTAGCCATCTCTCAAACTCAAAATAGGTATTTCCCTCAATTATATTCTTTCAAAATCTTTTAAAATCTACCTTCAAATATATTCATTTAATTGCATATTAAAACCTTAGTATTTTTCTTTTTAATCTATTTGGGGATCTTGCTTTAATGCTTTTCTTGGTTGATCTCTGATTTGATGACTAAAGATGGTGATAATTCAATTATGCACAATTATAACATCTTGTATGTGGAATTGTTGAGCTACATCATAATTATTTTCATAACAATAATGGGAAGTTTGTTATGGAATAGCGTAAAATGTACGAGAAGAATTTAAGAAATAAAAATAGATAAAGGACTTGAATGTATTTTTAAAAAAATTTAAAAAAAGTACGATAGGTGAGTCGCGTCAATTAACCTTTCTTCTTTCAAACGTTTTTTTTTTTTAATAATTTATTAATTCGTTTATTTATTTTATATAAAATATTAATAATTTATATATTTATATTATATTTTATATAAAAATTATATATAATATAAATAATAAATAAAATATATTTTAATTTTATTGAATTTATATATTACTTTTATTAAAATTTTAAATATTTTTTTTATAATTTAAATATCATTGTACGTTATTTTGTTTTAGGTCATCAAATTTATTGGTTCATCCACCGACCCTGTCTCGCTGTTGTTGGGGCCGGATGGGGTACATGCACACGTCCTATGGCCTTTGCTTTTTCACTTTTCTTTTTATCTCTTTTTTCTGCTTTGGCTGTACCTTCAAATTTGATTTGTTAACAGGAATTGGGATGTGACCACCGAATTGGGATATGACCACCACTTTGAAAGACTAGTGTTTTTATTTGAATTTAACTACTCTGTATAAACATTATTTTTTCAAGCATGGTCATGATATTTTAAAATTAGGTTAACGTTACGAATTATTTTTTAAATTATAATAAAATATCTAATATAATATTTAAAGTTTAAAAACTTTTAATATAATATCTAAATTATAAATATATTAATTAATATAATATTTAAAAAATTATTTTTTCATTATGTGTTATTATTTAAAGGTAATTACATTAGAATTAAGTATTACATTAATTAAAATTATAATTCATATATTACATAAAAAATTTTTAAAATTTAAATATTTCATTATAATTTAAAATTTATTTATAACGTTAATTTTTTAAATTTTCATTTGAATTTAATTTTTTTTTCGAATAATTTTAAATATATATATTTTATACTAATGAAGTGCATTCAAGATTTTATTATTCAAATACTTCTTATAAAGATTAAACCATAATTGATAAAAAAAAAAAAAAAAAGTCGTGACTTTATCAACTAGACTAATTAACTCGTTTTTTTCAAATCATAGGATATTGCGTTACTATAAAATTATAGCATTTACTACTGTATCAATTATTTAATTTTAGTACATGTGATATTTATTTATCAATATTAGTTTAGAAGCAAGAAGTTTCTAATTCTATGTCCTACATTTAGTTCTTTGGTCGATTAAGAGGACAAACAGCCGAATATTTTGCTGCCAATGTGGGCATTACTGTTGGGAGCATAAATTTTGCTACATACTTATTGAGGTTGGTAGAGCAATACAAGGCAATAACTACAATATTAAAAAACAAAGGATATAAAGTTTATTAATTTTGCCATATGCTACAGTCAACTCAGTCATATTGGCCATAACAAAATTGTACTAAATTTGTCAATAACCACGTGGTGTGTTGATAGGTTGTTAGATTTTTAATTTTAATGATTATAATTTTAATTTTAATTATTTCAAATATATTAAAAAAATTGTATTAGAATTAGATACCACTTCTTTGTTTGTTTGCTATTATACCATTAAAGGGATTTTATTAATGTTCCTTAACGATTTATTTTTTCATCGATTGTTTTCACTTCCAATATAAAATTAATATATAACATGAAAATATAATATTAAATCATAATATAATGATAAATCGTTGGATGAGTGAATGTTATTAAAGAAAAAAAGACCTTTGGAGATGTTTAATTACTGCTTCAAGTTAAATCATAAGACTTTAATTAATAAAAAAAAAAATTGCAGGGCAAAGGGGAAACCATCTGTTTGGTGCGTGCTTGATGGCTCTAAAAATCACACTAAAAAAAACATAAAGGAAAAAAAATGTTTTGATGAGATTAATTTTTTATTATTGTTAGATAAATTTAATAATTTAAAATATGATATTGTGATATAATATAAATATAATTTGAATAAAAAATATAAAAATAATATAATTTAAAATTTTAATAATTATTATGTATAAATTTAATAAAATAAAAATATATTTTATATATTGATATTAATATAAATTATGATATATAATTTTTATGTAAAATATAATATAAATATATTATTTTAATATTTTATATAATAAAAGGATGAAAAAACATGAAAATGACTAAAATCACAGCTTTGAATTTGTAAGCTTGAACAGGTAGAAATGCTTGGTTGTTTTCCTCTAGGAAAAAGGCTGGCAATTGAGTGGGATTGGTCATGGTCTAAGATAAAGACATCTGTCCTTTTGTTATGAGTTAGCACTTTCCAGTCATCTGCCCTATCCCTACGCTGTAGTTTTAGGAAAGATTGGCCATTGCTGTTAGGTACTCCAATTCTTTGTTAATTGCAGAGTATTGTTGCGTGAACTTTATCTGAATTATTTGCTTTTGTTATCATGTAATTTGATTTTTAAATTATATTATTTTTAATGATTTAGTAATTATAGCGAAATTTATTATTAAATATTAAAAATTTATTTTCCTCAAATATTTTACTTTATTGATTAATATTATTAATCAAAATATTGACATAATAAATATTAATTAATAAAAATATATCATGCGTCATGGTATTATTGATTTTTTCATCATATTAAGTTTTTTTTATCGTTTCATAACAATTTATTTTTAATCAAATTAGTATGTGAAGTAAAATATTTGATGAAAAAAATTTTAAAATAATCGTGAATTTATTTTATAAATACAAAATCAGAAAAGTAGAGTATGTGAATGAGACGTTAAGAACTGTGTTTGAAGAGTGTAGCAGAGTCGACGAATTTGGTGCATAGAGTGGAAGACAAGAAAACCTTTTTCTTTTCTTTCCTTCACATTACTAAGGCATTTCTAATTCACAAGGCAAATATGCGCTTTCTTTTTTTTTTTTTTTTTGCTTTATTCCCTTTTGGTTCCCTATGTTCTAAAGCAATACTTAATCAAGTAGCTTTGCCTACTTAGTTGTAATCTCAGTCTCCTTCAAATATTATTCAAAGGGCAGTTATATAAATGTATAGTAATCCAGTTCTTTGGAGTCAATTCTTTTTTTCTTTTTTGTTTTCATTGATATTGAGAATGCACCTTATTTTCTTACCTTTTCATCAAACTCTATCCCTTCCAAAAGGGATAAAGTATAAGAGAAAATAAGTACTATAAAATATATAAATTTTCTTTTATTGTTGTCCTTGGATTAATGATTCTTACAAGCTAAGATTGCTTGCAATTGGCTTGAAACCATGCACAAATTAAATAATATTTTAAAAACCAAAGTATGACTTAAAAGATAGTTTAATTGGTACTCATAAAATTTTATGACTTAAAGATAGTTTAATTGGTACTCATAAAATTTTTTTATAGTATATTTGGATTGATGGAAAAAAAAAGAAAAGAGAGTAAAGTAAAGGAATGTAAAAGAAACAAAATCTCTTATTATTTATTTGGATAAATTTTTAATTTAAAGAAAAAAAATGTAAAAACCAAATAATCTTTAATTTTTTTTGTAAACTCAATTTTTTTAATATCCCAATTTAGAGAAAAAGTTAAGGAAAGGAAAGTTAAAAAATATTTTTTTTATATAAAGATTATTATGTCCATCTTTTTATTAATATTAAAAATCTAATAAAAAAATTTAAGTATATCACAATCATCCTATAATTTTTTTAAAGCCATCTATTTTTTCAAGTAAGTTTCACATATCTCTTTCAATATAAAATTTTTTATAATTTTTTGATAATTTAATTTTGATGAATGGTTGAATATAAGTAGATATATTTTTTGAATTTATGAGATGATATACTAGCTCAAAATTTATCAATATATATTTATAAAATAACTTCTTCTTTCATTTGATTAAAAATCATTTATATAACAACAATTATGAAATCAGACAATATAACAAATATATCATATTTCAAGAGTATTTTAAAATCACAGATAATTAAATGTTATAATTGAAAAAAATTATTATAATTAATCATTTTTTTGTACCTTTTACCAAATAATAATTGATAGAATTCTTTTACTTTACTTTTTTTTTATTAATTTTAATTATCCAAACATAACATTAGAACAAAGTTTTAATTTCAAACATTGTTTCTTTTTTTTTTTTTTAGTGTTTGAGATTATCGGGAATTGAATTTTTATCACTAAAGTTAAGAATTTAACATTCTTTCAACAGATCAATCATTAACTTGTTATCTCTTAATTTACTTTTATTTATAAGACAAATAGGGACCCTAAAATTCTTTTAAAACAATATTAGAGAGCTAGACTTGTGGGAAGCACTTATTGAAAGTGATCATCAAAGATGGTCCATGAGATTTAAAAAAAAAAAAAAGTTTGGACTTTTTGGAAAATTTGGGCATTTAATATAATTCCCATTGTGAACTACGAAGAAATTAACCCTGCAAGTTTCTTATGTTTAGCTCTTTATTGAAAAATCAATAATAAGACTAGGAGAAGGTTTAGACTTTGCCCAGCCTATGAAATTATTACTGTGACATTTTTTTTGGTCGTACCTGCAAAGAGCTTAAAAAATCCTCAAGTTGCCAAATGGGCCTAAAGGCCCAATTTCACAAATGTGGCAATGGGTGGGTGGCTTGGGATATGTTCGTTTTGTGTTGTTGGATAATCCGACGTCGTTTTTGTATCACAAAGTAACAATGGTCCCACTCTGGATACTCTCCAAGTCCTGTTGAAGAAAATACAAATATAGAATCGATTCCATAAAACAGAAGAGAGAAGGACAATTCTCTCTCTATAGAGAGTGTTGGGGTGGGCAATGGGCACTGTAAAAGCCCACACCTCCCACACCGATGCACGGTCTTTTTGCTCTTTGGTTCCACGCGTCCCAATGCTCAGTACGAAAATTGACCCTTCGCTTCGATGTAGATATAATAGATCTTGCTGCCCAAATTGTTTGCTAGTTTTCTGTTGTTTTGGCATGCAATAATGCTTTACTTGCACTCCTTTAGGTGTTGTAGTCTTGTACTCTGGAGTTTGGTGAAAAAAGCAGATGGAAAATATAGGTTAGTGTTGTTTTAAGGGTACAATCATACAATCATCCCTTGGTGAACATTTGAACACTACTAAGAGTAAAACCTACTTAACATAGCTTGCACAGAATCAGGGAGGGAGGGAGGAGAGTGAGAGACGGTTGAGTTTAAAGGGTTTTCAAGAGTGTACCCAAGCGTTCAACTCAACTTCAACTCAAGTTCATCTTCAGATCTTTATTGCGTAAAAAATGTTGAAGATGGGGTTAATCTTTAGCTTTTCCTTTTTCTGCTTTCTGGGTCTTACGGGTAAGTAAATGAATAAAACTTAAAAACCCAAACTTTTAGACATTGAATGCTTCCTTTTCATGCAAAATGTGGGTTCTTTTTCTTATACATCTTCATCTTTTGAAAAATTTTCATGTTCTTTATTTGCAGGTGCTGGTCAAGAATCTATTGAATACCTTAAGCTTTATGACACAACTCCAGAGGTTATTTATGCATTATCTCACAGTGATCTTCCTATAGCAGTTCCAGTGAATGGCAAAGTCCTCAGGGAGGTTTCTAGCAGTGTTTTGAACGCTGAAAGTTGGCTCAGGCTCCATGTTCTAGCTCACATTCCAGTTACCAAGATCACTACCATTCTTGTGGGTGACACCATTCTCTGTCAAAAGAATCAAGAAGATAACTTGGGTCTTTTACTACCATCTCTTGAGAACATGTATCACTCTCTTACGAGGTGGGGTTTAGAGAAAGATATCAGAGTGTCTTCTGTTTTCTCTTCTAGTTGTTTGCACCAAAACTCTGCTCTTTTTGGTGATTATTTGGCTCAGAAGGTCATCAAGTCTCTGTTGGAGTTCCTGCAAAATACAAACTCTACTTACTCCATTAGCCCTCCCCCAAATTTTTCTTTCGCTTTACATGAAAGTTTAACTTTATTTTCTTCCCACCTGAATTTCATGAAAAGTTTTTGAATCTTTTGAGCTTACAAAGGTCAATGTGATAGTCTCTACTCGACAAGAGAAAAAACTCATGAGCAGGAAGCTCTCAGTCATGGATTCGAAGATAGTAAAACCTTACCCAGCTAGGCCAGCCCCTTTGCCAGAAATAGCTCCTTCTTCCTTCCATTCATCTATTGGCTTTTCTGTGCCTGCCAATGTAGCCAAAAAGCCTCATCCCCCACAGTACCCCACTACTTCACCACCTCCAATTTCCATCCCTGTTGATTCTCCGCCACCATTTTCCTTCCCTATTGCTTCAGAGCTGCCTCCGCCTTTTGTTCCCGCCAGTTCACCTAACGGTTTCTATTTGCCACCTTGTAATCCAGCTAATAATAGAGCTTCGGCACCAGAGATGGGGGTGGTGCAAAAGCTGTGGTGTGTGGCTAAGCCTAGCGTTCCTGCTGAGACTCTACAGGAAGCAATGGACTACGCTTGTGGTGAAGGTGGTGCTGATTGTGAAGAGATTATGCCTCATGGGAGCTGTTTCTATCCAGATACCATTGTTGCGCATGATTCTTATGCTTTCAATAGCTACTGGCAGAAGACCAAGAGAAATGGAGGAACTTGCAATTTTGGAGGCACTGCAATGATTATCAATGCTGACCCAAGTAATTGACATTAGTATAGTTTGTTCTCATTCAAGTTCTTATCTATCTTGCCATGCTTTTAAATAAAGTTCTTAATTACAATATGCCTTAATGCTTGTTTCAGGTTTTTTTCAATGTCGTTTTGTTCTCAGCTAAACGATGGAGAATTTGGGTTTGTTTCTGTACAAAGTAGGATTTGTGGGGCCTGATTGCAAGGTTAATTTGTCTGCTTTTTCCCTTTATTCTAAGTGATTAGTTCAGTAGAATGAGTGCAGCAAGTGGGACTTAAGAATTTTGTTTCTTTGTAACTATTAATGGGGTATCCTATGCACAAATTTGCAAAAGACTTTTTTTACTCCTGTTCAATATATATAATGCGCTTTTGCTTTAATCATGAATGTATAGCTTTCTTTGATCTCTTCACTTCTGTTCATATCTCTTTGCTGGATTTTCTCGAGAAAGTAGTTGCCCTGGTGTTTTTCCATTTCCTACTAGGAATGCATGTTTGAAAGGCTTCCAACTTCCAAATTTACTCAACCAAAATCAATATGTTCATCAAGATGCCTAAATGTTGAGTGATGTTCACTAATTTATGTTGACCATCAAGTAACTAATCTGTCATTTACATGATTCAAGAGATAATTCTCGAAATTCCTCTATGGCTATAACAATGTTCTGTCCTGGTAATATTTCTTCATTCATTAAAGCTTATTTGAGTCTTCATAATGAAACAAGATTAGATGTTTAGATTTTTTGAGGATCTGAATTCTTCTGTCTTTTCTCAATGTGATCAATCCAAAAACATGAATGAAACTCATAAAGAGGTTTCCCTAATAGATAAATGCAAGTTAATTATTTCATTTGAACTATGAATTTTATTGATTTGAGTAGGAGAATGAGCATCAACCATTTATGAAGAAAAAGATTCAAGCTACCAAATTAGCTATCAATGAACTGAGCTAAACATTTGAAGCTCCCAAAGGGAGAAAACAAAAAAGAATAGATTCTCCATCTACAAAAGCTATGATATGGAGTTGATAATTTTCAGCTACCATCTTCTGTTGATACTGGCATGTACCAAATTCGAGTTCTGAAGACATCCTCCACCACATAACCAATCTGATTCAGAAAGTTATCCAAATTCACATCCAACTACAAAATTTGCTATCTTACAAAATGAAAAAGGTCTCTAGTGATCTTAAAGAACCAACAAAATAAGAAAAAAAAGAGAGAGAGAGAGAGATGGAAGTGCATATCAGCATATAATCTGATGAACAAATTGACTATCAAATGCCTACTTTCAGTAGAATCATTATCAAGTTAGAATGAAACAAGATTAAGACCAAAAAATATTGACCCACCGTTGAAATTGACAAATAATTTATTAATAACCCAACCCCAAGGGAGGAGAGAACTCTAATACTACATAAAAAAAATTATTAGAGTTCATGATTGAGACATACTTGAACAAGCTTTCTCACTATTGTTCCTTGCTCTTTGTACAAACTAAAGCAGTGGAATTCCCTGTTTCATCAACTTCACTGCAAATTGGACCAACTAAAGCAGTGGAGTGATCAATGCTTTCATTCTGTCCAAAAAAAAACCAATAATATTAGACAAACAATACAAGGGAAAACATAAAATTATTTCCAGTAATCAATTTGGTTATGAACTAACATAATTGAATCAGAAATTCAATGAAAAAAAACAGAATTTAACATTTAAAATCTCATTAACATTTATTTATAATAAGGCCTACAAATCAAAGCATACCTTTTTATTTTGACCTTGAGCCTCCATAAGTTGATAAAATTTACGCATCAACATCTCTTCTTCTACCTAAAACAGTAAAAACCTTATAGTAATTATAACTATAAACCAAGAAAAACAAAGGGGAATTAGAAAATAACCTGAAGTTTAAGCAATTCATGAGAAATCGATGAATGGGATTCTGAAAGCAACTCATTCTGCTTCTCCAAATGTCTGCAAAAAATATAATTAAAATAAAAAAAATTTCGGTTCTAAACCAAGTTTAATTTTCAAATAAATCCATCCATGCAAAAAAAAAAGTAAATAAATTTGGTTCAAACTTACTTGAGCATATCCCCGGTGAATCGTGGATCCATATGAAATTGGAGCTTCAAATTCCAAAAATGTAATTCGAAAAGTCTGATTATTTCTACGAAATTGACGATAGAAAACCCTAAAAACTGCGTGAAGGGGGAGACAAAGACTACAGAAATAAAATATACTGGGAAAATCAAATAAAATTGTTGGAGGCGATTAGCGAAGGGAAAGGGTGAAATTAAATCAAAAAATGAAGCGGCTATTCAATTAAAATAGATTTTAATACCAAAAAAATAATTAAAAAATATTTTTCCAAATAAGAAAGAGAGAATGAAGAAAATTGGGCTAGGAGGTTTTCCAGGCCCAAATGGAAAGGCCTAGTGGTTTTCTGAGTCCAAATTATAAGAATAGAAGAAAAAATCCAATCCAATAAAAAAAAAAATCTGAGGACCACTTTTTAGACCTAAAAGTTCGAGAAATTATTACATCCATTTATAGTGAAAATTTTAAATTTTAATATAAGATTAATAAAATAATATATATTGTTAGATTATAAAAGTAAAAAATAAAAACTAAAAAATAAATAAAATATGTTAGAATTTTTTAATTTTGTTTATAAAATTAAAAAAATTTATTATCAAAAATGAATTCAAAGGTTATAAAATTTCTTTTGATACATAGATAATACAAAGTAATTAGTATTATGATTTACCAAACAGACACTACAAGAACGCCAAGACCTTTCTTATATCATTCATACGTAACTTTAATATTAAATCTTAAAATTTATTATGCTTACCAAGATTTATTGTTGTTAAAATTCGTTTAAATTAAGGGTTTAATTTTGTTTAAATTTAATCTGAAATTTTATTTTTTACTTTAATGAGAATGAGGATGAGGATGAAAATGGGTATTAAATTTTAAAAATGGAAATGAATAGAAGTATGATTTTAAATTTTTTATTAGGTGTGCCTATACCCTATATGTATTATATATATTTAATAAAATAATTTTTATTTAATAATATAAATTTTATTTTAGATTTATTAGAAATAATATTTTGTATTAAAAATACATATTTACAAAAAAAAAAACTTAAATACGTAAGATAAAAAAATAATACATTTTTTAAAAAAATTATGAATTCGAGTATTATTCATATTCATTGAATATTCATCAAAATGAAAATGAATTTAAAATATTTAATAAGTATAAATATGAAAATAAATATAATAAAAAATTGAAAATAATGATGAAAAATATTCTACCTCTTCTAGCATCCCTAGTTCAAGCTTGACCATTTTAGATTAAAGTTCTTTTTTTTTTTTTTTTTTTTGGGATTTACACGGCCGAAGTCTCCTTGGGAGTATGAACAGCATTGTGGGAGGGCTTTCCCGTTATATGAACCCATTTTTTTTTAACTGGATCCATCCCAAATGGACACCTTGTAATATGCAGTTTGCCTAAAACACTAGAATTAACTTTCAATTGACATGGACCTTTATGTTACGACAGCGTGGGTGCTTCAATCTTATATATTGCATGCAAGTATTCCAAATTTCCAGTATTGAGATTGGACGTCTTGGTTTTAATGTCAGACATTTTTTTTTGTTGATTGGGCTAATTATAACTGATTTTGAATATCCGGCGCTTGATTTGCTTGTTTATAATGAGACAATGACAGAGCTTAAGCAGTTCATTTAAATGGTTGGAGCTCTCAAATTGCCCTTAGCCTCGTTCGTCCTGGAACTTGGAATTAACCCTATCATTGAGATGGGCTGGTGAGCTCTTAGTGTTACGGCTAATGGTCCACGTCGAGCAGCCTCGATTTCTCTGGGTTTCTCCATGACCCCAATCATCCCTAACCTGTTCATAAACACTGGACAGAAGGAACCAAGTAATACCGAGAAGACTCAGCAACCAGCAAAGTGGCAACCGCTGTTCACAGGCCTCATCTGTCCAGGTCGCAACCCAAGCCCATGTAAGTACTTGCCATTTTCCCATACTTCACAGTTCCAAAATTTGACCAGACAATGGAGGAAAAAGAAAATCTGTTTTATTTCAAATTAAGTTAAAGTGTTAAAAAAATATTTTTAGGGTGTGATGTGAGAGATGTGACTAGAGATAAAGTACGTAATTTACATTGAAGGATAACGATAGACTTCTGTCTTGGTCATGTCCAAATTTCCCCACCTTTTCTGGGCAATGTCGGCCCTATCATTAGCTCTATATCTTTGCCTACCTTGTTGCCTATTTTTCTTTTGTTGTTGGACTTTAAACTTGGAAGGAAAATTTAATTTTATAACCGTGAGGGAATAGAAGTTCGATTAGATAATGCCATTTCTCTTATTTACAAAATCACACTTAGAAAGTGTTATTACCATTACATTTGATGATTTATATGTTTATATTATGTAAATTATTAATAATTTATATATTTTATATAAAAATTATATGTTATAAATTATATTGATATAAAAAATATAAAATAAATATTTTTTAATTTTATTTATAATTTTTATTAAAATTTTAAATTATATTATTTTTTATATTTTTTATTTATATCATTACATTTAATTTTAAAATATTAAATTTTATTTTGACCAAAGGCATTTGTCTTCAGAGTTCGGACTTGGACTTGTATCAAACTTCTTTTTGGTTTGTATACACTGAAATTGACCGCTTTTTCGCGTTCAGTTCAAAAGCCTTTCAATTAAGATAATCTTTACCCACAAATCAAGCCATGTTCCAACTCAAAAGAAACACCAAATTGGAAGCCTAAATGACACTTTATCAGCCAATGTGGATTGTTCTTTATTAGACCAAGTGGATTCACCTTAAATTAGATGCTCATAATTGGAAACAACACTTTGTTTTTCTTGAGATATTCAAACTCCTACATAACACTTTACCTACCATCACTCTTCACCTGAAACTTGGCATTCCACAAGACAAAAAACAAAGACCTTGAAAAGGAGAGTAAAAAAGCTAAACAACTTTGGGTCGTTTAGCCATTGACTTGGAACGGAAGAACAACAAAGATAAGGAAGCCAAAAAAAAATGCCGACCATATTTGAGCACTCTGCTTATTTCTTCCTCTTACCTAAACCACCCACAATTTTCAAGTACAGACCAAAAGAATGACATGAACCCAACTGACTTTTGCCTAAGCTTTTTTTATTGGTATACCCTTTCTTTTGGGGGAGGGAGGGAACATTTTTTTCTTAGAAAAACACTAGAAACACAATAGGAATTTGGTTGTAGCTGTTCACACTAAAGATATATATATATATATATATGTTAATTAATCATTTTTAGGTTGTATTAAACATGCTTTAATGAAATCAACCCCAGACAAGAAGTTGCCTAACGCTTTCACATAAACCTACTTTTGCCTAATCAAAGCTTTAATTTTTGTTAATTGTTAGATTAATCAACCTTGTCAATGTATAACTTTGATTTTTAAATGATTTAAGTCATTGATTAAGTCGATGATTAGAAGTAACAACGAGGATATTACAAAAAGATTTCGATATCCCTTTGTCCAATTCGATCAAGTTAAGCTATAAACGCCCCAAAAGCTTCTGAAGTTGGTAGCTGTTAACAATCAATTTCGACAAGCTTTGGGCCATTTTGGCAATTACTCATCAATGGTTCTCTACTTTGATGTCTGCTTGATGTTACAATTAGGTGCCTTTGAACGTAATCTTTTTGTGTAATGCTGAAAGAAAGTGGGGGATGGGAGGGTGACCATATTAAGATTGAATTTGTTTTGTACCCAATATACTAGAATTGTTAGGTTTATGAATTAAAATATTTCAACAATGTACAAAATATTTATCCTTATAAATTATAATATATTTTATATCCTTACCTTTTTTGTAATTTTGTATGTTTTACCAAGTTTAAAAGTATTATATGTAAAAGTAAAAATAATTTTTAAATCAAAATTTAATTCAATTAATTTATATTAATTATTTTTAAGAGATAATATTTAACAAAGTTAAAGTTTAAATTCCTTTCTTATTTTAAGATTACGATTACTTTATACTTGAAAAAAGTAAGAATAATTCTTGAAATGAAATGTTGTTTCCATGATTACATGTTGGATAATGTTTATGATGTTAAATCCAGACATTAATAAACAAGATTGGCTTTTTTAATCAGATACATGTTTGATTCATCAACTTGATTGACAAATACAAATTGCAGCTACCAATATTACCCAACAATGAGCACTTATAATAAATAATAAAAGCTTTATGATCAAATATGGTGGACAATTTTATAAAAAAATTTCAAGATATAACCATTACCCATGTTTTATTTGTAGGACAGTTAAAGTTTCTATCAGAATATTTCAGTCAAAGTCATGGCTCTTTTCTTAGGTGCTCACTTATCATCGATTCAATGAAACAGCTACCTACTACTTCTTCAAAATGATCCAAAGAAGGTCAGCCATTGCTCAAGGTAAAAGGTTCCTTTGGGGGAGTTTTTGACCTGAAAATTCTTCTAAAAATTCCCAGCTGTAAGTCACTGAGTGGAACTAAACTTGTCATAAAGCAAAGATGCCCTCCTATTAGAATTTAGAACTGTAGTTTTTCATTGATTTATTCTGCTTCAATTTTTTTTTTCAATGACCCACAAATCGCCTTTCACTCCTCATGATTCTTATGAATCCTTGGTGCAAAATCCCGTGAAGACTCGGAACAATCAGAGAAAACGAGCTGTGCTTTGCCATTCATCTGCCTTCTTTGGTCGGTAACTCATCACTCACTTCATCCTTTTTTCCTGGCGTTTATTGCATGTATAACCTATTGACCATGGCACACCATTTTTCTTTTTCTTTCAGCAAAAATAAATATTTTTTTTCCTTCCAATCTTTTTTGAAAGTATCTTCAAATATAGTAACGACAAATATATTTAATTATTATTGATCTAAATGATAAGTAATTATTAGTAAAAATAAATTATTATCGATCTAAGATAATAAAATTTGATTTAAATGCGTGATAAAAAATTTTTCTCTGTCAAAATTTATATTTTATGATCTAATTTTTTCTTTGTTTTCATTTATTTAAAATGAATGGATGAATAATTTATGTTGCAACCAACTATAATGCTACAACATTATTGTGATATATGTTTTGTCTTTTTAAGAAAAAGGAGGATTGGGTTTGTTATAAAAACAAACGTCACAATCCTAGAACCTGCTTACAGGGCCCATGGTTCCAAACAAAAACCACCTAAACAAAGAGAGAAAAAAAAAAAAAAAAAGAAAAGACGAGGAATTGGAAAAAGAAAAAAAAAAACATATCATAATATCATTCCGACCACTATCCTATCGTATCAATTTCAATTTTCAATCTTTCATTCCAAAAAGCAAAGAAAGCCAAACCCAAAGCAGCAGCTAAAAGCCAAATCTCACATCGTCCATCCCAATCTAATAAAAAAGTAAACCCCAAATGAAAAAGAATCCATCCACAACACCAAAGTTCATCCACAAAAAAAAGTTCCCAATTATGACTAATCATGTCATATTAGATATATAATAATAATTTTTTTTAGGGAGAGAGCTGCATAAATTTTAGGCCAATTTGCCCATGTGGTCCTATGTTCTCCACCACCCTTAATTAGAAAGATACTAAGAACCCAATTACTCTAAACTATGAAAATTAAAGGATAGGGTAAGGTTAATAGGGTGCCCTATTCGAAGCATATAATCAAAGTTATAATTTACAATGGAAAAAAAGAATATTAATAATGCCAAAAGTCAATTGGGGAATTTTTTTTTTTTTTTATAAATTGAAAGGGATTTTGATCTTCAAAGGGATATTCTGATTACACATGATTTCTCCTCCGTAAAGAACCGTTTCAAACTTTGGAATAAGATAAAAAAAAAAAAAAAAGAAGAAATTCCCTAAAAAGATATCCAACCCCACTTCTAAAACTTAAGGCTTTGTTTGGGTAGAACAGGATCTTAAAAGCAACATCCATTTACAAAAAACAAAAAGGAGAGGATATTCGTATTGTTTCTTACACCAAAGCCCCATATCTTCTCATTCTCTCTTTTCTCTACCAAAATCCTTATAAAAAAAAAAAAAAAACTTATTACTATTGAGATTTTTGTTTTGGTGATAAGAGCTTAGAATTCTCTGGGATCTACAAAAATGGAAAGTCCAGGGGGTGATTTAGTCCAGTCACCGACAGACCCGTCACTGTAGTCTTCCCCAAGCCGCTTGATGCACCATAAATCTTCATCACACGATAACCTCTTCCAGTGTGGGACCCCAACTTTCAACGGCTCAAGATTCGCCACCTCAGTCGCCACCACACTGCACCCTCCTTCTTTAGCCAAGTTATGCGCGTGTGCACACAACGCATTAATCAACTTCGCCGCGCGTGGCCCTTCCCCTCCCAACCCGTACAAAAAGTGCAAACCGAACGGCCTAAACACTTCCGGAATCGACGGTAACCTCAAAAACGGCAACAGCTTGTCCACAATCCTTGTCGTTTTAGCCAACGTCCTCTTCATCCTCGACGCCCCGCGAACTTCCAACCTAAACACGTCCTTGCAATTCCAAACACTCAAAACCGCCCACGACTCTGGCGGGTCGTCTAAAAACTTATCCGACCCAGGCCATGACTCCCGCGTATAAAAACATCCACGTGGCACAGCCAAAAAAGTTCCCAGGTTAAGCCTATTATTAAGCACCGAGTCAATGTCACGAGGGAAGAACTCGGTGGTGGAGAAACGGCGGCGGTAAAGGGACTCAGCATCGGAAGGGGGAAGCTTGATCAGGGTGACTCGGTTGGAAACAGGGAGTCGGTGAGCAAACACGGGGTTAACCAAAATGGAAGGAGTACGGAACTTGGAGTAACCGCATTTATCCGTAAAGAGATTAACAGAAGCTTGGTTGTCCTTTTCCGTTGCTAAGTACGAATATTCAGCGCCGTTTTGAATAAACCACTCTTCCATTCTAAGCACCAGCTTTAACCCTATTCCCATTCTCCTAGAAAGAAAAAAACAGAGCAAAACCCAAAATTAAGATCATTGATTACTATTGTTTTAACGTACTAAAAACCATTTGTTGCGCCATTTATGGTAAGAGATTAAGGCAAAATACCGGTGCGAAGGGGAGACCCGAAGGCCTAAAATGTAAGCGAGTTTGGTGTAAATTGGAATAGGTTTGTTAGGATCATTGCTTTTGCTATTCCGAGAGAGTTTCTTTCCACAGGTAACGGTTTTTATGCAACCTCGAATCATTCCAACTATCTCTTTGGTTGAGGCTAATTCAGCCACCTGCTTGATTACAAAGGAAAAATAAAATGAATGATAAAGGGTCGGTATGTAGGAAAAAAACAAAAAGAGCGAGATTTTAGTAATGGAGAAAAAAGAAAAAAGACAAATAGAAAAAAAATGTTAGTACCAGCATGAGGAAAGCAGGGGAGTGGCGGACCCGGCAAATAGGGTCACCTAAGAGGTCGGTAAAGAGAGAGAGTTTGCCGCTGGGACCAACCTCGCATCTTTTTTCCACTTCTTCTACACTTGTTAAATCTTTGCAAGGATCAAATTCTCTTACCACTATAACACACTCATCGTCTCCCATAATTTTTATGTTCACTTCTTTTCAGTATGGCAGAGTAATGACACCAGAGAAAGGAGATTTAGATACAGTGAAAGCGAGGGTTTTTGAGTGAAGATAATTGGTAACGAATGGAAGGTTTATATAGGTGAAAAAGCAGCTTTTTTAAGGGTAGAAAATAGGCTGAATAACGTTTGAATCAAGCAAGCAATAAGAGAGAAAGAAGAGGCGACAGCAGCGAAGGCTAAAAGCTTAGGACTTCGAAATCAGAGATAAAAGTAAAACCATATATAAATATTTAGAGAACAGTACGGTCTCCCAAGCTTTAGTTTCTTTGGTTTTTTTTTTTTTGTCAAAGAGAAAAAACTAGTAAGTTCATTGCCAGAGAAACAATTGGTTTGAAGCTGTTTTTAAATACTCATTTTTTGGGGTTTTTTTAAAGGAAAAGGCTTTTACTCTCTGTCTATCTCTAGAAGCCCCAAACCCTTACTTTTCTCTTCTGGCTTTTTGTTTAATTCAGTGATTTTAAAAGTCTCTATCTCCTCTTCTCTTTCTGTCTGTCTATATATCTTTCTTTTTCTCTCTCTTTTCATAACCAATAGCAAATGTAATCATTAAAAAAATTAAATGGATAGTAAATAAAAAAAATAATGATAAAGATTTTTATTATTAATCATCACAAAAAGAGTGGAAGTGGAAATGGCGGCTATGGCTGCGCAATCTTGTGGGTTTCTTTTTCTTCTATCTCACTTTTTCATTATAATCATTTAATTTCTACGGATGGAGGCCTTGCCATCATGTCCCCATTTGTAATCACCACCTTTCATCTCATCATCATCATCACCAACTTTTCCACATACATAATCTTGTCGGTTCATGAATAATGAAAATTTTTTATATATATATTGGAGATTGATAAATTATTCAGTGTTATATTTTAAAATTTTATTAATAATTATTAGATAATTATTTTTATTTGAAAATTATGATAAAATGCATATATCATTAGTGGGGTGAAAAAGGTAATAACGTGGCGAGATGGGAATCGTTGGTTACGGGGGTGATGAGGCACCCAGGAAATTCGGCCGTTGATAGAAAATCTAGAGTAAGTGGACTGGACTGGACTCTGCAGAAGCGGCTCTCTTTTTTCACATCACCAGAATAACTGCTAATGCTAAAATATACCACTGGTAGCGTGGCGTTTCCGATCTCGATACATCATCGTCATCATCGGTATCTTCAATCTCTTTTGCGATCAGTATCAAAACGGACGGTCATGATCGCTCCCTTCACGGATAGCTGCATTTTTTCACAATCATCGCTAAAGCTCTATATGCTCCTTTTTCCCCTTCACCCTCCCTTTTTTTCTGGAATATCCACCATGCAATGCAGCCCTATCAATTTTCTTTTGAACATGCAAGAAGCGAAAAATTTTGATGGGACTTTACACTGATTTTATGTTCCTTTTACAAATTCCATAATTTCTTCCTTATTTCAATTTTTTTTATAATACCATAGTCATCTCAAAAATTGTTAGAATTTCAGTTTTTTTTTTGAATTTTTTAAAATTATACTTATATTTAAATAATTAATTAATAAATTATAATTTAATTAAATATCTAAAATTTTAAAATCTCCTTTTTACTATTAAATTAATATTTCATTAACTTTTTTTGAACATTTTTAAATATATATTTCTCACATAAATACTATATATATAATTTTATTTTCAAAATACTATGTACAAATATTTAACTTTGATTGATAAATAGAGAGAGTTCTTCTTATCGATTAGCCAAACTTGACTTCTCTTCGTTAATTTTTAATACAATTTTTGTCATCATCCACTTTCACAATTTTCGATTAAATCATATATATATATATATATATATATATATGAGTGAAGAACGATGATGATCAATGTAATTGATAAATAATAAAAAAATGAACAGAAGGGAACTCAATTTTTTATGGGTCTTTCAACTCTTTTTATAAACTGTATTGAAAGGTACTACTTATTTTATTAACAAGAAATAATAATGTGATAACATAATAACGAAGATGATAATTATTTATTATTATGTTTGATGGATTGATTTTATCTTATTATTTTAGTAATTTAAAATTTTTTATATATTATTTTGATTTAAATTTGAAATCTTTACATTTAAAATTTATAATTTAACTACCAAATTGATCGTGGGAAATTTTGGGAAAATTTTACTTTATTAAATTTTTATAAGATTTAAATTATAATAATTTAAATATAAGTATAAAAGGATCAACAATTCCACATGATTTAGAGTGGGTTAGCATAGTGAAACCGCATGATTGATGCTGGAAGGGCGTTACATGTGAGGGATATCTTATTTTAGTAGTTTAGTAGAGGAAGTGAGGAGTTTAATTGGAAGGCGAAAACGGTTTCGACAATGATTGGGTTCTTAAGAGGAAATGGACACGTCATCAATATGATTAATTATTTAATGCCTTATCATTACTACATTAAACCTGTTATTTTAAGTAACTGTTTGAAGATGTATAAGAGAAATGGTTATATAAAACCGTTACTTTTATGTTATATGTCACTTTTATTTGAATTGAACAATATAATTATATTTTCAAAAAATTTAATATTTATTATACATTACATGTTATAATTAAAAGGTGAATATTAATTTTAATAAATTTATTAATGCTTATTATAATAAATGTAAAGTTGATTTTTTAAAAAATATGATTATTTAACATAATTTAAATGAAACGTGATATATGTTGATGTAGAGTAACCATTATATATATATATATATTTGGTGCAATGATAGTTTCAAATTAAAGTACTAATAATAATTTTTTTCCTTTTACTAATAATTAAAAATAATTTATTGAAGCCAATTTAGGATAAATTTAAATTAATATTGTTAATTTTGTTTCGATATTAGTTGCATTGGTTGATATGCTTTGTCTATACCAAAATACGATACATTTAAGAGTAATTTTTCATACCAAATTTGATATGAAGTAATATTGGTTAGTTTTGTAAATTTCGATTGGTTTCGATGAAGTTTGGTGAATTAATTTGCTTTTGTAAATACATGAATATGAAATATATTTTATAAATTTTAACTTATCTTTTATTATTTAACTATTTTAACTAATAAAAATAAAAGTAGTAGATAAAATAACCCTTAAAAGTTTAATTTCTCTATTTTTTTACTACAATTTATTTTCTATTATATCCAAACCAAGGTTCATAAGCATTTTAATTTCTTTTAAGAAATCATTTATGCTCGCTAAGGTTTAATAATCCTAAAATCAAGGTTAATTTCTTTTTCATATCTTTATTTTTATCTTGATATGTTTTCACATGAAAAAGAAAAATACTCATTTAAATATCATATAATTATATTAATTGTTTAAAAATATTATGATAAATGATAATATTATATCTTATACTTTTAAACTTATTTATTTTTTATTTAAAGATATTGTATATTTATTTTATAGATTATTAGTAATATTATTATGTACAATTCCATATATATATTTATAAATATATGTGTACTAAATACAAAAATTTGAAATAATATATTGAAATAATTATACCTACAAATGCCATTTTTTTTTGAAGAAAATCGAAATATTGTTGAATATGATATTAATAGTTTTAATTTAAATAGCATGTATGTTGGATAAATTTTTAGAGATCACAAGTTTAAGAGAATTTAAATAAATAACATTCTCATGTGAGTTAAGTAGATAAATATCAAGAAGTTATAGATTCGAGAAGTTATAGATCGAGAAAATTTTATATATATATATAACATTTTCTTCCGGTGAGTTAGGTAAACAAGTTAAAAGGTCAAGAATAGATTAAGAATTAAAAAGAAATTATTGAAAATGACCTAATTTATTAAGGATTTAATTAAAGTAAACACTTGGGAAAGACGAAGATGAAAGGAAAGTCATTGATAAGTCAAGTTAAGTTAGAACTGAGTTTCCTACGTTTAGGAGATAGACAAATTTCCATTTTTTTAATTGATATATGTTAATTTATGTAAAGAAAATCTTTTAATGTAAATTAAATGATTAAATTTATTGAAGTAGGAAACTGGGGCCCTACATTTGACTGGTCCCTTTGGAATGTCTACGTGAGTTAGTGGTGGAGTTGGTATGCGATTATTGAGAATTGATTTTGACGCTTCTCTAATTGGTAAGTAGTAACAATTATTGTTGCTAACCAAGTATTTTATTTTAATTAAGGATTGTGGAAAAAAATTAGAGTTTTTTTTTTGTACTTTTATCAATAATTAATATTTCATAAGCCATTGACTTTTAGATAATTGGTATGTCATTGAAATTAATGTTTGAAGATTATAGATTTAAAAAAATTATATGTGTAATATTTTATTTAATTAGATAAGTATTAGAGTAAAAGATTTAAAAGTAAATTAAGAATCTTAAAAAATATTACATAAAATAATCTAAGGAGGGATCAATTTACACTAGTATAAAACATTACTTTTGTTAATTATTAATTTTAATAAATTCGATGCATGACAAAGATAAGTAAAAAATGATTGAATCTTATTTTTTAGATTTATTAAAATCAATAATTAGAAACAATATATAAAATTTTTTGTGTAAATTTGATTGTTCCCACATAATATATATGCAAAGTTTGCTAGCTTATTTGAAGCAGAGTTTTAACCTTAGGGATTTCCTAGAAAGATAGAAGAGAAGGGTAGTTAGAGAAAAAGGCATTGTGTGTTCCTTACGTTTGTATTTTAACGCGCAAGTCAAAAATATTCAGGTAAAAAAAGAAGTAGAAAAAAGAGAAAAAGAGTAGGTTCCATTTACTTTAATGGTGTCAGGACCTTCATAGTTATAGGTAAGCTGTGGGGGACCATTAGAGGACAATAAAGACAGTGTTGAGCTAATGTGACATTGAACATGTTAGATCGATTTGACATGTCAGATTGGCACAAATGAAAAAAATACCTTTGATTGTCTGTCGAAGGTTTCAAAGAGAAAAAAAAATACCATTATACCCTTTTAACCAATAAATGCCCCTAACACTTTGTCCTCTCACCAGGTGGTCTGAATATCAGATCGTTGAATTTATGATTGATGTCCCTAGTGTAAGATAGATTGGTTAAAGAAGATAACTTAGGAGCTTGATTTTTTGAAGCTAATATTAAAATGGAGGTTGGTATCAGGGGATAACTAGGTTTAAGTTGTGGTCTGACCTTGCAGTTACTTGATCTTGCACGTGTATCTTAGGTTGAATGCATAACCTGCTTAAAGGTTATCAAGATGATAATTGTTCGAAATGCTTCGAGGTTAGTGTTGGAGTTCGTTTAGCCATGGTGAAACTTGTATTTTATTTCAAAAACTTGGATTTGAGTCTCTTTTTTAAACTTTGATGATGAACTAAGCTCTCGGTCTGTCTTAAAGAGTTGTTCGATTTATCCAATTTGACCTAGGATTTGTTTAGTTAGGCTGATCTAATAGCATTAAATGAGGAGAGAGGTAGTTTGAGTGGGGAAATTTAAAAGGGATAGATGAAAAGATGTCTTCTCATTTTTGCTCCAACAGGTGGCACGGCTTATGTCGTTCATCTAATCTGTGACACGTTTATATAAAAAGTTGTTATGGCTTTAATTTTTCACTTTTCTGCATTCTTTGCTCTTAATCCGACTTGAATTTTTTTATATCAAAAGCTTTTTAACCTTTAAAGTTTTTCATACCTTTTACAGTACATATGTTAACTATGTCTTCTAGTCTTAATTTTGAAGAGGTCGAGAGTTACTGGATAAAACCTAGAGGAGGTCAACATTGTCAGCAATATGATTATTTGATCTCACCAATTATCGGGGGCCATAATTATGAAAAGATAGCCTACTGGTTCAATCGATGTCCAAAGAAGGGTAGCGATGAAATGAAAAAAATGATCAAACAAAAGGAGAATGGATTCTAAGCACAAAAGAGCTGTGCATTCAAATTGACTTTGACCTATAAAATCTACATTCTTTCTCTATCTCTCAGGTCGGTCCATCTTTTATGGCCAACCTTTTTTCATCTTCGGTTGTTCTTTTTTTTTGGGCTTCAATCTCGTTAACCTTTTTTTTTTCTACTCTTCCTTATTGACTTTTCTGTTATCACTTTCATTCTTCTTTAGTCAATTTTAGTTAATATCTCTTCCTCTCCTGAGAGGTCTCCACTTGTCTTTATTCCTTTGGGATTGAGTTGTTTTTATCCATAATTTTATCTCATAATCCTACTCTTATTTAAAAGTCAGAGTCTTCTGGAGGTAAAATATATGACGAAAAAGGTTCTGAAAAAGAATGAGAGGAAGAGAGTACTTTGGCTAGGGAAAGTGACGACGGGGAATAAAGCCTTGTAGTGCAAGACGAACTTGTCGAGGTCTCTGTATATACTCTTTGTGACCTCAACATGATCCCCAAAGACGTGATAAGTAAACTAAGAGCAGGATAAATCTTAAAAACTATCCGAACGTGTGTTCAAATCATCATGTCCGTGCTTTAGGTATAATTTTTCTTTTTTTCAGAGAGGGATATAATATAATAATGTTGAACTTATCAGACTTAGGCACTGATAGACTAGAGCCACATCGATTTTACATGTATTGGGATTTTTTCATGACCGATCTAAGGTTCCCACTTTATCCTTTATTTGTTTCAA
Source organism: Durio zibethinus (assembly GCF_047325235.1). Lineage (NCBI taxonomy): Eukaryota > Viridiplantae > Streptophyta > Magnoliopsida > Malvales > Malvaceae > Durio > Durio zibethinus. The sequence goes on from NC_143185.1 coordinate 18,872,016, forward strand.
TTTTTAATTCTTATAATTTGAATATCACTCAGCTCACTCCTAACTCTATAGGTACATAGTAGTCTTTATCATTCTTGACCAACATTTAAACACTATTCATTATCTCTCTCTATTCAAGAAATTCCTTTCTTTTAAAACAATCCCAGCGATAGTAGGTAGTATTATATAATAGCTCAGTTGAATAAAAAACTTTTTGTTGACTACTTCAACTTAATAAAAAATTAAAAGTTGTCTTTTTTTCCCTTGAAAAAAAAAATAAATATGGGGTGTTCAGGGTTGAGGCTATTCCTGAGGTTAAGGCTTGAGAAATAAAGAGTATGTCTGAATCTTTTATAAATGTACCAGTGGCTCTTTCTGTATTGAATCTATCAGATCGAGATAAAATTTTGGAATATGCCCATTAGGGGAAGGTCATCATTGATGTCCATGAGTTGACCTTCCTAAAAGTAATAAACAAAATGAAGTATTGATGTTAGTTTAAAGTAACCTTGTAAGATTTTACTTTAACCTAATTTTGTCTAACTGTTAACTCAGTTTTGCAAAGATAGCTAGTAGCAACGATTTTGATTTTGGGCTGTACTAGTACCTATCCAGGCCTAAGAAGGGAAAAAAAATTCAGCTTAGTGCTCCATCTCATGGGGAGACAAAGTGGTCAATACCTCATTACACCTTTCTCTCATAGGTCAAAAAATAAAAGCCAGGGTAGGTTTGGATCTGTCTTCAATCTCAGCACTAACACCCCCTCTTCTTCCTACCAAAAAGTCATATATAAAGGCCTCTTTTTTCACCTTATAGAACCCTGAGGTTAATGTATTAAGGCCCAGCTTGAAAAAGATCACCATTAATTTTGAGTACATTCATGTCAATGACTCTATCACTAACCTGATCGTAGCAAGGAGATTCAACAAAGTTACAGTCCCTTATCTTGGTAAGTATTGACTGACTTTAGCTTTATTTTATTAGTATTCTATATTTTACTAAGTTTGAAGTTATTTTATGAAGCCCAATAAAAGTTTCTCCCTTAACCCCTGAAAAACACTAGTGAAACCCCACCTGTTGAGGGTCAAAAAGGACATAACTACCTCGACTGAAAAATACAACAAGAGCTCAAATGCATTAGGCAATGTTCAATTTAGTTTTAACGTGTCCGATAAAAAAAAAGTTGAGTAGAAAAAAAAATTAATGAGTTAACAACGAAGTTAGAAGCTATCTTGATTGGTGAAGTTTCAACTGATTCAATGATAGAGCAAGTCAAGCTCAAACTCAATGACGCTTAGGCTGAGATAACTATGGTTAAGACCAAGCTCGAAGCCAGGGAGAAGGGTGAAGAAGACCTAAAAAAAAAATCTATGGAGAAGTTCAAAGCCTTTAATAAGTACCTCTAGATGAAAGTAGAGTTCTCTAGAAAGAATGTGTTCGAGGCCTTCTAATAGATGAAAGATAAGGTATAGTTTAAATTATCTGCTTTCATCCTCTTTAATATTAATATCAATAATATCATATCAAAAACTCATTCAAATCAGTCTAAAAAGGATAAAAAAGAGGATAAAGCCCTGGAGGTCAAGCTGAAGGTAGCTTTACGACCCGAGAATAAAGTGTTAGAGGTTAAAAAAAGTAAGGTCATCGCTACTATTGCTCTTACTGATGAGGATGCTACACCCATTGCTGTTACTTATGATGTTGTTAATGAATAATTCTTTTAACTACTTGTTTTTTATTTTATAAATTTTTTGTAAATGTATGAGGTCGATTTTTTATAATGACCTCAGGTGATAATCCACCTAACCAATAATTGATGTACCTAACATAAATGAAATAGAAAATTTTTTTGTTCTATTTAAGTTTTAGCTCGTTTTATTATGATTTTCTCTTTATTTGTACAAGTTTGAGCACAATTAACTGAACTGAGCACGGTTAATTAAATTAAAAATTTAGATGATCACTTGGATCAAAATAACTTGAGAATTTATCTAAGTTTTAGGTTAGATTTTGTTTGATAAAATAGGTGTAAGCTCACTGAGAATAATTTAACTCATGTATTCGAGTACAAAATAAAATATAATAGTGAACTATAGACCTTTAAGTTATTTACATTCCATATCATTGGGACAATGTTGCCATTCAGGTTCTATAGTTTGTAGGTTACATCATGGATGATTTCTTTAATAACATATAGTTTTTCTCAAGTCGAGGCTAATTTACCACCTTGATCATCTACTATTTAAGCTTTTACTTTTTTAAGTACCAGGTCATCTTTTTTAATGTGCTTACGTCAGACCTTTTTATTATAATAGTTAATCACTTTTTGCTGATAAGTTGCTATTCGTGTTAAGGTTATGTCTTTTTGTTCTTCAATAAGGTCGAGGTAGGCTCTAAACGTTTTTTTATTTTTTTCTTTTGACTTTAGTTTAACTCTTAAACTTGAAAAGTTGATCTCAACAGGTATCATAGCCTTTATTCCAAATGCTAAATGAAACGAGATTTCACCATAGGTACTTTTGTGGTTGTCTTCAAGGCCCATAGTACTCCTGATAGCTCATAAGCCTATTTTTCTTTGGTTGCATCGAGTTTTTTCTTCAGGACTTTTAATATTGTCTTATTCATAGGTTTGACCTACCCATTGGATTGAGGGTGTGCAACCAACATAAATCTAAAGTAAATGTGAAAGTTTAGATACCATTTCTTAAACCTCAGGTTTTCAAATTATTTATCATTGTTTATTATTATAAATTGAGGTAAGCCAAATCTAAAGATTATATTTTTTTCATAGGAATTTCTCAACTTGGGCCTCTGTGGTGGTAGCCAAAGCCTTAATTTCAAGCCATTTGATTAAGTAATCTGTTGCCACTAAAATGAATCTTTATTGACCTTTAGTTGGAGTGAATGGTTCGAGACACCCATTCCCACTGTATGAAAGGCCATGAACTGATGATAGGAGTAAGCTTGATCGAAGGAAGATGTTGCACGTGAGTGAATCTCTGACACTTATTGTATCTTTTTACTAGTTCGATTGTATCCCTTATGATGATGAATCGATAATAGCCTTACCTAAGCACTTTGTATGCTAATAGTTGAGGTTCGAGGTGACTTTCACATATTCCATTATGGATTTCTCGTAGGATGTAGTTTGTCTCTTTCTCATCAACACATCTTAAGTTGGGTAAGCTAAAAGATCTTTTGTATAATTTTTTTTAATCATTGTGTACCAAAAGGCCTTTCTCATCAGTGCTTTAGCTTGAATTCTTTTCTAAAGTAGTACTTTCATGGTTAAGTATGCCTTAATTAGCTCATCTAGGTTTTTTTCTTTATAATCTATCTTACAAGCCTATCTTAAGTGTTTTTGTATGTAAGCCTTATTATCAAAACTTGGTTTAAACTTTTCATTATTATTTCTGAGGTCAATTTAGACAAGAAGTCTACTAGTCAATTCTCTTATCTTGGTATTTTCTTCACCTTGACTTTTTTAAAGCTAATTACCAAAGTCAAAGCTTTGTCGAGATATTTTTGAATCCCATCTTTTCAAGCTCCAAACTCTCTATTTATCTGATCGACCATCAGTTGGGAGTTGCTATACGAGGTTATGTGTTAAATGTTTAGCTCATTTGCCAACTTTAGATTAGTTATCAAAGCCTCATATTTCGTCTCATTATTGGAGGCCATAAACTTGAATCTCAAGGCGTATGAGTACTGTAGCCCTTCCAAGTTAATCAGAACAAGGTCGATTCCTTCGTTGTAACTTGTGATCGATCCATCAACATAAAGATTCAAATCATCTTTATTTAGGGTTTTATCTTTTTTCTCGAATTATCTTTTCGGGTGTACCAAAGTGAGCTCTATGATAAAGCCTACTAGTTCTTGTAATTTTAAAATTGATATGGGTAATATGTATGGGTCAAATTCGTTAAGCTCTATCTCTCATTTAATTAATCTTTCCAACTTTTCAAGCTCTTGTAAAATCTATCTCAGTGACTGATCGATCAGTATGCGAATCGTGTAAGCTTAAAAGTATGACTTGAGTTTTTTAACTGAGGTAACAATGGTACAAGTTAGCTTTTCTATACTAGTGTAGTTAATCTCTGACCCTATCAGTACTTTACTTACAAAATAGATTGGTCTCTATTTTGCTTTTTCTTCTTGGATTAGGATCGAATTACTGACTTGATCTATGTTGGCTATGTATAAGTACAAGGTTTTATTAGAACCCAACTTAGACAAAATGGGTAGAGAGGATAAGAATCTTTTGAGTTTTTTAAAAGTTAATTGGCATTAAGGAGTCCACATGAAGTCAGAGACATTCTTGAGAATTTTTAAGAATGGTAGACATTATTTTATTAACATAGACATGAATTAGCTGAGTGTGACTATTTTATCAGTTAGCCTCTATACTTCTTTTACCAAGATCAAAGCCTTTATATTTAGAATTACCTGAACTTTTTTTGGGTTTGCCTTTATCCTCTTTTAATTGATCATGTAATAAAAAAATTTATCCAATGTGACCTCAAAAGTGCATTTGCTTAGATTAAGCATCATATTATACTTCCTCAGAGTGTTAAAGGTCTTTTTGAGATCTTTCAGATACTGAATCAAACTCTTATTTTTAACTATCATGTGTCCATATATATTTTCATATTGCAATCGATCTAGTTTTTAAACAACTTGTTTACTAACTTTTGGTAGGTCACTGCTACATTTTTCAATCTGAAAGGCATTAATTTGTAATAGTAAAAGCCTTTCTTAATGATAAAGGCTATCTTTTTCTCATCGTTTTTTAGCATTTTGATTGATTATAACCAGAATAAGTGTCCATAAAGTTGAAAAAGTCATGCTCGGTACAATCATCCATCAGTCAATCTATGCTAAAAAATGGAAAGCTATCTTTCAAGCAGGTTTTGTTCAGGTTAGTAAAGTCAACACACATTTTTTATTTTTCACTATGCTTTTTTTACCATGACCATGTTGGATATCCATTCAAGGTAGTAGATTTCTCTAATAAAATCAACTCTTAATAATTTATCAAGCTCATCCTCGATAGTCAATTATTTTTCAGAGGTAAAAATTTTCTTCTTTTGCCAAACTGATTTTACTTTGGGATTACTGTGTAGCCTATGAACCATCACTTTAGTATCAATATTAGTCATATCAAACGGTGTCCAAGCGAATAAGTCAGCATTATCTTTTAAAAGTTAACTTAACTGATCCTTGTGTTAAAGCTTAGCCTCAATCTGCATGTATTTTTAGGGATGTTATCTCAAAATGAAACTATTACAGGGTCTTCAGCCAACTCAGGTCAATTTTCATCCGAGTTTGATTTTTAATCAATTATCTTTTTTTGTTCAATTAGGTTGATATCATTTTTTACAAAAATAAGTCCCGATGTGATGATCATTACACTATGAATAACTTGTTGAATAAGTAGGTAGTGAAATTAGTGTGTATTTTTTATTTTATACTATATTTTGGCTAGCATATTAGCTCAGTCTAGATGACATATGGTTATTCACGCTGGCTTAAAAGCACAGTTATCTTTAGTGTTACCACAAAAATTTGAAAAATAGAACAAAAGTTTTTATTTTCTTTTTATTAAAGCTTCAAAGCTCAGAGCGACTTAATAGCACATTTCTATCATGTCAATTTTATGTTCTATGTTCCCTTCGGTGACTTCTTGCTTTTCATTGATTTTTTGTGGTTGTTCTTCTTTGCTTTTAACCTCAATTTCTATTAAACTGTTTATCTGCTTCTCAATTTTATCCCTTATTATTATGACATAATACTGTTGTACCATGAATTGATCTTTTCAGACCTTTCTAACCCCCTAGGTGTTAAAAATTTTACTTTCAAATAGGGAGCTTAACCTATAAATCACATAACAAACTGGCTAGCTCAACCCAATATCATACTATAAGCTGATGGGATATTCATAACTATAAATTCTATGATCGAGGTGATTGTTCTCAGTTCAGTCCCTAAGTAGATCGAAAGCTTGATAGTTCATTTTACTATCATTTGCTCATTCCCAAACCTCACAAGTATGGTAGTGATGGTTTCAACTGATTCTCACTAATCTTTATTTTTTTTATGTAGTCGTAGTACATGACGCTGGTCAAACTCTCATTATCAAATAAGATTTTTTTAACTATATAGTTATATACTAAGGCAATGATCACTATAGCAACATTGTATGGGTGTTGGATTCTTTTAAAGTCTTTCGAGTTAAATGAGATTCGCTGTCTCTTCAATCTTTTTCTTTTTTTGTCGAGGTATTTACCATCATAACCATACCCTGGTTAAACTTCTTTTTGTCGAGATAGAACTAACTTTAGTGATTATATTAATTACCTTGGTAATTGGCTTCTTATTATTAATTGGTCATCTTCTTGGATCGGTTCATTTTTTTGGGCTTATTTTCTTTCATATTCTGGCATTTTTTCTCTGCCCCTAGTGGGCTCTCTTTAGTGCTGTTTATAATCTTTTCTGGGTTGGCCTTGTCTTTTCTATTTTTTAAACTTTCTCAATTGGCCTCTTCTTATCAAGGCTTCAATCTTGTTTTTAGGTCAACGAAATCTTCAGTGTTATGGCCTATGTCCTTGTGAAAAACATATTTTTTGATCGAATCTCTCTTTGTGTTCTGTCTTAGTAGCTTCGACCATCTGAGGTCGGGGTTTCTTTCAATTGCATTAAAATCCTCTACTATGAGGTATTCAGTGTAGTGTAACTTTTTTCTTCAGTTGAGCTTCTAACCCTATGTCATCTCTTTCTTAAGAGAAGATCGTAAAAATCCTTACTTTTTTTACAATCGAAAAAGGAAGATGAGCCATTTTCACCTCAATTATTGAGGAAAAGGGATGAGCATTTCTCACATTGGTTAATTTTCATTGTAGCTTTGACTTTTATGTACTTTTCTACCATCGACAGGATGTCGGCCAGAGTTTTAAGTGGTTATAGCAATAATGTCAGCTTCAAGTGATACTCTTTGTCATTAAGTCCATTTGTTAGGGTGGCGACAATGACTATTTATTCTAGGTCTTTAACTTATAGATCTTTCGCGTTAAAACACATGATATCAAACTTAAGGTCATTTTTTTATCCTTCGACTACTCATAAACCTGGACAAGAAAGAGTGATTGAACTCCTTAAACATCATGATTGACCTCAATTCTAGGCTACTATACCAGGACCAAGCTATTCCCTTTAGTGTCGTAGCTAGACTTTTGCACATTAGAGCCTTTTCTGCCTATTGCATCATCATATTAGTTCTATAAAATTCTAAATGATCCAAAAGGTCAGAAGTACCATTATAGGTTTTCAAAGTCGCCATCTTAAATCTTCTATGAGGCATGGCTCTATCAATTTCTTTGGTGAAGGGTGACACTCCAATGACTTAAGCTCATTCTTAAAATCTACTGCTTTTATTTTTAGCTCTTTTCTTATGGCCTACATCACAGCTTTTAAATCTCTGTTCAGTTGGGTTTCGAGGTTTGTTTGTTTGAATTTTTGGGTTGTAGCTTATGTTGAATTGTGGCTGGGGTAATTGTGGACTAGGGTTGTATGCCCCTCTTTTTTAAAAGCCGAGAAGGCTTCCACCTCTTTGTAGCTCGATCGTCTAATAACGACTTCTTAAGTAGGTATGATTAAATTAGAAACTTTTTAAACCTATTGTGGAGTTATAATTTATAACATATGTTTAAGAGCCTGTATCTGTTCAGTCAGGGCTTAAAATTGTTCCATGTCAGGCTCATCTGCGGTTGGGCTAGTTAGACGAAATGTTGACTATGATGGGTTCTGTTCTAGTTAGGACGATTGTTTTTCCTTCCTTTAAAGTTTTTTTTTTCTTGACAGCATTGCTTTATGTTTGGTTAATAAAATAAAAGTCCCTTACTTGACATGCCATATATTGGTGTCGAGCTCCAACCTCAAAGCTTTCTTGAAAAACAAAAAAAAAGGACAGTTTAGAGGCAAAGATAAGGTGTATTCCCTGTGTTTGCACTCCAACATATAAGTCAAAAAGATTCAAATAAGAAATGAAGTAAGAATGAGAGAAAAATAGTAGGTTCGACTTGCCTTAATGGTGCCAGGACTTTCATATTTATAGGTAAGCTATAGGGGATCATCTTGAGACAATAAAGACAGTGTCGAGTTGATGTGGCACTGAACATATTAGACTAACCTGACATGTCAAGTCGACATAAATGACAAAAATACTTCTGATTATCTACTGAAAGATTAAAAAAAAAATCATTATACCCTTTAGACTATCAAATGCCCCTAACAAGTTCAAGGGTTAAATTTTTTAAGCTTAACTATAATATTCTTTCGCTTACCAAAAACAATTGACTTTATATTAAAGAAACTATATATTATTCAGTCTCCCTATAATCTTCTCAATTATTTTTAAATTAATTTTATCCTCTTGATAAGATGTTCATATGTATAGCTAAAGTTGCCTTATCAATAAAAGCTACATCATGAACATTAGCCTGAGTAATATATAGGTAGGTTTGTACGGTAAAATAGTTTGAATGTTTATTTTTCAATAAAAAAAAGCTACAAATGACATATACATAATCGGAATGGTTTAATTAGAAAACAAATGAAATCCAAGTGACCACAATTTAAGTAAAACAGGACAATGCATTTTCAAATTTTTTTGTATAAAATGTTGTAATTTAGAAATAATGAAAAAGATTGTAGATATTTAGATTTATAAATTTTAACAAGTAATTATTTGAAATAATTAACAAGTGCAATAGCTTAGACTTGTATATTTTAACAAGCTATTAATTTCTTTTATCTTTACTTGGGGAGCAATGGATAAAGAAACAAATCAGCCTTAGGCTTTGTTTGATATGAAATGTGAAAAAAAGATGATAATGAAAATTTTATTAATCTAATAATTAAATTATAAAATAAAAAAGCAATTATAAATTTATGGTTTAGAATATATATATATATATATATAAATATATAATACTATTATTTAAGTTTAGAATATATAATATATATTATAAATGGCTTTAATTATCAACAAATACTATTATATTGCTAGCGCTAAACTTAATTTAAAATTTTATAGTAAGTGATTTATAACCATTAAATAGAAAATTAAACTGAAGAAGATGACTACGGTGAGAATGACAAAGAGAATAATTAAATTACAAATATGACAATGATGAAATCAGGGATGACACTAACCTGTAGAAATTGATAGTTGTCTTAGCAATCATAGTGATAATGACAATAATAATGATAGATGATGGACATGATTTATAATTTTTTTTATGTATATATATAAATATATTATTTTATTTTATTAATTAATTAAGATCCTCAAATACTATTATTTAATTATAATTTTTTTATAAAAAAATTACAACTTGAAAATTGTATAAATAATTAAAATTTTTAAAATTTAAATTTAAAATATATTAAATATCATTTTTTAAGATTTGATGCATGAACAACTTTTTAAGTTTAATTATAAATTTAGATGAACTTAGTTCACACCAAATTTAGCATAATCATAATTTCATACAAATTAATATATATATATAAAGACATACATGTGTACACATTAAAATCATTAATTAATAATATCCAAATTTGGTGAGTAGTTTGAAATTATAACTAAAATTATACATTCAAAGGGCTTTAATTAAAAAGGTAACAGTTCCTTCAAATGGTTGGTGGTCAAATTTGGGAAGCATATACATATATATATATATATACATACTATCTTTTTGATAAAATATTGGGTCTAGAATAAAGTGGCGATGAAATAAATAACTCATGGTGTGATTCTTGCTTGCTCAATCACTTATTCGAAAATAGATTGTGATCCTAAGAACCCACCTGTTAATTTTACTGATCAAAATATTATTCTTTCTGTAAACGATGGTTGAGCCTTCAATATATTTCGAATCAAAGGAGATATTTGGTGTGATTTATAATCTAGTAATTAATTAAAAGCATTAGACCCTAATTTATTGACCGAGGAAAGAATAATTCTTGTGGAGGAATTTTGTCTCCCTATTGAAAATGACTCGTAATATTATTTAGACTTCATTTAAATGATCGATTGGAGTGCAGTCTTAAGATGACGAAATGATAAGATAAAAATCCTTTTTAACGTATCATTCAAATGAAGTATTAATTACGAGTCGATTTAACAAGAATTATGCTTAAACTATGATGACGAATGAGCTAATGAATATGATAACCATAATAAAACACATGATTCTCGCGAAGATTATGGCTTTTGTTTCACATTGTTTTTCCTCGGTCAAGATTTAGATCAAGATTTAGAGACATAAAAGATTGATTAGGTCGATAATGGATCAATTATGCCTAGCTATATTTATAACTAGGGTTTAAACCAATTAGGACCACTAACCCTAATACCGAGAATATGATATCTCATGAATCACGTATGATGTCAAATTTTTATAAAATTAATGTAGCCCCAATCAAGAAGAATATATGGGTCCTCCACGCGTATCATGTTAACATGCTTCACCTAGATGAAAAAATTAAGCACTGAAATAAAACAGTTACTGACAAATTCCCACAACAATTTTCTCGAAATAATAACTGTAGGGATCTTGTTCCCTCTCTCATGTAATCTAGTTTATGATCCGTACGGATCTCTTAACCTCATCATATACTAATTCATGATTAAGTATTTCAAAGCACAGCTAACACTGTAGGGCCGACTTGAAACAAGAAATCCTCATGCTAGGCTATGTCGTTTACTGTTTTGTTTGGTTTTTATTTGTTTATTTTTTAACTTAATAATAGATTTAGTAGTTTGTGTATGTGTATGTTGTTTGTTGTTTGTTTCGTGTCAAATACTAGCAAAATATGAAAATTATCGTGTTTCAATTCATATCATTAAATATAAAATATATATTATTTTATCTTTACTCAAACACATAAGATTTTTGTCAAAAATTTAAATTGTATTATTTTCATATATATTTTTATATTATTTTCGTATCATATTATTATATTATTTTTAAAATTATCGAATTTATCTAATATCTCTTCTTAGATACCGTAAGGTGACGAGATTATAGAGTAATTGGTTTTAGATGATAAATGCATCAAATAATTTGAAATCCTCGTGCAACGTGGGAAACCAAACATGGATTAATAAAAAAATTAACAAGCAGCCAACATGTTTACCATTATCTTCCAAATTGTCTTGCCTATTGGGAACGAAGGGATAATAAGCTTGTTAATGGGCTGATTAAAAATTGATTAAGACTGTTGGAAAGTAGGGTTAAGCAAGTTGACCACCAAACATCAAAGAAAAGAAAAAACAAACATTATTGGGATGGTGTGGCTCGAGAAAGGATATGGCAAGAGCTAGATGGCCTTTTCTTGTCACTCTCCTTTCAATTCATAATTCTAAATTGTTATTCAATAATAAAATACAAATGAGGCCATGACTCAGGACAGGCTGCTGCTTCTGCTCCAGCTCCAGCTCGACCTAGGTTTTTTGTTATCGAGACATTCAAATATTTGACCTAGGCAGAAAACAGAACTGATATTTTCTGGTCGAAAAGGTTTGGATTTAGCTAATATTTTAAACCCTAATCAAAGAACCTGAAATCAGACCCTTGTTTCCTTCTCGTTACGTGTTTTTAGGGTTGGTGACTTAATAGAAACTTGACCTCATAACCCTCTACAAAGACCTACAAATGACCTCTATATTATTATTATACCAATAAATCATAACCCTCTTCGTGTTTTATATATATTATTGGTTCTATAAACTAGTTTGGGAGCTATATTATATACTGTATCAAATCTTTTTAACGACTTGCCATGAATAGTAAAATCATTTGAAATGGTTACCCATAGAAACGCACTTGGGCAAGTTCCATTGTTAAATTGGAGTACAGCTTTGAATGTTGGAGGGCTTGGCAGGGGAGGGGAGACAAAGATCAGAGATGAGTGGGTGGGGTTTGGGGTGGGGGGACGTATTTGGGGAGAGGGCTGAGGAGCTGTCATTTCTCTCACATTGTTATTTTGTTTGGTTTTGAGCACTTTGTAAGCCAAGAGTCCGACACCAGGGTGCGGCCCTGGCTCGGACGAATCCCCAAGATTATGCACCATGTCCCCTCGTTCAGACCTACGTGCCAATTTTTGCCCCCATCTCCCCATCCCCCTTTAACATTTTCATCATAATGGCATTAATATTTATATCCCCAATTGTACATATGTGTAGTCCTTCGATTTTGAAATGACCTTTCATATAATCAAGTTATGGTGACACGTGGGGAACATGCAATTGACTAGTAAACTCAAGCATGAAGACAAAATCACAACCGTCCATATTTTTGTTCCATACATTTTTACTATTATTATGTAGCACTTAGGTTTTTTCTTTTTTTTCCTTTTCTGGACGATATTGTTTCAAGTACATCCATGCAAAGAACACGATGGGACTTCACAATGAAAGATTTTAATTGGGAATCAAATCTTGACTGTCTAGCCAAAACTAGATCACCCTTTCACACACACACTGAGCAAAACAAAAAATATAGAAATATTTCATAAATGTTTATTTTAAAAAATTCGATTTTAAAATTTTAAAATTAAAATTTCAAATTATAACCTTTTTTAATTTTTTTCAAAACAAAACTGTCACCTTATAAATATTATTATTTATCTCTCTATCTGTCTTACGTGAAATATTTATGTTATGTACTTTGATCATGTGTTATATATGCTTTTGGTACAAAAAAAATTGTAGTATGAAAATATTTTTAAATATTATAAATACTGAAACTGAAAATTTTTGATCTGTTAATTATTATTTTTATCAAAATGACTATATAAAACCAACTGGATTAAGTACACAAATTAAATTATATATTTCGGCATTGTACTATTGTTAGATAAGTCTTTAATTTTATAAGGTCTTGTTATATAATTAGCCATCATGTTAATTGTTATTTGTCTTTCTAATAATTTCCCAAAACAAAAGTAGCAACAAAATTAAATTAAGAAACCAACTTTGTTCCAATGAGCAAGTTGTTGAACCCCCCCTGCAGGTTGTCTATATTTATATTTTTGCTTTAAATGACAATACTATTCAAGCAACATTTGGTCACCTTAATTTATTTCTTTTTGCAATTGAAGATTATATATTTCCATCCTAGAGATTCTGGATATTCACTGTTTATCTATTTGAAAAATCCATTTTCTGATTATGATAAAATCACTCGACAATGTTTCAAGTTTGAAGAGACAATATATTTGGTGCATGAGGAAATCTAGAACAAAGTTTCAAGGTTTTGTTTCGGGTATATGAAGGCATGACAAAGACCTTAAACCTTATTAAATTCGATGACAAAATTCATAAGACAACCTAAGTACGCATACCTTAACAATTGCCCTAAAGAACTTAAAATTTGCACCTTCATTTGCTTTCAAAAGCAGTGACCTATGAGAGAAATCATTAACAAATCAACTTAAATTTACCATAAACAGATGATTCTTTCTGTTCCCACACCTTTTTTTCTTTCTATAAAAGCACAAGTAAAAAAAATTTACTAAGGCTAAAATTCTCTTACAAACATAAAATTTTATCAATAGTTACGTGATCAATGAATAAAATATTATATTTTTAATTTTAATATTTATAAATTATTTTTGAATAATTTCAAATATTAAAAAAAATTGAACACTTGCCATTGCCGACATTTGGGAAGAACCAGCATTACATTTTTAAGGATATTTGATCCAATTTTTTCATGTTCTTCTCTGATTTAGTGAGAGAAATACTGTCAAAAAAATCCTTAAAAGGGATGTATAGTCGGTCCAATAATCCAATAAAGTTAGTTCTAACAAAAACAACTGATTAAAAGTAATTAAAGCCAGATTTTCGACAATGACTTTACCACTATCCTTTCTTCACTGACATGACAGTTGACAACTGGATTTTGAACTTTCGTAATTTAGAGGGGTAGTCTAAGGTTTTTGTATTTTAATCAAAGGAAAAAATCAAACGAAAATTAATTAAAAGTACAACAATACCCTCATAGTTTGGGAGATTAAAAAAAATCCACTTTTGTTGTACGTTCATGAGCTGTGTTATAACAAGACAAAAACTCCTGATGCTGAAAGCATGGGGCGGCTATGGTAAAGGATAAGAACAAATTCAGAGGACAGGCCACGTCGTCGTTCAAGTTCCCATCAGTCTCACCATCATCCTTCCTCATCATCATCATGCATGCATGTATGATATACCTATATCATATCCATGCATGCCAATGCCATGAATGCATGATCTGGCAGCAGCCATTGCGTATGCATTCAGACAAGTAAAGCAGTTAGTAGTATTAAAATTTTCAAGTTTCTAAACAAAACAATGAGTACAGGCAGACACTGGATTGAACTCCAATTTGACTCAGCTGAAATCTCCGATTCCTGATGGTCACTTCCAGGATTGATTAGTTAATGGCTTTTTACGAAGAAAAAGGTCCCCCACTTCGGAATCTCAAAAAAATCACACAAATTTTGTTTACAATATATACATATAAGTATACATAATATATACGTATTTAAGAAAGTTAAAAAAATAGATAAAAATTTTAAAATTTAATTTTTATATAATTTGTTGGTGTCGTGCTTCAAATTAAAGGTTAAAATTTTGAAATTATGATGAAAAAAAAAGCAATTAAAGATAAAAGTAAAAAATGCTCTCTATATTTTATATTTTGTGCTAGGTAAAAAGTTAATTATTGAAAATAAAACAAAGTGAAAAATAAGAACAAAAAAAAAAAGATCATATAGATTGTATTGGATGACTTTATTTATAGACAAAATGTAAAAAATTTATTAAATAAAATAAAAACATAATTGAATTAAAATAATATTGTATATATCATATCGATGGATCTAAATATTAAAAATATTTATTATTATTTACTAATAATTTTTAAAGAAATAAATGACTAATTTACTTTTTGAATTCAAAAATACCTTTAATTTATTATTTTAAAAAATAATATTTAATAAATTAAAATTTTAATATTTATATTTTAATGATGGAATATAGATAAGATTGAAAATAATCATTGAAAAACAAGCAATGGCGATAGGAATGGCTGATAAAAAGAAATAAAAGTGGGAAAATGAAATTACATTAAAATTTGATAGGAATGGTAGTGTTGATATGAGGTGGATTGGTCCCCAATATCGGATTAAATGCCAAATGTAAGGTAAGCAGGTAAGCTTTGGGACTCCTATGTATTACAACAAAACACATGTCATCAATAAAAATATTACCGTCTTAACTTGACAGATTGGTGAGGAAAGGGAAGTGAGTTGATTCACATTTTGGGTTTGGGGGTTGGGGGCTGAACTCAAAGCATAGAAGAGGATAAAAAGGAGCTCAAGCATGGTTGAGGATAAAAAGTAGAATTTGTGATATAAAATATTATACAATGTCATGATATAAATGTGACATAAAAACATATGATTTAAAATTTTACTAATAATTATATATAAATTAAATAAAATAAAAAAATATATTTTATATTTTTATATCTATATTAATTATAATATATAATTTTTATATAAATTATAATATTTTATATTATATAAATATATGAATCATCCAATTAATAAAACATCCATCAAAACTATAAGAAAAGCTATGGAGTATGGACACTTGCCCTTCAATTATATCTAAAAAATAGAAAATCCTATCCTTCAACTAAATTTATGTAATAGAATTTTGTGTTTTCATGTTGAATAACTTGGGCATTGGGGTGGAAGTGGATGGAGGGGAAGGGATTTTTGTGTCATTTCAAAGGGTCAACACCTACCTCTCTTCTCTCTTTTTCCCTTCCTAAACCAAAAAGGTAGTTGTACTTTTCCTTATAGATGAAGATAATAAATAATAAATCATGAATAATGCTTCTTCAAAATATCTCAAAAAAGTTAATCCTCATCTTATTTTCAGCTTTTTTTTTTATTATTATTTTCATTAAGTGGTTTATAAATAAATCCCATTTGGCATTATATCATGGATCATAGGCAAATTGATGTGATTAAAAAGTAAGAAAACAGAAACTTACTATAAATTTTGCCACTTGACATTAATTGCAAATTTCCAATAATTATCTGTCCATTGGAAATTCTGTATATAAAAAAAATAATTATATGAATTAATTATTTTAAATTTATTTTTTTATATATATATTTTGTAGTGAAAAGAGTAACGTCTTGTTAAAGCATGAAAATTAGATAAGGCAAAGATAACAAGTGTAACCAAATCCATAGCCGAGCCAGGAAAAGTTGCAAATTGCAGTCTCAAGCAAATCAACTGGCTTTGAAAAGGTGAAAGAGAATGGAGTTTAACGTTTGCAAAGTTGTTGGAAAATGTTGTTGAGCAAAAGCAACTAGCTGTTACTAAAAAAATTGTCCATGATTTAAGATTTTATGAGTCTCAGAATTTAAGGAAACCTCCAAGCTGAAGGTTGCCGCCATTGCTGACCAAAACTTTAAAGAAATTAATGACTTTGGGTTACGTCAGAAAATGGGGATTTCAGAGCTTTCCGTTACCTAGGAGTTTTCCCATTCTCATAATTTCATTCACATTTTTCTTTACCCACCATCACTTGTTTCCGGGAGACTAGGAGAATAGTTTTTGGTGCAAGGAAAAGCATGGGAAAATGGTTAGTTGAGTTCGATGTTGTTCCCATGACAGTTAAAGAACTTTTAGCCGTTGAGTGTGATGATGTTCCCATGACAGTTAAAGAAACGAATAAAAAATTACACAAAAAAAATTCCTCATTTTTATTTTTTTGAGAGAAGAGTAAATAAACAAAACTAAAGTTTAAACAAATATGATAAACGTAAATAGAAATGAAATTATCTAAAAAAGATCTTGAAAATTTATTTTTATTTTGTCAATAATTGTGTTGTCAGTTGATTGTTTTAATTCAAGTAATTAAAGTTGAATCTTTAACAATCTCAAATATAAAAAAAAAAAAAAAATTGCCAAAAGTAAATAGATGATTATAGAAGATGCAAGAAACGACCATCAAAATTTATAACCATTGAATTCAATCCGTCATCTTAAATCGGCATTTTATTATTATCAATAGTTCTCCTCTCCTACCATTTCTTTTTTACTAATGAGCATTGTTGCTTTAACTTAAAATCTCGATAGCTATGTTTGGGAAGAGGGAAAATCGAAAGAGGGAACGAAGGGTAGAGGAAGGGAGATAAAAGAGATGTTTCAAACATTTTCGAGAGATACGTGTAGCTGCATAAATTTAAAATAGAAAAGGAAATATAACTTCGACTCACCCTATTTTTCCCTTTATTCTCTAGGAATGGAAATAGCCAAAATATTTTTAAGAAAACCCTTAAATTTTACTGGGTTTCTTGGTAAGTCTTTGTGCTCTTACTTTAAAAAATAAACAAAATGCCCCTCGTGTGAATCTAAATTTTTTTTATATCAATGAATTACAATTTCCTTGTTTTCCCATTAGTCTTTCATTTATATAAAAAAAATCCAGACAGTGGGCTAAGGCTCGAACTCAATGAAAGCACAAATCCTATGTGAAAAAACATGGAGCTGCTCAACTTATATCCCAATGGGCCAAAACCAAAAAGATGAAACCTAGTAAAACCAAATGAATCCATCAAAGAAAAAATATGAGGAACAATGAAAGACGAAATGAAAAGAAAGCATAATATATCGGAGGCCAAAGATAAGAAGTGTAGTTCAGTAGTATGGAGCACACTTAAATCTGATTTAGGAATTTGTTCCCATCTGAAGATCACACAAGATTATCAGCAATAGTAGGACAAATATGAAAGTCACAATAAACTAAAATTTCCCTTGGGGGAGACAGGAAAAATCAGAGAAACAATTTTTTTTTAAAAGACTTTTCAACTGCGAGCTCAACCACCACGTACAAAGCTTGAGTCAGACTACAATGTCAGCAGCACCTCAACCAACCAAGCACAAAGAAGATGCCATGTCTTGACAGCATCATGAATTTGGCATGCTAGGTACGAGTTCTGCTGCTTTCAGCGTTTCTAATTGGGTAAAAATAAGGATGAGCCTGCATGACAATTAAATCATCCAAGTAGGAAACATCCAGCTTTAGGGCACCTTTAAAAAGATAACACCATAGTACTAATTGTCTTCAGATGCGCACACACAAACAATTATATCTGAAAGTTGTGTCCAACAAATACAAGAGGTATTCTTCAAAAAGGTTCATAGAGATCAGGAGTTTACCATTGCTTCTTTTGCAGTTGGCCTTTCTTGATGGTCATATCTAAGCAACTTGTCAAGGAAGTCAACGGCCTTCAAAGAAAAACAAAAAGTATATGATAAAGATGGAATGCCAGAGAGAATGTTCAGAATTGTATTAGAAATTGCTAGTTATACTACCTCAGGTAATGCCAGATGTTGATTGTCAACATTAATGAACTTCGTCCAGGGTTTGCGACTATGCCTGTATCAAGGAAAAAAAATATATAATTCTCAACTGGAAATAACAGCACCTCTGCATCGTCAATCTGACTAAGGGATTTATATTTACCAACCTCCCAACAAGGGCCGCTAGATGTGGATCCAATTCTATGCGGTACTTATTCAGATAAGCATTTAATTCATCTGTCCCAAGAACCTAAAGCAGCAAAAGAGAAGGAAACTATTCAAGAACCATGGGGGTTATTTTTTATTTCCCAAATAAATTCAATTTAACAAATTGACAAAAGGACTCCCTAACTCTCCCTAGGTCTCAATGATGCATAACAGAAGTAAGGTATTTCTTCAAAAACAGCACCAATATTACAATAATGAAGAGGAAGACTTCACAATTTAAATACAGTTATGCCCCAAGTTCACATACCTTGGCTATCTTGACCAGTTGATCATAATTATCATGCCCATAGAAGAATGGCTCCTTTCGGAATATCTGTACAGAACAACCCTCAAAAATAAGCATCTCAAGAGAGAGAGCACCGAATACCTTGGCATTATATCAAATTTCAGTCCTCCTCTGCTATCTGCCACCTATGGATGAATATGCAAGCAGATTAAGATACACTCATCTAATGTTAATATTCTGCCTCATTGCCAATGACCATTTATTAAGGGTGGCTTTTGAGCCAAGACTTCATGATGATCAGGCTTTCCAAAAGACATGCCCAGGTCTACTTGCATAACACCACAAATGTACACGAGGAGAATTTGATATATGAACTGCCAGGGTAAGGACCATGAAAGCCTACCTCTTTAAGAGATATAAGCCTACAAAGGTAAAATAATCTGAACGTAATACTCACCATTCCAGCAAACATACAACCAAGGCTCCACAAGTCTAAAGAGTAATCATAGTCTTGCAAATCGACAAGAAGCTCAGGACCTTTAAAATATCTGCAAACGGGAAATGAAGTGACAAAGAAAAACAAAAGGAATGCATCAACTAATGGAGGATGAATTTTTGATACTGAAAAACCTTAATTCTGAAAATGAACAAGTTGACAGGTTTGCAGATATATAGTAATGAAAATTACAAGTGATATGCAAACAAATATGACATCCACTAATAAGTCCTCTTCTAATATGCAATAAAATCATTGAACTGACATTGTCAGAATTAAAATAAGAGGAAGTTATATAAAATATAATGCACTCTACGGCTCTTACAAGGAATTCCCATGCAACATCTCTCCCCCCCTGTTACATTGTAATAGCATAGAATTTTTTTCCCCAAACCAAGTCCAAGATGCACCTAGGAATACATGTCTAGGTGATTTCTTCTAGCCTCCATACCTTTTCAACTCTAAGTTTTAAAGTTTCAAGTTAAAGTACAAGCTACCATAACAAGCACTAAGCTTTATCCGCTTCTTTTATTATTGACCAGCATCATATCTCACGTAACCTTAGATTTACCAGCTGTATTAAATGAATTTAGACAACACTAAGAATTAGCAAGCCAAAAAGCCTTGTACCTTCCAAGTCAACTAGCTAAAGGAAGCAAAATTTTCCACAAATAATTTATGTTAGCACACCAATTACTTTAATTTATGTAAATCAACTTACAATGCCATGCCATCTCCAGAAGTCAGCTATCCAGTTAAAAAATGCTATACAAAATAAATCGGTAATATGGATAATGCTATATTTAAGACAGATAAGTACTTTGGTGCAATCAAAAGGATGTAAAATAGAAAAGATAGTTAGAAAGGAGAAGAAAAAGAAATATTGCCACTTGTACAAATGAGAAATTTAAAGACAATGTCAAAAGGGAAACAAACCTCGAAGCAACACGAACATTGTATTCTTTCCCTGGATGATAGAACTCTGCGAGGCCCCAATCAATAAGACGAAGTTTCCGCTGTTCATGATCAATCATCACATTATGGGGCTTCACATCTCGATGCATAATACCTTGTGAGTGGCAATAATCCAATGCCTAAAAATAAAGACCCAAGATACTTAAATGATTGAACCATCTTTTTTCTTTCCAAAGAGAAGAAAACAAGATCAAAATTCACATTGTAAGCAGAGCTATCTTACAAACAAAATCTAAAAATACGAAATTTTTGTAATCCATGGCAAATAAACAAGCACAGACATCAGCTAAATTTCAAAATGTTGTGATAGCATCAATAAAGATTCTGCATACAATAAATTCATAGCAAAAAATAGCAATTGCCAACATTGAGTATAACAAGCACCTTATGCAATCTTTCAATCATGATGAGAAGAATAGCATCCAACAAAGAATTTTAGTAATTTAAGACATCAACCAGAACAAGAGATAGTTGAGGCCTTAAAATAATAATATGACAGCATCCCAAACATTGCAGATGTATATTCATAATTACTCATAGACACAAGCTAAAATAAAAAGCACAACCAGGTCATCCAATTGCTTTTACTTACTTCCGATCTATGGCATGTATGCTCATATAAGATCCTTCAATCCAAAAATAAAGCAGACTAGTAGCAAACCGTGTAGGTATATTCTTAGACACTAGGAGAGTTCCCAACCTATATATCACTCAGACACACTTCAATTTTTGTCATAGAAGCCAATAATAATCAGTTATCAAAATGGTATTCAACAAATTGCAACACATCTAGGTACATTCTAAGATTTTCTTAAAACTAGAGCCAATGATTACCCCATGTCAATGTTATTGACAAAGCTAATAATCCAGATATAATTTCCTCAACATTTTCACCAGTCTTAATACCCTTCTAACCTTCTTGATTTACGCAAGTAAAACAATATTTAATGACCTGACAGAGAAAAATCATTACATATATATCTAGTTTAAAGTTTAACCAAAGGAAATACACTTTGCTTTCTTTGACCCAGAAGCCTGGCTCCAGAACCAAAGGAAACCATCTCTCACCCCCATCATGACCGCTTACATAATCGGTAATCACATAGGTTTAAACTCAAACTATCATTGCAACAAGAGCTTTGAGACAAATGGAAACATGCTTTTAGGCCTATGAATATGCTTCTCATGTCAATTTCAACTTCAGTGCCGTTAAGCATATATGAATAAATAAAACAACAAGCAAATCATTTACTTGCCTTCAGAAGTTCGTAGATATAATATCGAATATCATAATCAGACAGCGTCGGATAAAGTATTTTAAAATCAGTATTATTCACATATTCAAATATAAGACTTGGAGTCTTGGATTGCTGATCCCTAACTATATCCAGCAACTTCACAATATTTGGCCCTCCACAAAGATTCTGCAGTATTTTAATCTCCCTCTTAATCTGCATTCAAGACAGTCATTTACATCAAACCAAGTTCCAGTTTACACACAAAAATATAAGATCAAGTGGAAGTACTACAATGACACCAGAACGAACCTTCTTCTTCTTGACCGGTTTGAGAATCTTGATTATGCATTTCTCGTTATCAGTACAATGAAACCCCTCGAAAACCTCACTGTATTTCCCTCTCCCAACTTTCCTCACCACCTCATAATTGTCCTGTTCCCTGCTAATAAAGCATTCAAATCAATCAATCAAAATTTTACTTTTTTTTCCCACTTTTATGATCTTTCAGCCAATCAATTAAGTTTAACCTAATTTTCCAGCCAATATAAAATAAAATCAAAATAAAAACCCTAAGATTCAAATTCGCAAGCACCAACCAGCAGAAAATAACTAAATTCAAACTATTAAAACAAAAAAAAATACGAGTATGAATACGTATAAAAAATTAGTTCCGTAGATAGAGGGAGAATACGAAGAATAAATACCCCCATTGGACAGTGAGGGACTCGTAGTCCCAATATTCTTTAGGACGAATAACGTTGACATCGGCGTAAACCCTAGACTTAGAAGGAGCGCCAGGGCGCCTAATAGATTTTCCGATTTTTTGAGCCAGGGTTTCGTCTTGTTTTAGGTCCCTTAACCAAGGGCTTTTTTTCTGCTGCTGTTGTTGTTCTGGGAAGGGAAAGGACCAGGTTTTGGAGGCGATACCTCGGAGGAAGGAAAGGGGAGAGGAGCAGAAGGAGGAGGAGGAGGAGGAGGAGGAGGAGGAGGAGGAGGAAGACGAGGAGAAGAGAGAGAGGAATAGACGGCGGCGTTTGTGGTGAAGAGAGAGCGTTGTGAAATTAAAGGGCCTTATGGCCATCTACAGCTAGGCTTCACACAAAAAAAGGAGGGTAGGTTTTTACTTCCTAGCCGCTGCCCGGCCCGCAAACATTTTTTCCCTTTTTTTTTTAATTTACTTTTTCAAAAACAGAAACGACGCCGTTTATGAGATTAACAAAAACTGCAACGCTAAGTTGGCTGCTAAGTTTCCGGTTCTGAAAGTCTGGACCCTGGACTACAAAACTTGGATGGACCAATCGTGTAATTGAAGCTCAGCCCATCAGCCAATGGATTGAGTTTACATCCATAGATTTGCGGTCTTGACACTATTTTAGTTAAAATTTTTATTTCTTTGCAGTTGAAGCAGGGGCCAATCATGTGATCCTAGTCTTATGCACTTCTGCAGTTTTTTTTTGTACTGTTTTATCCTTTTGGTAATTATGGGACTTTTTCTTTTTTTCTCTTTTCCCCATTTACAGGTTCTGAGTGTGGAGTTATATCTTTGGCTCTGGTCTGTTGGTATCCGTTGCCCATCTCTCCAGCATCATCGAACACTGTCAATATGTTACTGCGTAGACCTTAGTCCTAGCAGCTCTCCTTGTAAGTGCATCTGTTCACCAAGACATAACTAGCATTTCCATGTGTGTGTGTACGTTTGTATTTTGATGGCTCTTTTGCCAGTCCTTGAATAATTGGTCCGCTTCTTTGAAAGGGGTCAAGTACTCAAGTGCCAACTATCATTTTTCATTTTATTGTTGGCCGGAAGAAGAATGTAGAAGTTCCTATAACATACGCATAAGGCCCGAAGTTGGAGTTTATTCTGTCACATTACTGTTCTTCACATTACTGTTCTTCCATCCATAATTGTTTTCATATGCATAAAAGCCCCACTAGGCATAGAAATGTAACCCGACATTGGAGTTCTTGCTTTAGCTCCATGGACTTAAGTTACATCAAGGCAGCTGGATTCTTTGTTGTGGGAAGATTTCCATCATAAGTGCATCTTAACACATCTGGTTTTCTCACTAGCCGAGGCCCTACTGGCACCTTTCCAGTTTTTGGACGAATGTCCTGCACATATGCTACTGTCATTAAAACTTTATATCATGCAATTTCTATTTGAGTTTTCACATACCAGGATTACATGCTTATACATTTACTATTGCCAAAAAGGAAAAAAGAACGCGGATACTCACTGGAAAAGAAAGTTGAGAATTAGTTCTTGCAGGGAAAAGTTCATAGAAGGAAAACCCAAAAAAGGCAAAACTGGCCTGATGTAATAAGTAGGTTAATTTTCTGGAGAAACGATACCTGGTCAAAGATAGCAGTTGGAATTGCAAGAGTTGCAAGGGCATTTGGTGAGTCCACAATTCCAGATATCCTTCCTTCACATGGGCAGCAGGATAGCAGAAGGTAAATCTGATGATCACCATTGTTTCTTGTAGATCAGTATGACTTAACTATAGGTGATTTCTTTTTGTGTACTTGAGTTTTTTAAGGTTCAATATTGAGGGAACAGACCTGTTCTTTGGAGTAGCCAAACTTAGAGAGGTAGTCAATAGCATTGAGTACTGCACGTTTATATGCAACACTGGCATCAAGGAAATGTTGCCTTCCGCTCTCATCCACGCTTATTCCCTCAAAAACCAACCATTCCGAGAATCTGGGTTCAACCGGGCCAATCTCGAAGATTGGGTTTACATGAAGCGGTGTTGGCCCCATTGGAGTTAGGTACCGTTTCATTCCACCTCTTATGATTTCACACCTATTAACCAGATACCAAATAGGCAAACAATTGAATACATGCCAAAGTCTGATAATTCTGTAGGTGAGATTTTCTATAACTTGAAATGGCGATTCCTATCATAAATATAGTGTATGTGAAAGTACAAGGCCTGATACTCACTTGAGCTCTAGAAAACCACTCATCTCAATTGCTCCGCAGAAGGAAACTTCACCATCACCTTGAGAAAAATGCATATCACCGGTGCTAAGATTTGCTCCTTCTACAAACACAGGAAGATATATCTTCGAACCTCTACTAAGATTTTTGATGTCACAATTTCCTCCATTTTCTCTTCCTGGAATAGTCCTTGCCGCCTCCTTAGCAATCTTTTCCCATTCAGCAGTCCCCTTTTTTATCTACACATGGCGGTTCCGTTCCATGTTAGTTTATAAATAATTATATTGTGGTCTACTAATTTTGGTTAAATCTCAAACTCATCTGCAGCGTTCAAGACATTAACGTAGTGATAAAGGAAGTTGATATAAACTACCTTCCCTAAATGGCAGCCTTTGGTTGATGGAAGGTTTGCCAATGGTCGTGAATGCAAAACTTCACATAGCTTTAGGGACTTATGGCCATTTTCTTCTACTTCTCTTTCCCTTTCATTCCAAATATTCAGAAGTTCCATTGATGGTGCAGTCCCAATTATTCCAGGATGAGTCAAACCAGGAAATCTCACCCCTGCTATGCATATAAAACTTTGTAAGGGGACTCAGCTGAATCATTTCCAAACTTTAGGCATGATCATAGGAACACAAGGTAAGTGTTTAAGAGCTTATAACTAGTTTTAACATAGGGAGTAGATGGCAAATTCACCTGGTATATGAGGAGAGTAGGCATAAATTCCTTCAAAGTACCAAATAGCTTTGGTTGCACATGGAAAATGGTCTGTCAAAAAACCACCTCCATTTTCTCTGTCAAACGTTGCTGTATAACCCCATTCATCCCCCGGAAGAGGACCCAGGTTACAAATTTCCACTGCTAGAAGATCACCTGGCTTGGCAGGTATGCCTTCCTTGTCTAGAACTCTTATCGGCCCACTGAGATAATGGACCTGAGTCATTATGTAATCTTTAAGTATAACAAACAAGTTTCAAAGACGATTCTGTTAAAGTAAATTATCTGACAGAAACGATCTATTGATCTTATATTTTCCTTTGCTATACGTGTTCTCTCGCTAACAGAAGAGTTTTATGCACTTACTGTGGACAGGTCTATAAATTTTACATCAGTTGCAGAATCATCATCTTTTATAACACCACCAGTCCAGTCTACCATCTCTACTCTAAAGATCTCACCGACTTTAACATCGGCAACTGAGGGTATTTCAGGGTGCCAACGGTTGGGAAGAGGTAGATCTTGTTCCCATGGCTTCTTCTTCAAGTCTATCGGCACCACTAGCCTTGGAGTTGGAGGAGCCATGGATTAAGCGGTGGGAAAAACTGGGAGATAGTGGAGATATTTGTTGCAACTTGTTAATCTAGCCAAATGTCAACCAATGAAGGAAGTTTGACTCTTCAACAATACTAATTGCTGACAAATGGGGCGTAGGCGTGACCATTTTTCCAATGGTCCCATTTTGATTTTACTGAAGGACAGAGATACCAACGTTCACTTGCTAAGCAACAGGGTTTCAATTTTTTTTCTTAAAGAACCAAATAATTGCAGATAAAATTGTTAATTGAAAACAATGAAAATTGTAAAGAAATTACATAGGCAAAGTTCTATGCTCTAGCAGCAAAATTTTGTGCCTGACATTAGATATGGAGCTACTTTTATTTTTAATGGAGGTATTTGCTTTTAAGCACCAGCAGTAGAAGTTGAAAAAAGGAAACTGGAAGACAGAAGATTGAACTAGAACTCACAATAGATTGATCAGCATGTTTGACATCCTCAGCAGAGCTGTCATTCTTAATTCCACCCCCACTAAAATCCACCATTTCAACTCTGAAAACCTCTCCATCCTTGACCTCTGCAACAGCTGGTATGTGGGGGTGCCACCGGTTGTGGAGGGGATGTTTCTGTTCCCATGGCTTTTTCTTCAGGTCTATAGGCACCACCACTTTTGCTCCATATTGAGTCATGGCTCAGTCTAGAATTGCCGCGTCAGGTTGGCTGTATGCAAGAAACAGTTCGGTACGATGATAATGAGAGACTCGTTACAGTTGCCAACATCCAGCAACCTCCATTTTTTAACAGCCATGGGTTGGGATTTTTTCTTTGATGGATGGACCACTTGGAAATGATTTGAGGCTTTGACTTTTGACACATTACCTTGGACGCTCTTCTAGGTCAAAAAAACAGTGATTAGAGGGTAACTACAATGATAAAATGTTGAATTCAATGCCTAAAGCATGTGCTTAGGAGATGATAAAATTGATCCACTCATTAAGGAATGATTCCCTGTACTTGATGGAACATTTTTCGCATTATGGAAGTGAATTTGAGAGGTGTCTGACTCTGATTTGCTTAAACAAATCGTACATTCAATGTAACCATCCGTTAGTAAAAACTTTGAACCCAAAAAGATTACTTTAACCGAACAGTTGGATTGTTTCTTTCCATCATTTTGGGATGGAAACAAACTTTCAAAAGCTAATCCAAACCCTCTGACACGACCCCACAAATTTGGAATCTTTCAGCTTTTGTCTGCTCTTAAAGAGAGAAAACAACTTTCAATAAGACTAATCAAAATTATTTGACTTGATGGCAAATAATAAGCTATTTGTCACGATCTAGGGTCATCACTCCTAGCTATAGAAGCGTGTAGAAATTAATAAAGATGAGTAGATGCAAGATGGAATTGTTAGAAAAATAAGATCTAATTTCATGTAAGTGATTTTGAATCAAGTAAAAATTATAGGTTTTGATTTTTTATTTTACACAGAGTCCTAGCTATTTAATAAACAAAAGTTGTGATTATTTTAGATGTGTATTGAAAACCAAGTAGAAAAAGAAGAAAAGTCAGGAAAAGCAGAGAGAAAAAAAAAAGAAATGAGAGTTGATTGAACGAAAGCTGATTCATGGTCCGATTGAGTTGGAACCTTGTCAGAAGGTTTATGATTCAGAGTTCTACATTCTAAACAATGAAGATCTGGTTTGAAGCTCTCTAGAAACAAATCCATGGTGTATTCGTTTAGTCACTTATTTGGTGAGATTTCTCTAATTGTTTCTCTAGTTGTTGATTAGCTCTAGTTTTAGCTAGAGAAGAACTTTGTATAACTATTATTTGATAGTGAAAATTTTTCTGGTGGCCCGTGATTTTTTTCCTCTACACTGGAGGGTTTTCTACGTAAATCTTGGTGTGCTTTATTTTTCTTACGTATTTGATTATTAATTGTTGTCTATTGCTTCTGTATTGTTGTGATTATTGCTTCAGGCGCAACAAGTGGTATCAGACTCAACCCTAAACCGTTTGATCCACGCCAAGCGCCTCAAGGGAGGCAGGCAGGGTAGTCAGCCTCCGTGACGAGGGGGTCACGAGGTTGGGTGCGAAAGAATATCACGGACCTAAGGAAGAGTCCTGAATCCCACATCGAACATAATAGGAGGGTTACTGGGGTATATAAGGGTTCACATCACCTCCGCCTTGTGAGGCACCTTTTGTAGGATAAAATCATGAGGTCAGGGGGGCCAGAGCGGATAATATCTCACAAAGGTGTGAACCGTGGTGGAAGGCTGATCTGAGACATAGGAAGGGTGAATGCCCGGGTCTCGGAGGGATGCGGGTTCGAAGCTTGAGTCTCGACCCGTGACAAGTGATATCAGAGCGAGGGTTATTTTGAGACATCGATACAGAAGCAACTCAGGATAGAAATAAATTCTGTTTGGGATCATGGAGGGTGATACAAGTTCCATGATAAAATTGACAATATCAAATTATTCAATTTGGAAGCATATGATGAAGGATCATCTATACTGTAAAGATTTGTATGAGCCAGTATTGGGTGATTCGGCTAAATCAGTAGATATGAAAGATGAAAGCTAGAAGAAGCTAGGTAGAAAGACGCTGGCTACAATCAAAAAATTGGTTGATATCAACGTGTTTCATCATGTAGCGCAGGAGTCAGATGCTCACATTATTTGAGAAAAATTGGCAGCATTGTATGAGAGAAAAATAGGTATGAATAAAGTTATGCTTGTTAAAAAGCTGTAACTTTATAGTACAGGGATGGACGATCTGTTACAGAGCACTTGAGTAATTTTTAAGATATATTTAATCGGATGACTACTATAAAGCTTAAAATGGATGATGAAATGAAGACATTATTTCTTTTGGGTTCATTATCAGACAGCTGGAATACTCTAGTTATGACTGTTCTTAATTCAGCTCTTGATTATAATGTGACATTAGAGATGATAAAAGACAGTATGCTTAATGAAGAAGTAAGGTAAAAAGATGTAGACCCTGGGAATCAAGCTCTGGTTACAGAGAACATGGGTAGAAACATCGACAAAGGTCAGGACTCAAAAGGCCGTGGTAAGTCTAAACATAGATCCAAGTCTAGAGGTAAAGTGAAGTGTTTCTATTGTGGTAAGGCAGGTCATATAAAACAAAATTGTAAAATCTTGAAGCAAGAGCGAAAAGATGAGAAAAGTAAGAGTTCAGATGATGACAATGTTGCAGCAATGAATTCAGATAGTGATTCAGTTACTTTGATTTGTACACATGGTGATTGTAATCATGTTAGTGATCTCGGTATTGAGTGGATAGTTGACACAGGAGCGGCATATCATTATGTTCCTAAGAGAGAGTTGTTTACAACTTACAAAGCAAGAGACTTTGGTTGTATCAAGATGAGAAACAAGAGTATGTCATAGATTATTGGGATTGATGATATTGTTGTACAAACTAGTACAGGCTGTATGTTGACTTTGAGGGATGTCAAACACATTCCAGATATGAAATGAACTTCTTTGCTATTAATGTCCTTGATAAGGAGGGATATGAAAGCTGACAAAAGAATGGACAGTAGAAGCTTCTCAAAGGATCTATGGTAGTTGTAAGAGAAAAACTAAGCTGCACAAGGTATAAGACATGAATGCAATTGAACGATAACCAGGTAAATACCGTTAAAAATGATGCTTCAGCAAACTTGTGGCATAGGAGGTTGGCACATATGAGTGAAAAAAGGTTACAGGTTTTGGCAAGGCAGTCTCTCATTCCCTTGACCAAAGGTATGTCTCTCGATTCATGTGATTATTGTTTGTTTGGTAAGCATCATAGAGTTTTTTTCATAAAAGTTCTCAAAGAAAAGAAAATAGATTGGAATTAATTTATTCTGATGTATATGGTCTCATTGAGGTTGAGTCATTAAGTGGTAGCAGATATTTTGTTACTTTTATTGATGATGTTTCACGTAAGACTTGGGTGTATATGTTGAAATACAAAAGTCAGCTACTACAGTATTTTTAAAAATTTTATGCCATGGTTGAAAGGATGACAGGGTTACCCTTAAAGTGTATTCAAACTGATAATGGTGAAGAATACACATCTAAAGACTTTGAAGAGTATTGCTCAAAGCATGGGATCAGGCATGAGAGGATAGAACCTAGAACACCACAGCATAATGGTATAGCTGAAAGAATGAATCGCACCATTATGGAAAAAGTCAGATGTATGTTGAGGATGACAAAATTACCAAAGCCATTCTGGGGTGAAGCAGTCAACACAGCTTGTTATTTACTTAACAAGTCACCATCAGTTCCTTTGGGCTTTGACATTCCAGAAAGAGTGTGGACAGAAAAAGATACTTCATACTCTCATTTAAAAGTTTTTGGGTGTAAAGCATTCATGCATGTGCCGAAAGAGCAAAGATCAAAGCTTGACAGTAAAACCACATAATGTGTATTTATAAGATATGTGATGAAGAATTTGGTTACAGGGTATGGGATCCAGTAAAGAGAAAGACAGTCAGAAGCAGAGATGTGGTCTTTCATGAAAAAAAAACCATAGCAGACCTTGAAAAAAATGAGAAGACTACACGAGTTACTGTTGAGTGTGATGTTTCAACACCGACAGGGATTCCACAGAAAAGAGCCACAGATGGTGAAAATGAGCAAGAAATAGAACTTGGGGATATGAATAAGCCAGCCACAGTTGGTGATGAGCCAGATGCTATTAGTTTTGAGCAGGAAGAGCAATCCTCTCTACCTGAGAGTGTTGAACAGGGGGAGCTACCTTCGACATCAAGTGATGTAGAGTCTCAGCCCAAGAGATCTACTAGAGAGCACAGACCATCTACCAAGTATCCAAGTTCAGATTTTATTTTAGTTACCAGTGAAGGGGAGCCAAAAAGCTTCCAAGATGTGTAGGCTACTTCGGATAGAGAGCACTGATTAAAAGTAATGAAAGAAGAGATGAAGTCATTACGAAAGAATGGTACTTATGATCTTTTTAAACTTCCAATAGGGAAGAGGCCATTAAAGAATAAATGGGTGTTCAAGTTAAAAAAAGATGATGACAAACTAGTGAGGTACAAAGCTCGATTGGTAGTAAAAGGTTTTTCTCAAAAACCAGACATCGATTTTGATGAGATTTTTGCTCCAGTTGTAAAAATGAGTTCTATTCGAGTGGTACTGGGATTGGCAGCTAGTTTGAATCTTAAACTTGAGCAACTTGATGTTAAAACTGCATTTTTACATGATGATTTACAGGAAGACATTTATATGAATCAACCTGAGGGTTTTGAAGTGAAAGAGAAAGAGCATTTAGTTTGCAAATTGAAGAAAAGCTTGTATGGCTTGAAACAAGCTCCGCGATAGTGGTACAAGAAGTTTGATTCTTTTATGGTGAGTCATAGCTATAAAAGAACAGCAGCGGATTCTTGTGTGTATGTTAAACAATTTCTTAATGGTAACTTCATTATCCTATTATTATATATTGATGATATGTTGATTGTAGGATAAGATGCTAGTATGGTTTACAGGTTAAAAGAACAATTGTCTAAATCCTTTGATATGAAGAATTTAGGTCCAGCAAAGCAGATTCTTGGTATGGACATTATCCGGGATAAGAGAGCTAGAAAGCTGTGGTTGTCACAAAAAAAGTATGTTGAACGAGTGCTTGATAGATTCAACATGCAACATGCTAAATCAGTTAGCAGTTCACTTGCCAACCATTTTCATCTAAGTAAGAAATCTTATCCAGTGTTTAAGAAAGAGCAACTAGCTATGTCTAGTATTTCTTATTCTTTTGCAGTCAGTTCTTTAATGTATCTTATGATTTGTACAAGGTCTGACATTGCTCATGCAGTTAGTGTAGTGAGCAGATTTCTTTCTAATCCAGAGAAGGTTCACTGGGAAGCAGTGAAATGGATTTTTAGATATTTGAGGGGTACCTCCAAAATGTGCTCGACTTATGGAGTTTCACAATCAGTTCTAGAAGGGTTTACTGATGCTGACATGGCAGACGATCTTGATGGTAAGAAATTTACTTCAGGGTATTTGTTCACTTTTGCAAGAGGAGCTGTATCTTGGCAATCTAAGTTGCAGAAGTGTGTTGCTTTGTCAACTACAGAGGCTAAGTATATTGCAGCAATCGAAGCATGTAAAGAAATGATTTGGATGAAACGTTTTCTTCTTGAATTGGGGTTGAATCAGAAAGAGTATATGATATTTTGTGATAGCCAAAGTACTTTAGATTTGAGTAAGAATATCATGTACCATGCTAGAACAACGCACATTGATGTTAGATATCATTGATTACGTTTAGTGATTGAAGAACAGTAGATGTTATTGAAGAAAGTCCATACTGATAAGATGTAGCAGATATGTTGACTAAGATACTTTCAAGAGAAAAGCTTGAGCTTTGTAGTAACTTGGCCGGAATGAGTTCTCTGGCCAAGGTAAGTTTCAAATGAAACTGCTATGGTGATGAATCTCCTCCTAATGGGGCTGGAAGGGGAGATTGTTAGGAAAATGGGGTCCAGTCTCATGTAAGTGGTTTTGGACCAAGTAAAGGCCATGGGCCTTGATCTTTTATTTTACACAGAGCCCTAGCTACTTAATAAAAAAGAGGTGGGGTTGTTTTAGGTGTGTGTCGAAAACCAAGCAGAAAAAGAAGAAAAGCCAAAAAAAATAGAGAGAGAAAAAAGAGAAGGGAGAGTTGGTTGAACGGAAGTCGATCCGTGGTCCGATTGAGTTGGAACCTTGTCAGGAGGTTTATGATTCAGAGTTCTACATTCTGAATGGTGAAGATCGGGTTTAAAGCTCTCTAGGAACAAATCCAGGGTGTATTTGTTGAGTCACTTATTTGGTGAGATTTCTCCAATTGTTTCTCTAGTTGTTCATTAGCTCTAGTTTTAGCTAGAGAAGAACTTTGTATATCTATTATTTGATAGTGAAGATTTTTCTGGTGACCCGTGATTTTTTTCCTCGTTTTTCACGTAAATTTTGGTGTGCTTTATTTTTCTTGCGTATTTGATTATTGATTGTTGTCTATTGCTTCTGTATTGTTGTGATTATTGCTTTAGGCACAACAGGAATCGGATCAAGTTTATGTTGTTGTGAGATATTTGTGCAGACCAATTCCAACCACGAATCTTGATAAAATGATACCTGTTCAAAGCTAGCAGTTTCATTTTGATCTATGAAGCTGCTTTTCAGAGTTCTTGATGGAATTTGAGGAAGCATACCTGTTCTTTGAAGTATCCAAATTCTGAAAGTACTCAATGGCGATCCACTCTCATCAAGTCTTATATATTCCCTCAAACACTAGCCATTGTGAGAATCTAGGCTTCACCGGGCCAATCTCGAAAA
This sequence comes from Durio zibethinus, assembly GCF_047325235.1. Lineage (NCBI taxonomy): Eukaryota > Viridiplantae > Streptophyta > Magnoliopsida > Malvales > Malvaceae > Durio > Durio zibethinus. The sequence continues at coordinate 18,905,178 of NC_143185.1, forward strand.
TGGGAAGAGAGCTTGGTCCCCTTGGGAGTAAGATACTCCTTCGTCCCACCCATTATGATTTCGCAGCTATAACCCGGACAATAGAATAGACAAACAATCCTGTATAGGAGATTTTATCTGATTTGATCTAAACCTGCTTGAATATATGTTGTCAATCCTGGTGTTTAAACTGAATATTTGAAAGAATAAGACACTTATGGAATAATTTTTCTGTTAAGCTCACATAGAAGCATTTTTAGAGAGAGCCATCTCTCCCTGATTTTAGCTGAAAAACTCAACAACCATTCATATCCACTGCAGTTGTTTCTGGTCAGAAAAAAAAAATTTAATCAGAATATCATTTAAATCATGTTTCTATTAACCAAACCAGCTTCTGGCATCTGAACAGAGACTGTGAAGTTGCAGAGCTCGCTCCCAGCGCTTTTTCATCCTATTGGGTTTCATCCTATTGGGGTCACTAGTCATGGAGTATGATCATGGAGATATTCGTTGCAGACTTGTCAGTCTAGACAAATGGCAATATTGGAGGAAAGAGGTTTAACTCCCATAAAATTACTGGCTGACAAATGGGATGGGAGTGATAATTCTTCTAATGGTCCCCATTTGCGTTTTACCATAGGACGTTTGCTAATGTGGGAAATGCTGAAGGCAACGGGTTTTAAGAGGTTTCTGAGAAGATAAGATGGGCTAAGCAAGCAATCAATTGTAACCAAATTTTCTATTGAAAGACTGTAATGATTTCTTGAAAACCATTAGGCCATTATTTACAGTGCCGTTATCTGTTGTCCAAGGGTACAATAGTTTACTCACTCCAACCAGGGTGGAAAAAACACTAAAAAATTTCGTTAGAAACTGTTTACACCCATGTTTTAGTGACCTAAAAGGTAACCATGTGGTATAGCTCGATGTTTCAGAAGAAAATTTGTAGCAGCATAAACTTGAGCTCCTAACATTCTGAACATTGTCTGATCTTCATCACAGAACTACTCTTTAACTCTTACTGAGGGTTTATCAAGGAGTTTGTGATCTTTAATCACTTGCAATTATATATGCAGTAGAATTTGGAACAAAAGAAAATTAAAATTGAACTCAAGCCATATGGATCAACACGCTTGAAATCATCCTGGGAGTCTTTATTTTTTATTATACCTCCAGTACAATGCACCATTTCAGCTCTAAAAAGCTCCCTAATTCCTTGACCGCTGCAGCAGCTGGTATGTCAGGGTGCCACCGGTCGTGAAAGGGATATTTCTGTTCCCGTCTTCTTCTTTCAAGTCTATAAGAACCACCATCTTTCACCATATTTAGCCATGGCTCAGTCCAGAGTTCCAGGTTTGGTTTAGCTGAACAATACAAAAGTTAGGTACGTCAATAATGAGGAGACTCGTGGAAGTTGCCGACATCCTGGAACGTTCATTATCAGATGAAAGATTGACGGCCATCACCTTATCAGCAATTCTCACACACAAACACATATTCTTAGGAGTAAAATCCTATTTTCAATAACAAATAAATGCAAACAAAATTGAAACACAAGATTTTTAGTGGTTCATTGTCAATGTGAAAATCATGTCCACTTTGCAACCGCTATAAATTTTCACTATAAAAAAAAAAAAAATACAAACAGTTATAGCACACCTAAAACTAGTAGCATTCTGAATATAAGCATAATTAAGGCAATCAAATTATAGATGCTAAAAGCTCAAAACACCTTTCCTTAATATTCGATATGTGTATTTACAGTGCACAAAAACAATCAACGTTAGAATAATAATTAAAAGTATTAAGATTTGTCCTAACATAAGATACAAGATTCTTTGTCAAATTAATAATAATTAACACACTCTTTTCAAACTTGTGACAATTGAGGCATAAAAACAATTTAATATCTAGAGGTGAGAAAAATATCAAGAAAATCAAAAATCAATTTGAAATTTTGTGTTTAGTTCGATTTGGATCGATTTTTTTATTCGATTTAAATTAAAGTCGAATATTAAATATATATATATATATTAAATTCAGATTGAATTTTAAATCAAAATATTAAAAATAAAAAAAAATGAAATTGAATCAAATTATATATTTTTATTAATTGTTATATATAGTTTAAATTTTTATGAAATAAAAATAATTATTTTATATATAAATCTATTTAAATATATTAAAATTTTATTAAAATTATATATAAAAATTTTAAAAAAATTTTAAATTGATTAATCAAATTTAACTGAATCAATAAATTTTGATTAGAATCAAATCAATTTAAAAAATATCAATTTCAATTTTGATAAAATTTTTAAAATTTATCATATTATATATTATTACAAAATTAAATTAAATTCAATCATATTCAAATTATTATTATTATTCATATATATAATAAAAATAATTAGATCTACATGTCTTACCGTAATTTTTTTTTTTTACTGAGGGGACGGATCGGTACTAGGAATTGATTGAGCTTTGACAGATTGCTACAATAAAACAATACCGATAAGAACGGTAAGCTATATAATAATAAAATATCAAGCCAATGACTAAAAAGCTCCGGCTCAGGAGATAATCAGAGTGAACCACTCATTAAGAAATGATCGCTGTACTGGATGGAACTTTTATCTTATCATCCAAGTGAATTTGAGTGGTGCTTGATTTGATTCAACATCGTCCCGTTGACGTTACCATCCATTAGCAGAAAATTTTGTACAAAAAATTATGGCGATATAACTATTAGACTGCAGATTGGTCACATTGCTTAAAAATAGCCGAACATCTGGACTTGTTTACTACCATCATTTTGGGTGAAAACAGGCCTTCATGCTAATCCAACTGCTCTCTTATCCGACCCCACAAATCGGAATCTTTGAGATATTGCCTGCATGTCATGATGATTTGAGCTTTTGTTTGTTCTTATAGAGAAAAACGTTTCTTTCTTCTGCTTTATCGCAGGATGGTCCCAGCAACTCTGATCTAAAATAAGCTGATGCTACCATTGCCATTTTATGGGGTCATCAGTCCAAATCAAAGAAGGAGAAGATAATGGGTATGTCATTTGGCTCTATCAAACCAGCTGTTGTTGTCATTTTTCTGCAGATTAGAGAGTTCTTGTATCGAAGATTTTGACCATTTTACAAATTACAGTGCCAGCATTTCTTCCTGGAAGATTCTTTTTGGTAACGGACAATCCAATTGGCTGGCTATCTGAAACAGTATGACATTTGTACAAACTAATCAATAATTAAATCTGATTCAATTAATGAACAAATAGAAACAAAGAAGATTATGGTAGATTCTGGCATCAGCCTACCTCCCATATCCAGCTATAACACACTTCTCTGATACCCTTTGACAGATTTATTGTCAAGATAAGAGGGAACATTTTAAAAGTTTGAGTTAACCTATCCACTCAATCTTTTTCAATTCTTATTTCTAGGATCATTTTTTAGCCTTCTTACCTGCATTTAAGCTTTGATCACTTTTTAGGAGCCTCTAGTTCACAAATCATGATAAAAGATTGAATTCAATTTTTTTTTACATGAAAGCTGTAATATAAGAGTATAAAAATTAATTAAAAAGATTAAAATTTAAAATTCAAACTTATTGAATGTTATATTTTAAAAATAATTATGTAAATTAATTGAATTAATTTGATTGAATTCAATTTTCAATGAATTAAAATTGAAAGCATTTGAACCTGAAATTCTATATTGGAGATTTCATATTCAAAAGAAAAATGACGAGTTCAATCTATGATAGTACATATGATTCTACCATTGAATTTCAGTTGATCAGAGAAAATCATTCATGGGATTTGTCCATAAATGAAGATTAAGCTGAAAACAAAGTAGTGAATTAGGCCAAAATCGAGGAAATTAATTCACTTCCAATTAGATAAGGATTCTGATCAATGCGGGATAGACAAATGTCAGGAGAGACCAATGAAAAACAAGTCCACAAAGGATAAAACCGAACAATTTTTATCATCATCAAGCAGGACTCAAGAGGAGGGAGTTTTCGTGTTGGGTTGGCTGAAGGAATTATCTTAATTTCCAAAATTTCATCGGAAAGTGACTTCCCTCCCCCGTCCGAGGACAGGAGCAGCCCTAAGGGGCAAATAGGGGCTATTATGATCCTTCTAAATTTTTTTTCTTTTTTATTATATAACGGTCAATTTCATCAAATTATTATTTTAAACCTCTCTTCTTCATTAAAATTATTATTTATTTTTTCATTAATTTTCTATTTTTACCTCTGATTGAGGAAATTAACTAATTAAGAGTGAATTTGGATGCAACCGAACTTTCAGTGAGGATATGATTGCCATGTAAATCTATGCAAAATGCCATGATATTTGTTTGGATATCACGACGAGATTGAAATTATGTGGTTCATTCATTAGAATTTTTAGATAGATAATCATGTTGTTATTTTTAATTATAATGTAGAGATAAAAATATTTGTAAATTTAAGGTTTTTATTTTTATTTTAAATTTTTATTTAAAATTTATGAAATAATTTTATTAATTTAATATAATAAAAATTTTATTTGATATATGATTATTTTTATTAATTTTTAAATATTTATTAATTTTATTACATATAATTTTTAATCTAATACCTTAAACAATTTTTTTATTATAATTCACTTCGTTATCATTCTAATTTTTATTATTAATTTTAATTTTATTATTATAATAATTAATTTTATTATTATTATTTTTTTTAATTTTATCAAAATTAATCGCATCATCCGTCTAAATAACCCGAAACAAAATCTTATTTTTCACTGCCAAAAAAAAAAAAAAAAAGAATGAATGATAAGTAACTTTCTTCCTTGGCTCCAAAGTTATCGTTGTAATTTTCTATTTTTCTTTTGGGCAAGTGGGGGAGGGGGGGTGTGGGGAAGGAGAGTGAAAAAAACAAGGTTGACACGTAAGGATAAGGACGCCACGTCTGCCAGACACGATGACGTTTCCATTTGGTCAGAATTTCACCAGTCATGCGCCGCATATACAACTACGTAACCTTTAAAAAAAAAAAATCTTAAATCTAAATTTGTTGATGCAAATTTTTTCACGCATCTTTTCTTCAGTCATGAAAACTTAGAGATAATTTGTTATGAAGTTATTATTAAGATTTATTTCATCTGAGCATTTAATTTATTAGTTCTATTTTTCATAGAATTAAGTTATAGTGGATTCAAGGTTTTATTTTAATGATAAAAAAAAATTTTGAAATTTTTAATTCAAGTTTCATCATTTATGCATTTTATATGCATTACTTTATTGAATATTAATTTAATTCGTTTATCGATTTTTCATAATGCACATTAAATATTATTTGATTATGATTGTTTCATGTCAATATTATCTCTTCTAATTAAATTAAATTATATTTAAATCTTGTAACCAAAATTTTTTTTTTTTAATTTTGGAAAAAAATTGTACATTTGATGTTGGTGATTTCTATTTTTTTTTTCTTTAGATCTAAAATTATAAAATATAATACAATGATATGATACAAATACGATACGAAAAAAATATAAAAATAATACAGTTTAAAATTTTAATAAAATAAAAATATATATTTTATATTTTCATATTGATATAAATTATGATACGTAATTTTTGTATAAAATATTACATAAATATATAAATTTTAATATTTTACACAATACAAATAAAATTTTTTTCTTAGCAATAACAGTAGACAATAGTATAGGAGAATATGATGGCTAAATATGCGTGTTGGCTAATTTGTCTGAAGTTTCTTTATTTCTTTTCCACATTTCATGTTTTTGCTTCAATATAGCACAAGTAACTTCATTAATTCTTTACACATTTGAAATATCTTAACATTGACCAATTTTTTTCTTGAAGCTGGATTATTAATTCAATGTTTTTACTTAATTTTAGTGGTTTGAAAACTATACAAGCTCCAGAAGACATTCTTCATTTTGATATAGGGGTTACTATTTTTCTATAATTTTGATACATATTTGTTCATACTTTAGAATTCTTATGTACCAAAAAAATTTTAAAATATTATCTATTTTTTCATGAAATGTATCTATCCATTACTAAAAAAGCCATGTATGTTGCTTCAAATTTTCAATGTACCCTATATTAATTCATACGTAAAATCCTAATACAACATACCGATGTGATAAAACATGCCTTTAAGATTATCCGAAAAAATTAAATTCAGGCAAAACTTAGGATATCTTGAATTGTATTACAAAATAAATGTATATATAGTCAATATAGTGCCTTTTTTCTTTCCTTAAATTGTGAGGTGGGCTATTATAATTTTCTCTTAGGTATTATACTTTTCCAATTGCCATAACTATTTTAAAACGTCAAGGATAAGTTTAAATTAATTATAATCTATTATTATTTCTGATTAGTTGCCAACCACAACAGCAAAGAGAATATAATGGAAAGATAAGGTTATCATCTGATTCAAGGTTCATTCAATTGGACATAATAATCATGTTCCTTCATTTTTTTATACATAAAAAACAAAACAATGTTGAATTACAATGGCTATTGGCAAATAAATATAGTAAAATACCAATCATTCATGATCTTTTAATAATATTTTATTTTCATTCATAGTTTTTAAAATTTAATTTTTTGATTGATGACTTTTTATAATTTTTTATTTAAATCTTTAAATTTTTATTCTATCCAAATAAATTACTATTCTTTGATTTATACGTTATTATTTTTTATTTATATATACTTATATAAACTCTTTATTTCAAATAAAATATTAATTTATATTAAGAGTTTATCTAGGTACAAAATAAAGATTAAAAATTTATTTAGATAAAATTAAATGTTAAGTATTTATTTTGATTTTAAGTTAAAATTTAATGATTTGTTTAAATGTATTAAATGTATAAAGATTTATCTAAATAAAATAATAAAATTTAAAGATTTTTTGTTATTTTAGCCTTAAGAGTTTTGTTGAAAGTTATGTCTACTTTTTTTAGATGTTTATTTACCATAAAAACATTTATGGACCTAAAGAAAAAATCATATGATATATATAGGTAATTAGTTCAAATTAGGGGTGTAATCAAGTCGAGTCGAGTTGATACAGTGAAAAATTCGAATTTGACTTTCAACTCGCGGTTCGATACTCGGTATAGACACCATAATTTATCTGGACCCAGGCCCATTGGGCCTAGTTCAATAGAGGTTGAGCCTAAGCCCATTAGGCTTAGCTTAGATCTGGTCTAAAGGGTGGCCCAGTTTCTTTATTTTTATTTTTTATTGGTTTATTATTCTGAATTCTATTTTTTATTTATTCATTTTATTTTTAAGAGATAATATTTTTAAAAAAAGGAAAAAAATTGTAAATTCTACCGTGCATAGGCACTGGTAGAATTGCAATTGGTTTCAATTTCTCTAGGATCCTAAGTTTTCTGATAATGTGGGAACCCAATCAAAAGAGGATTCGAAACTGATCAGAAACTCTTTTAATCTGATCTTATAAATATAGACCCTAGCTAAGCTTGAGAACACACAGGAATCAGAGAGGAAAAAAAAAAACAAAGAGGTGAAACAGAAGCAAAAAGTGTTTAAAGGTAGTACAGGATTTTTAGAAGTTTTTTTTTAAATTTTTGGAGTTCTTTTTCTAGAAAATTTCTAAAAATTTTTCAAAATCTGACAAAATTTTTCAACGACTTTTTCCTGATTTCAATAGGAATTCAATCGAAATCTGAAATTGTTTAGAGAGAAAGAGGAGAAAAGAAGGGAAAGGAGAGAAGAGAAAAAGGGAATTCTGAAAAAAAAATCAATTTTCAGCCTTATATACCCTCCCCAAAACGACATTATTTTTGCGTTAGTAAACCCACAGGATCCGCACGTTTTGCCTAGATTCGACCCAACCCGTAATGCACTCGAACCAGCAACCCGTTTCTTTGCCTGGGTTCCAACCGAGCCGAGTCGAGATCCCAAGCTGCGTATTTGAGTCGTGATTTTTATCTTGAGCCAAGCCGTATCTTAAGCCTGAGCCGAGCCGTTTTTGGATTTTTGGTATTTTCTTATTTATTTTATTTAATTTATTTGTTTTACTTGTTTTTTTTTTATTTTATCAAAATAAAATAAAATAATAAAAATAAAATTTTAAGAATGAATATTAATTATCTAATTATGAAATTTATAAAAATTTCAAATGAAAATTTTTATAAAATTCTTAGGTGAGAAATTTTATCTAGACTTATCCCAAATGGTGGAATAATATAGATACAATTTTAATAACAATAATTAATATTATTTTCAAACAAAAAAATTAAAAACATAAAAAGCATAAAAATATAAAAATTTTTTGGAATTCAATACAAATTATCCAAAGATGAGATTTTTAAAAATTTCAAATGGTAGATTTCTAAGAAATCTCTAGGTTAGAAATTTTTTCTAAATTTGGTCCAAACGGTAGAATGATTTAGATGAAATTTCAATACAAGTAATTGTATTCTTTTTCATATAAAAATTTGGATTGAAAATATTTGATAATTATCTAAGGATGAGATTTTTAAAAATTTCAAATGGTAAATTTTTAAGAAATCTCTAGGTGAAAAATTTTCTCTAAATTTGACCTAAATTGTGGAATAATTTAGGTGAAATTTCAATAAAAATAATTGTCATATTATTTTCTTTTCAAGGAAAAAAGAGAAAAAGGAAATTTCTAAACAGACCAAAATGGTGAAAATTTTAGAAATTCAAAAGAAAAAATATTTTTAATTTGGCCCAAATGGTGAAATAATTAGATTTATTTCTAAAATAAAAAAATAAATAAATCATTTTTCGACGAGAGAGCCTCTTCAAGAAATCAAAATGAATTCTTGAATACTCTTGAGGTGAGAAAGTATTTTTTAAGAGTTCTACCAGATTGATGGAGAATCTTAAAAATTGTTTCCAATATTTGAAACCATTAGACTTCGAACCTTAGGATAAATTTGAAATAATATGGTACCATCCCTTGGATGGGCATGTGAAGGTGCTATAACCTTCTCCATATGTAACCGAACTCTCAAATCATGTTTTGGTTAATAAACATGAACCTATTCTTTTAGGGACCCTTAGTCAAGCTTAGGAGTTTTTTAAAAAGATAGATTCTCCAGGTGATCAATCACACCTAATAAAAGATTGGTGGTGACTATATTCATTTGTTAAATCTAGGTATAAATTTTTGAATCTATATGTTATGACAGTTTGACAACTCCATTGGGGACAATAGAGAGTCAAGCCATAATTTTTGAATTTATCATATTCTTTGAACTAATGGCTTTAAGTTATTTGTTTACTAACATTTTTTTTTTTTGGTTTCTTATTTGATTTATGGGATTGATAATTTTGTGTTCCTTCACACACACTATCACATGCATTTGCATTACATGAGCTCTATACCCAGGCTCAGTCCCTTTAGGAGGAAGTAAAGTACTTATGCTCTCGTAAGATGATAATCTTCGCAATGGCTAGCGAAATACTCTCACTCAAATTGAATCTTTTTCGTTGGTAGCCTATGATGGGTGAGGATTGATTGCCTTACTAGTCTGTGATGAACAATGATATAAAGAACAATTTGAGAACCTTTTAGTGGTCAAAATTTTCTAACCCTGCATATAGTTCACCCCTAAGAAATCAACTTAAGCCATTTCTATCCATCAATAGATACAACTCAAAATTAGGACACAAGAAGGAACAATTTGTTATCTAACCATTTTGTCTGCTTGATTTTGTGCATCTATATGTAACATTTCATTCTATGCATCATCTCTATTCTCATGTTCTAGCATTATCATATCATGATCATATTTAACACTATCGTTTGCATCATTTTCATATAGGAAATATTTATCGCATATCAGTTATTGATAAATCAGATCTAACACTTACATCCATGAAAAGCCAAATGCAACCAAAGTCTACATCAGTCCACTATGAGTTTGTTCATCAATTGAAAATTAAGTCAGAAGAGGGTCAAAGAAAATAAGAAGATTGCTTGCCTAAGGATTTTATTTCATCATTACCTAAAAGAGTTCATCTAGAGCTACAGCAAAATGATCTATCCGACTTAAGTAGTATATAGGGATGCATGAATAGAATAAGACAAGAAAAATTTAAGAATAGATATGGAGACATAGCTTTACTGCTACAGGTGCAAGTGGATAATAATTTGATTAGGGTTATCATTCAGTTTTGGGATCCTTCATATAGATATTTTATTTTCAATGAAACAAACATGGTACCCACAATTGAAGAGTATATGGTCCTACTTCGCTTCAATCTAGCAAACCCAGACAAGATTTACTGGGCCAATAAGGTGGGCTATCCTAAAAAAACTAGTGCAAATGCTTGGACTTAGTTTGCCTCAAGTCGATTCATGTGTCAAGATAAAGGGTGAAAGTAAGGCTATTCCATAGAATTTTTTACGAGATTTTATCTAAGGGCACATAGATGATATCAGGGATTAATAGCTATGACTATAGCTTTATATGGATTGGTGATCTTTTCAAAAGTCATCGGATATGTCGATGTTACAGTGATGGATTTTGTTGATCAGTTAGCATATTAGGTTAATACAGCACCAACCATTTTGGCAGAAACCATTCGATCTCTAAATTTTTATCACAAAAATGGTAAAGGTCGATTTAATAGATGTTTACAGTTACTTTATGTATGGATCAAGAGTCACATGGAATGTAAAAAAAGTTAATTTCGTAAGCCATACCTTCGTTCCAATATCCCCATCAAAGAATTCTGTTACAGCACATGGCCTCAAGCAAAGTCAAAAGAGGAATGGGTTTTCTATTTTTGAGCCCTTGATAATCAAGGGATAGTTTGGAGAACACCTTGGATACATCATGATATGGTGTTATATAGTTGTGAAAATCAGCCATAGGTGTTTTTATTAGGCCTATGGGGTGCTGTTACTTATGCTCCAGCTACAGTGAGAAGACAATCTAGGTGTGAGCAATTCATTTCAAAAACTTATGAACTTAACTAAAGGAAGTTCTTATTTACTGATAAAGAGACATATAGAATGGTTGAAAAGATCAAGAAAGCATGGAAGCAAACCACTAGGGTTAACCAAGGGAGGTTTACTTATGATGTCACTCCAGAATATAATGCATGGCATGCGAGGAGGGGAAAAGACATTGTGATTCCCAGTGAACAGTTAAGGCATTTCTCAAAACCCATTCTTCAAGATCTTTTGCTTAAAATGAAAACAGCTAAAAAAAAACTTTAGTCTAAGAAAGATGAGTTAGAACAAGAAAACAGGCGATTAAAGATAGAAATGAAAGTGTTCACGACTTTAAGAACTAAAAATCTAGAGTCTTACAGAGCAAAAAAATCAATGAAAAGCCTTATTTAATGATTTAGATATGACACATTCGTCAGTCACATCCGAGCTTGCCCGACTTTTAAAAGAAAATGAATTGTTAAAAGTGAGGGTGGAGGAAGAATAAAAGTCTACTGCTAGGGCACATAAACATAACCAAATGCTACAAGAGATAGTGGATCGATGCACAGCACAAGTAGAAGCTTTGTCTGATGAATGCATGAAACAAGCTCAACAGAGTGAGTTATGGAAAAACATGTATACAGAAAAACAAACTCATCTAAGGCATTTGTTTGATCAGATATGCATTGTTACAGATAAAGCATCAGAAATGGAAGAAAAAATAAAAAGTTTAAAGGCTATGGTGCAACCAGTGAGAGTACATGGACGACATTTACTTGATTTCTTAGATGAGACACAAAATCATTACCAATAAGCTAGAAAGTTTATAAGGAGGCATTAGAAATAAAGAATGATGGTTAGGACTTTAGAATATTACTTTGACTTTATTATGATGTAATTTTAAAATTTTATTTAATAAAGTTTTAAATGGAGATTTCTTTTATCGATATCGATGATGTGACAAACATTAGTACATTTCATGCATACATTAGCATATCATACATAGTTTCTAATTGTAATTGTAATGCTAAAGGTTCAAGGATAGCTCCATCAAGCAGAAACCCTATCCATCGATATAATACAAGAGCCAGAGCCAGACAAATAGAGCAAAAAAATTTTCATTAATTTGAAAAACTAGAAAAAAACTCAAAAAAAGATTAAGAATGAGTTAAGTAAAATTTTAGATGCTCGCAACAAATTAAATGAGAAGAAAAGAGTAAAAAAAAAATACAAGCCAATAAGGCCATGCATCATAAGAAGTGACTGACCCCCTATATCCATCTGATTTTGGTCCACCTCAAGCTCAGTCTACACAAAAGGTTCCACCACAACACTTCACATATCTTACATATCCTGGAATGTTATCAGCCTTTAATCCAAGGCATTACCATAGCTATGTGAATCCTGTCTTTACTGAAAAGGCAGTTGAACCAATTCAAATCCCTGATTTGGATGAACTAAAAAGAAAAGACAAGGAAAATATAAAAGTGGAAGCTCAGAAAAACTCTAAAATTAGTATGCTAGAACAAAGGCTATGGGCTGTGAAAGAAATTGGTTTCTATGGTTCAGTTGATGCTGCTGGGCTTTGCTTAGTCCCTAATGTGGTCATTCCTTATAAGTTTAAAGTATCAAAATTTAAAAAAATGATGGCACAAAGTACCCAAAAACTCATATTACCATGTATTATCGATAGATGATAGCTTATGCTTATGACGAAAAGCTACTAATGCATATTTTTCAAGATAATCTTACTGGTTCTGCTGTTAGATGATATATCCAATTAGATAGAACTCGCATCCGTTCTTGGAGTGACGTGACCCATGATTTTATCAGTTAATATCGACATATCATGGATTTGGCCCTTAATCATTTTTCTCTATAAAACCTGAAAAAAAAGGCCAATGAGACTTTTAAGGAGTATACCTAGAGGTGGAGGGATATTACTTCTCAAGTACAACCTCTTCTGACTGAGAAAAAAACTATAGTATTATTTATCAGCACTTTAAAATCTCTCTATTATGAAAAGATGATAGGGAATGCAATAAAAAATTTCATCGACATGGTGATCTCTGGAGAAATTATTGAGAGTACCATCAAGAATGACAAGTTGAAAGAAGGAGACACCAAAAAAGCATAAAAAAAAAAGAAACTGAAGCTCAAGCTGTGAGCTTTGATAGGCAACAATTTAGGGGTTATCAACCCTATCCATCATAAGGTTACTTTTCATACTATCCTGCTGTGAATAATGCCTCATCCTGTCCATACCAGCTAGCTCCACAACCAACTTATTCATTCACATACCGATCAATTTTTAGCCCTCAAGATCTTACATATAGCTTTAACATTCAAACTCTTGCAAGATCCTAAATTCACCCTACTAATCCAGCAAGTGGTTCACGAGAGCAACAGATTACTTGAAAAAAATTTATATTTGATCCAATCCTCATGACTTATACATAGTTATATCAAAAACTCTATAATAGCCACTTGATTGCCCCTAGCTGTGTGGAGCCACTCAAGCTACTCTATCCTAAGTGATATGATCTTACAACTCACTGCGACTATCACTATGAAATTGCTGGCCATTCTACTAAAAATTACACTACTTTAAAGTATAAGGTGTAACGATTAATCAATGATGAAATGGTAAGTTTTGATCAAGGAAGAGCAACAACACCTAATGTTAGTGGTAACTCATTACCAAATCATAATGCTCTGAGTGAAAATCAAGAACACATTGGTCATAAAGGGTCCGGAGAGTCACAATGAATTGAGAAGCAAGATGTCAATAAAAATTCTTCACCTGATCGTATAGGGGGACAATTTTGGAGAATGAATATAAGACTGATTGAAAGTTTCTTGTCATTTTAAGATTTTTTTTAGAGTAATGTTAGGTTTCTTTTAGGCAGTAGGATTTCATTTGTTATCATTTCAATAAAAGGAATTTAATGTATTTTATTACATTTTCTTCTTCATTCAACTATTGTTCCATGCTTTGTCACCTTTCATAACTTTTGTTCCCATTCTTGAATTTCGAACGATGAATGTTTAGACAATGGCAGCAATAATTTTGAAATTTAATTTTGAGAACTCATTCACATTGATTTAAGAAGATTATTGGAGTAAAAAAAAATAGTTAGCTACTAACAGATGTGAGATTAATATATCTTGAAGATGGACAGTTTTTTTTTACAAATCCATGAGCTTATTTTTTACTTAATAGATGAGGTTCAAGAAAAGTATCCACATTGAGATGAAAAATGGCCATCTTTTTTTTACCATTTGAAAAACCATTCATTGCTACCCCTGTGAGCTAATTGTGATTTTCTTTTCTAAAAAACCTTAATCAAGGATCACCCTCCATACTATGGGATATTTTTTTAAAAAAAAAATAGTCTAAAAGATCTAAAAAAAAAAAAAATAAAGAAAAATGTCACAAATGATTTGGGGTAAAGAAATAAGAATCTTTTTTATGAAAAATGAGATAGAAAAAGGAAAAAGTAGTAAAATGATATAGAGTGAGGCAAAACGCCAAGCTGCATCAAGTGATGATCCTTTAGTTTTGAACCTTTTAAACATATATATTGAGCCTATTTTATCTATTTCTTTCATTAGCCCATACCATGGCCTACATTACAACCTTGAAAAGTTCATTTGGATCAAGTGTAAATACTCAAATTGAATAATCATATGTTGGACAAAGGTGTGCTCATGATGGAATCATGTTATTGCCCTAAAGATTAATGTATAAGAGATATCAACAATGGATGAAAGATAAGAAAAAAAAAAGAAAATGATGAGAGGTGAAAGGTGAAAGGTGAAAAAGAGAAAAAAAGAGAAAATGAAAAAAAAAAGATGAAATGAAGAAAAAGGTAGACTCAAATTAAAAATCAAAAAGGGTAATTTTGGTAGACCAAATCTTTAAGCTGAAAGTTAGATGAATAGTTCAAATATATAGAAGATCAATGCATCTAAATATCCTTCAAAGTTGGGGTAAAGTTTGATGAGTTCAAAATGATTTTGACAATCAATGGAATGAGTTTTTTTTTTTTAAAAAAAATCTCGAATTAATGTTCAAAATTATTTGAATATTCATTTGTCCCAATGTCATACATCCAACTTGTTTCTTTCGTCATTTGCTTTGGTATCAAGACTCACTTCTCATTCTCTCAATGCACATTCGTTCTTTTGTTCTCACATCTCTAAAATGAATTGAAAAAATGCTTGATTGCATTGTATTTGTCAAGAATTGAAATGATAATGAATGAATGAATGAATATGTGCTTAAAAGAGTCTTGTATTCATTTAAAAAAAATCCAAAATGATAAAGAAAAATGAAGAGATCGTAGGAGCCTGAGAAGGATAATTTGAGATAGCAAATAGTGTGGTCAAATGATGAAAATGGTGATGGGTTGGCCAACAAATGAAGAGAATACAAAAACTTGAAGAGGTGATATGACCAAGTGATGACTTGGTCGACATGACTTACGAATTATGATTGAATGATAAAAATAATATGGATCAATGGATAAAGTGGTTAGCGTTGAGAAACCTATGAGTGTAACCTAGTGACGGACGATGAAGTTTGTTCGGAATGATTAATGTTGAGACACCTATGAGTAGTGACCCAGTGATGGTGGATGAAACTTGTTCTAAAATTTATTAGTGCTAAAAAGCCCATGAATGATGGTCAAATGATGATCGATTGATGAAACTTGTCCCAAAGTATTGTGAAACTGAACAAGAAAGAAATGCAAAATGGTGGAGTTTTAAGAGCCATATTACCACAATTATTTAAGATTTCATGACATTATTAATATCCGCATTATATGTATCATGTTGGCATCATTGCTTGAATAATACGTACACATAATTTGATGAATTAAACTTTGTTTGGACATGCATGGCACTATGAGAATCTAGGTTGTTGCATTTGCATCATTAAGAAGGCATTTGCATTTTTGGTCATAACATTCATTCATGCAAATTTTTGAGTCACTTGAAAAATAAATTGTGAATATTTTGATGAGAATTTTTGAGAACTCAAATGAGAATTTTTTAGTTTCAAAATGAGAATCTTTGAGGAGTGAAACACTAAAGTTCATCGAATGTGAATCTTCGAACAAATGAAAAGTTTTGAACTTTTGGATGTGAATCTCCAAAATGCAAAGCTTTAACTTTTTGGATATGAATTTCTAATGTTTTAAATGAGAACTTTTGAACTTAGATATGAAACTCTAAGTTTTATTGCATGTGAGCCTTTGAACTTAAATGAGAAGCTTTAAATTTTTAGAAGTGAATCTCCAAAATTCGAATGAAAAGCTTTTGATTTTTGGATATGAATTCCAAGTTTACCAAATGAAAACCTTTGAAAAGCCTTGAACTTTTGGATGTGAATCTCTAAAATTCAAATAAGGATCTTTAAATGTTGGATGCGAGTCTTGCAAGTTGCAAATGCAAATCTTGAGATATTACAAATTTGAATGAAATTAAAATTTTAAGAATCAAATTTCAGTAAATTCTTACGAAGTTGAAAGATTCTTGCGAATCTGAACCTCTGAATGTTGAACTTAAATTGTGAATCCTTGAGTTCCCATTACAAAATTCCTTCAGTCATGATCTATAACTCCTTTGGACATGATTGTTAATGAGTAATTTATTTTTTTTCAAAGTTCTGTTGTTTCTGTTTAGAGGAGCAATTTATTTTTTAAAGTCGTGATGCCTCTGTTTAGAGGAGCAATTTATTTTTCAAAGTCATGGTGCCTCTGTTTAGATGAGTAATTTATTTTTTAAAGTTCTGTTGCCTCTATTCAGAGGAGCCATTTGATTTTTAAAAGTTCGTTGCCTCTATTCATAGGAACAATTTATTTTTTTAAAGTTCATTGCCTCTATTCAGATGAGTCATTTATTTCCCCAAAGTTCATTGCCTCTATTCAAAGAAGCCATTTATTTTCTAAAGTTTTGTTGCCTTTGTTTAGAGGAGCTTTGTTTACTTTTTTTTAAAAAAAAAAAAACATGAATTTGTTGGGATGATCATGTGCAGGGTGTTTACGTTTTTGCACAATTTATGTTTCACAAAAAATATGCAAAGAGTGACAGCTGTAGACACCCTAATTTGTCCGGACCTAGGCTTATTAGGCCTAGTTCAATAGGGGTTGGGCCTAAGCCCATTAGGCTTAACTTAGATCTAGTTTAAAAGGGCCAGATTGGCCCAGTTTTCTTATTTTTATTTTTTATTGGTTTATTATTCTAAATTTTATTATTTATTTATTTATTTTATTTTTAGGAGATAATATTTTAAAAAAAAGGAAAAAAATTGCAAATTCTACCGTGCATAGGCACTGGTAGAATTGCAATTGGTTTCAATTTCTTTGGGATCCTAGGTTTTCTGATAATGTGGAAACCCAATCAAAGGAGGATTCGAAACTGATCAGAAACTCTTTTGATCTGATCTTATAAATATAGACCCTAGCTAAGTTTGAGAACACATAGGAATCAGAGAGGAAAAAAAAACAAAAAGGTGAAACAGAAGCAAAAATTGTTTAGAGGCAGTATAGGATTTTTAGAAGTTTTTTTTAGAATTTTTGGAGCTCTTTTTCTAAAAAATTTTTGAAATTTTTTCAGAATCCGATAAAATTTTTCGATGAATTTTGAATTTTTCGACGAGTTTTTAAGCCAGATTTGAAGATTCTGACTTTTTCCAGATTTTGATAAGAATTCAACTGAAATTTGTAATTGTTTAGAGAGAAAAAAGAGAAAAAAAAGGGAAGAGAGAGAAAAAGAGAAGGGAATTCTGAAAAAAAATCGATCTTCAGTCTTATATACCATCTCCAAAATGACGTCGTTTTTGGGTTAGTAAACTCACAGGATCCGCGCGTTTTGTCAAGATCCGACCCGACCCGTAACGCACCCGAACCAGTGACCCGTTTCCCCATCTAGGTTTCAATCGAGTCGAGCCGAGCCAAGATCCCGAGCCGCGTATCTGAGCCATGATTTTTATCTTGAGTCGAGCCGTATCCCAAACCTGAGCCGAGCCATTTTTGGATTTTTTTTATTTTCTTATTTATTTTATTTAATTTATTTGTTTTACTTATGTTTTTTATTTTATCAAAATAAAATAATAAAAATAAATATTTTGAGAATAAATATTAATTATCTAATTATGAAATTTATAAAAATTTCAAATGAAAATTTTTATAAAATTCTTAGGTGAGAAATTTTGTCTAGATTTGTTCCAAATGGTGGAATAATATAGATAAAATTTCAATAACAATAGTTAATATTTATTTTTAAACAAAAAAAATTAAAAACATAAAAAGCATAAAAATATAAAAAAATTTTGGAATTCAATACAAATTATCCAAAGATGAGATTTTTAGAAATTTCAAATAGTAAATTCCTAAAAAATCTCTAGGTTAAAAATTTTCTCTAAATTTGACCCAAATAGTGGAATGATTTAGATGAAATTTTAATACAAATAATTGTATTCTTTTTCACATAAAAATTTAGATTGAAAATATTTGATAATTATCTAAAAATGAGATTCTTAGAGATTTCAAATGATAAATTTTTAAGAAATCTCTAAGTGAAAAATTTTCTCTAAATTTGACCTAAATAGTGGAATAATTTTGGTGAAATTTCAATAAAAATAATTGTCATATTATTTTCTTTCTAAAGGAAAAAAGAGAAAAAGGAAATTTCTAAATAGACCAAAATGGTGAAAATTTTAGAAATTCAAAAGAAAAAATATTTCTAATTTGACCCAAATTGTGGAATAATTAGATTAATTTTCAAAATAAAAATAAAAATAAATAAATCATTTTTCGATGACAAAGCCTTTTCAAGAAATCGAATGAGATTCTTGAATACTCATAAGGTGATGAAGTATTTTTTAAGAGTTTTACCAGATTGATAGAGAATCTTAAAAATTATTTTCAATATTTAAAACCATTAGGCTTCGAACTTTAGGATAAATTTGAAATAATATGGTACCATCCCTTGGATGGGCATGTGGGGGTGCTATAACATTTCTCATATGTAACCGAACTCCCGAACCCTGTATGGTTAATAGACCCGAATCTATTTTTTTAGGGACCCTTAGTCAAGTTTAGGAGTTTCTTAAAAGGATAGATTCTCTAAGTGACCAATCATACCTAATAAAATATTGGTGACGACTCCATTCATTTGTTAAATCTAGCTATAGATTTTTGAATCTATATGTTATGACACTCGGCTCGAACTCGATCGAGTTTCATTTTTCTAACTCGAGCTCGATTCGTGATCAAAATCGAGCTACTCGAGCTTGCTCGATTAAACTCGATTAATATGTAAAAATAAGCTCGATTCTTATACTCGATAAAAGCTCAATTATTTGTGCTCAAATTTGAACTCGAATTTGAAATATTTTATTAATTAAAATAATAAAAAAATTTTAAATATAAAAACTCGATTAGGCTCACGAGTTACTCGAACCAGATATAAGAATACTCGAACTCGACTCGATCGATGAATCGAGTTACTCAAGCTCGAGCTCAACTCAATAATAATCGAACCAAATTTGAGTTTTATTCGAATCGAATCCGAGTAGCTTACGAGTACTAATGTATCATTTATATCCCTAGTTCAAACTGTAAAATATATATCAAGGTAAAATCATAAAATTACATAGTAGTATAAAAAAAAAAGAGAAATTATCAAATACATTGACAATATGAAATTTTTTAACTTTACAAATAGGATTAAGATAATGACATATATTCTTTATATATGTTTAAAAAAATTACTTTAAAAAAGAAATGAGACATGTGTCATCATCTTAACATTGCTTATGAAGACAAAAAAAAAATCCACTATTAGTGTTTCAAATAATTTCTTAAAAAAAAAATAATTAAAGCGTTGGTAATTATTTATGTTTATGTTTATATTTTATGCTTTTGCTATTCTTTTAATTAATTAATACATAATTAAAGTAGCAATCAAATAATCCTTGCTTTAACAATTTCTAGAAAACATATGATGTGTTTATAATTGATTCTAGTTGCAATCAATATTATTAATTAAAAAGTATTATAATGTTAAAAAAAATTATTTCATCCATCCTTATCAAGTTTTTAAATTCCATCAATGAATCAAAAATATAATACATATATCCCTTTAAAGTATATTAAATTTTTTTAAATTAATATAATAAAAATATACTTATCAATTTCTTTCTTAATCCACTAATGAAATTTAAAAATTCTATATATAGATAAATATAAAATTAACAGGACTCTATAATGTTTTACAATTTTTAATTACACCCCAAGCCATGCTTATGTCTCCTAATATCTCACACAAAACCCTCAATGATTAGTATCTAGAAATACCATAATTTTTCGCCACTAGCATTATAATATGTATTGCTCGTCCCACAACTCTAAGAATATATTCATTACATGTGCAGGCCATGCCATAGCATTTTCTAAATACCCATGACGCAAGATAACTTTATTTCAAGTTTTTTTATTTTTTCTTAATATCATATGAAGAAGAAAAAAAATAAAAAATGAAAATGAAAGGCCATCAATAACCAAAATCCACTCAAATGGGATATTAAAAGAAAAAAGAGATAGGAATCCAACGGTGGAGGGACAACCATCCGCGGAAACACGGAGCCGCTCGCGCCCAAGTCTTTGGAATCTAACCTCTTTCATTTCCCCCATCCCAACGAAAAGTACCCAACCACACCACACTCTCCCCTGTGAACGCACCCACCCACTACCAATCTAACCCAACACTTGAGTTTGATTTCAACCCTTTTTCCCTTTAAAACCCTCCTAAATCTCTCCCTCTGGTACATCCCCTCTCTCTGTGCCAACCCATTTCTATTTGGCCATTTTTATTTGCTTTCTTGTTTCTTGTAATCTTGGTAACAGTCAACTAGAGAGCCAGCCAGCCAACTCTGAGAAGTTTTGAGTGGGATTCATGCTAACATAGGGTTGAGCCATGAGTTGTAACGGGTGCCGAGTCTTACGAAAAGGATGCAGCGAGTCTTGTATTTTACGTCCTTGCCTGCAATGGATCGAGAGTCCTGAAGCGCAAGGCAACGCTACTGTTTTTGTTGCCAAGTTTTTTGGTCGTGCGGGGCTCATGTCTTTCATTTCCGCTGTTCCAGAATCTCAACGTCCTGGTATGGGGGCAGAGCTTCTTTTTTTTTTTTCATTCTTACCTTTTTGAGTTTTCATTTGATTGTAAATTCTAAGGTCTTTGTTATAAAACTTTCGATCAGCTTTATTCCAATCACTGTTGTTCGAAGCTTGTGGGAGAACAGTGAATCCTGTCAACGGAGCTGTTGGGCTTTTATGGACAGGAAACTGGCATGTTTGTCAAGCGGCAGTTGACACTGTCCTACGAGGGGGAGTTCTGCGGGCGATGCCTGAACTTGTGGCTCCGACACCAACATCCGATGAAGCATCCGAAGCTACATGTGCGAACATGTGGAAGTTGCAAGAAACAGCAACGAATCTGAACTCAAACTGTCGGTTTTCCAATTCAAGATCTAAGGTTTCACCTAAGCGTAAAAGAATTCAAGAATTCAAGAAATTACAGCCGTCCGATCTGGATCTTTGCTTGACTCCAAGCTTTACAGGAAAGCGAGTGCCGGATAACAGACGATCGGAGACTCCGTCTATGAACTCGGAGGAATCTGTCACAACAACGTGCTTCGAAAGTGGGTTTACAGATCAACAAGGACAAGAAGTAGGAGCAGATAAAAAGTTATTAAACTTGTTTGGTTGAAGAGAAAAAGAGCTTTTTCTAGTGAATCTAACGTTCAAATGATCTAGTTCGCTGTAATATTCTTCTTTTCTACCACAACCATTTCTTTTTTCTTTTGGTGAGATTTTAGATCATTTTTGGCCTATTTCTAGGAAGGGTTTTCCGGGAATGACTTTTCCGGCGAGTTTTTGTGAATTACCGGCACAGGATTTCTCTCTTTTTTCTTTTTAATGCGTTAAAACTGTGAAAGAGAGGAAAATGAGTTTGTCGGTGATCCTTAAAATCATCCTTTCTTTCTGTTACTTTCTTTGTAATCTTCTTCTTCTTCTTCATCATCTCTGTGTTTTGCCATGCCTGTATGACATGAATAAATCAAACTTATTTTTCTACAAATTTCTCAATTTATGATCTTGGATGCTATAGTTTTTGAAGAATTTTATTTGATTGGTCATAAAATGAGTATACCCTACTATATATCTAACCTGAATCATCATCCACTTCACCAACCATTGACAGAAGATACAGTAAAATATATATATTGGCAAATCAAACAATTTTAGTTGGAGAATAATTTGAAGTAGTTTTGCATCTTCAACCAGGTTTTTGATTGCTTAATACAACCCCAAAGTATCCTGTTCCTGTTTCCTAGCATTTGCTGTCAAATTAAAATTCATTAGTAGAATAAGAATATAATTCTTCATAAGAACAACCTCAAAAAGCTACATTAATGATCATATATAGTTGACAAATATTAATAATAGATATTAGAACAAAACTAATTCTTTGTTTAAAAAAAACTTTTTATTTATATACATAAGATCTAGTTAATTAAAAAAATATACCATATTCATGTTGATACAGTATTATAATTATATCATAATTTCATATATTACGCTAATTATAATATTATAATCTCTAACACTATGTTTAATTACATAATTACATTAATATTACATTAAAAATAAAGATGCAGATGTTAGAAATATAACACTTAATCCATATTTGTCTTAAAGCATCATTTTCTTACCCATTGTTTGAAAGATATTTCACCATTTGAGAAAAAATACATTAATGATCCAATGGCGCTAAGATGAGTTTTTTTAAGTGATAATATTTTACTTACAATAATTATACTATAATTAAAAAAATTTAAAATTATATAAAATCCACCAAATATTATATAAAGCTTACACTTATAAATAAAGATATTTTAAATAATTCTTGATTTATCTAATTCTAGAGATTCTTCATTGTTTGACCCATCTATCCAAAGTATATCATAAATTTATGACGAGGCAAATACGTGGCAATGACTGGATGCCTCCATTTTCATTGGAGGAAAGCTGCAAAAATGAAAGCAGCCAAAATGTTTCAGCAGAACCAACGTCTTACCTAAATCGCACTCATCATGTTTTAACTTTTAAGTCATCCATCCCACACCGATTTTCTTCCATGGTCATTGGATCGTGTTCTCCACATTCCAAAACTAGCGCGTCTCCTTTATTCATTAGTCTTCTTCCAAATTCCAATTCCATATAAAAAAAGGAAAAAGACAAAAACACGCACTCATCCAATTTTTCTCCTCATAGTTATCCGCAACAAATATTAAAAAAACCAAACAGTGCCGAAATAACGAGTTGCTATGGCAAAGGCCAAAAGGAAAATTTGAAAATTTATTGTTTGGAAGAAATGGGCGATAAGTGACCCTTGAAATCTATGAGAATATATCGAAGGAGTTTATATATACACATTGCACATTACTCAAATTCAAAATTTTAAATTATTAGATTTTTAAGTTATTAAGTTTTTTTTGTTTCATGTATATATATAATTTTTTATTTTTTAATGATATAATATGAAATTTCTTATTTATATGTAAATTACTTCAATAATTTTTTTTTGTTCATTTGTGAATTCGATTAGATTTTTCATACAAATAAATTTATTAACTTGTTTTAAGGTCAAATAATCTTGCATCTTTTATACGTCTTGAATTATATTGGTGCACTTTAAACTTAATACTCAATTTTATCTTTCTGTGGGTCTAGATTGTTTTAAAACATTTTTAAGTTTATATTCAATCACGAGTTGATTCAATACATTATCTTGTTGGATCTTTTATGTATCATCATATTCATTATGTTTAAATTGAATCTTTGACTCTAATATCAATTGTTAAGGAGATAAGTTATAAAAACCCATAAGAGTATATTAAAAGAGCTTATACATATATGTTAAACAACACTTAATATCAGTTATTGATGAGATAAATTATATTTGAAATTTATAATAATACACCAAAAAAATTTATACATACATATTGGATAATATTTAAATTCAAAAACTTAAGTTATTAGATTTTTGAGTCTTTCGTGTATATATTGCACATTTTCTTTCCTTCCTTAAATGATGTGAAATTTTTTATTAATATATGAACCACATTAACAAGGTAGACTTTTGGCACTAAAAAAATGCTTGATTCCGATAAGCATTTTATTTATAATTTTTTATTATAATCTTATAATTATTCAACCATAATAAAAAAAAATTATGTAAAACTCTATTACTAACAAATATGAATTTTGTATAAAATTTTTAAAAAATTTAAATTATAATTAATTATATTATAATAATTATATACGATATACATAGTTTTACTATAGTGGCTTTTGGAGAGTGCAAATGGGTTGGGAAAGTGCAATTAAGGATATCAACGGATAAAATATAAGTAAAGTAGAATATTATTCATCCCCATATTTGAATTTTTATATTATATTCATCCATATATTCATACCCAATAAATATTTTTAAATTTATTTTCATCTTAATCTCCATGAATATTTAATGGGTATAAGTAATCCTCATATCTTTAACTTAAAAAAAAATAAAAACTAAAATTTTTAACTTTTTTTTTTGTTTTTATCTTGTATATTTAGGTTATTTTTTTTATAACTATATATATTAATATATTATCCATCTTTATCTTCATATCTAATAAAATTTTAAAATTATATCTATTTTTATATCTATTCTTATAATATAATATCTATTTTTATCTATATTTGAATTAAAAATTAAATTTCTCATTAAATATAAATAAAATTTATATCCTTAAGTGATATTTGGAATGAATCATAATATATATATATATATATATATATGCTATTTGTGGGGTAGGCAAGGGGTATAGAGTGCGACCTATAAAAGTTCCCTGTTTTTCCGTCTAATTCACCCAATAGGATGCCAATGGTACGGTCATGTTGTTGTCGGCTTGGGCGGTCATTTGCTTTTTTTTTTTTTTTTTCTTACTTTATTGCGAATTCATCTGTTACATATATATATATATATATATATTTTTTCCTTACCACTTATAGCCTCATATATAAAAAATATGGATGATTTTATCATTTATAAGTTATTATGCATTTTAGTTGTGATTTAATTTAGATAACTGAAAAAAAAAAATAAAGATTTAAAGTTTTATTAATTTTATATCCGTGCCTTGCACGATACTTTTAGTTAATTTTATAAAATTTTAATTTATTAAATTAAATGAGCTTATCATTTTTAAAGAAATACCTTTAAAAATAATTAAAAATTATGAATTTTAAATAAAACATATTAATAAAGAAATGAAATAATAATATTTATTATTATCAAACAATAAACGAGTTATAAATAAATTTTTAATCAATCTATAAATAATCTTATAAATGAGTAATAAATTATTTTGTTCATTAATATAAACGAACTAATTACAATTTGTTTGAGATAAGCTTGTTTACAAAATTAACACTAAATATTTGTTTAAAATAATTTATTTAATTTAATAAATAAAAATAAATGAATAAAAATACAATTCATTTACGAATTGTTTATTGAACATTTAATTCATATACAACTTTTTTTTTTTGACAGCCAAAAATAAATAAAACGAAAATAGTGTCTTTTTCCTTTTATCTAACCTATTATATCTATATTTATTTTTAAGCTTGAATCTAAGACTTTTAGAAGGATTATTATATATGAAGATCTTTTACCTTGAAAGTGGAAATATATAAAAGATTTATATTTGATATATTATTAGTATATATATTTATACACTATTAATAAATTAAATAATATCATCTCATTAATAAAATGAATCAGATGATAACATTTTATTAATGAGTAAAATTTTTAAAAAATATTAATTTTTATATATTTATTTTAAATATTAATATTTATTCATTAATAAAATGAGATAATTGATCGTATATAAAATTTATATATTGATTGAATATTAAATATAAACTGAAATACAAATTCTTTAAAAATTCTAGATTCAACCAAGTAATAGGGCCTTCAATTCAAGATAAAAAGCCCAACAAAAATAGGAAGATAGGCCATTGCAAATGATCTTATCCAAACATTTAAACAAAATTCAGGGCTAATAGTGTATTTGGGCTGAGTCCAACCCCCCCTCCCCCCCCAATTGTTTATGTGCCGCAGCCAAGATTTTATTATTTTTAAATCGAATCGAAAGGCCTAAAAACACAACAAATTTTTAAAGACTTCAATGAAAGCAACAAAAGTGGCATCAAGTTGCTTGCTTTACCAGACGTCTTGACGTAGGGTAACAGTACTAGTGTAATCGAGTCGAATTAATATAATAAAAAATTTAAGTTTAAGTTCGACTTACAATTAATGATTCGATATTCGGTTTAAATTTGATTTAATTTTAGTTTTGAAATTCGAGTTTGATTTATGATCGTATTCGAATTACTCGAACTCACTCGATTAAACTCGATTAATATGTAAAAATAAACTCAATTCGTATATTTGATAAGAGTTCGTTTATTTGTGTTCGAGTTCGAACTCGAATTCAAAATATTTTATTAATTAAAATAATAAAAATATATTTAAATATAAAAGTTCGATTAAACTTGCGAGCTACTCGAGTCAGATATAAAAATACTCGAATTTAGTTCGATCAATAAGTCAAGCTACTCGAGCTCGAGTTCGACTCGATAATAATCGAACCGAATTCGAATTTTTTTCAAATCGAATCTGAATAATTTATAAGTATTAATGTATCATTTACACCCCTAAACAACAGCAATAGTAGTTCCCTTATTCATTTATTTTTGTCAAGCAAATTCTTAATGCTAAACAACAACAAAATTTTTTTATTATTTTATAAAAAAAACTGTAATATGAGGATAAGAGAATAAATTACATATATTGAGATTTAAATTTTAATATAGAATATCATATCTTAAAGATAATTGATTGAACTAATTGGATTATTATTTTTTTTTCCTTTAATAACATAGATTTGTTCTTTTATTGTTTTGTTATTGTGGTAAAATCTCTACCACATTCATTAATGATGTTTGTTGTTTAGAAATATTTTTGCTATTTAATTTTACTTTTATTTTAGATATATAATAATTTTTTATAAAAATGAAAAAAACTTATGTAAATACAAAAGAACACAAATAGTAAGGATTGGTAGCACGTTAGAGCCTTAGTATAATTTTGATGGGAATAAGAAATGCACATACTATATATAAGTATAAATCAAATCATTAAGGAAATTTGATTACAATTTAACTAGCTACATTAATCCAAACCCTTGGACTACAAGAAGAAGAAAAAAAATAAAGAATTTCATCTAATCATATATTCATATATATATTTATATTTATATGCCTACACGCTTTGGAAATCACTTGCATCATCGATCAGTACTTCAAAATAATTGATCAGAGCGGAGCTGCTGAGAAGCCTTGGAAAGGTACAAAATTCTTCTTCTCTGCACAAACGACAAAGCATTTTCTTATATACTACTATTATAAAAGTACTTTACCCACAAATATTTTTGAAATATTTTGAAATTTAGCCATAATCACGTAGTTTGTTAATAGAATATTGATTTTTAATTTTAAAGATCAAAGTGCGATCCTTGACAACTTCAAATATCTAAACCGAAACCCAAATGCGTTTTCCCTTTTTTTCCACTTTGATTCTCATTTTTCAAACATGTTTGATTCTCAGTTTTCTCGAGGAGCTGGCCATTTTCAACCTTCCCCGGACCCCAACACTTCATTTTTAATAAAGGCTATAATAAGCTATTGATCAGTACCATGTAGCAAAGCACAATTAAGCTAATTTGGATTATAGTCTTAAGTTTTAACATTTGGTTCTTCTAGCTTAGGTGTTAATCTTTGGTTTTTAATGGCGTGTAGCAAAGGTAAACGACATGCTTAATTATTTAGGCAAAGCCTTATGATCTGAATTAAAAAACGGATAATACAATGCCAAAAGTAATGCATACGACATTGTAAGTGAACAAAAGCCTCAAGGCAACATGCTCAAATAATAATTTTTGTATATGATAAGAACTGTATACCTACCTGTTATTCTCTGCCACAATTTTCTAATCCTTAATTTTTTTTTTTTTTATAATAAAAGAATGCTGGTTTTTCACATTTAGTAGTAGCCTCAATTAATCTCAAAACTATTGGATATATGATGTGTGATTAAATTTTTTAATATCCATCTAGCAGAAAAGCCCAAGCTTCCCTGAGTAATGATTGGGTGGATCTGGCTTAATACTGAACAAGTCGATTAATCAAAATTCTCTAGTCCAAAAGTTAGCACATAGAACAAGTTGATTAGTCAAAGTTCTTTAGATCAAATCTGTTAAAATTTGGATTTTACGCGGTCTTATATCAAAGTTAAACCCCTTTGCTTGTTTTTAATCGATTTTAGATTAAATACTTAATATCATATCAGAGTTTAAGTTTTGATTTATTATTCTTGTATGTTATTGTTATCTCTTTCAAGTTTGTCGCAGGATAGACTTTTATTTCTATCTACATAGGATCATATTAAAAAGGTATTATCCAATATCTATTAAATCTTCAATTTTTTATAACTTTATATTTAAATTGGATTCTTTCATCTATTATCAATTGATTTTACGTTAAATGTTTAATATAGGAACATTGTCCTTTAAAATTTTTTTTGTAGCTCAACATTGGAAGTTGGTGTTTGTATGTCTTTGGCTTCCATATTTTTTGGGTAAGTTCCTCAATATCTTTAGAAATTTATATAATACTGTGCTAAGTGTGCTTAAAATTTCATTAATTTACTACAAAAACAAATGTTTTATCAGTTGGGGTATCTTAAAGCACATGGTTTCATTCCTTACTTTCATGCTTGCTATTTTGTTTTATATGTTGTCTTACTGACTGCAAAAACAAAGACTACCATGGGATGTCTGAGAATTCCCTTTGGAAAAAATTCCAATAAAAAAATGCCCTGAAATTTTTTCTTTGGCCCACATGTCTTCTAGTCCTTGTATCTCAAAGTTTAGGAAACCTGATAAAAAATCTCTCAGATTTATATTTAAACCTCAATTCCTTAACTTATATGATTCTCCCTATATGCTTCCCTCATATTCTTCTTATACTCTTCTTTAGCTGCATGCATTTCGATAACTTGTAAAGGATTATAAAAAAGGTTGGATTGTTATAGTAATATATACAAAGGGAAAAAAGGTGCAGCAAAAAGTTTGTCAGCTTTCTTTTGATTCTCTCCTTAGTCTAGATTTAGTAATTTATATATTTATATCATAGTTTTTTGTGTCAAGTAACACGAAATTTACAGTTTTATAAATCATGTTAACTAATCAAATATGAAAAATATTTTTTAATATTTACGAAACTCATACAATTTTTATTAAAAATTTAAATCTGTGTGGTTTTGTATATATATTTTTTTATCGTTCTCAAATCATTGAGTGGTAAGTAGAAATTATAAGTAAGAAATTATCCTATATATGGTATTGTTGAATGTTGATGTTTCATGGTTAAGCTGAGGCAAGTTTCCTAAATTTCAAACATTTAATGCAGATAAGGTCCAAAAAAATTTTGTAGGGCTGGAAGGAAGTTGGTGAACATAAGGCAATTAGTGATATGAGGTGGTGAGGACAGAGGGAGGTGTCCCTTTTTCCTGGGTGGCATGATCGAGTAGTCTATTTAAGGTGGGGTTGGGGCTGTGAGGAAACCAGTCCTTCATCAAGGGAACAAAAGGAACTAGATCACGTGTGAGTTTCAGAAGGGTCAATTTCTAAGTATAGAGATGAAACAAAAAGATTTTTGGACCCTTTCTCAAAGGATGTGTGCTCCTGCCTGCCTGCCATTTCCTCTTTAATTACAAAACAATTCTTTTAAAATTTCAAATTTTAAAAAAATTCTTTTGGGTATCCAAAACTGGTCCTTGATAAGATCTCTTACAAATTTTGATTCGAAAGTTGCAGCTGGCAGCAGAGAAAGAGAGAGAGAGAGCAAAGGGTTGGAGAATGTTGGAAGCATGTTTTGGTGTAACCTAGAGAGCATTAATGTTGTGTGGGGTTTAATTTATTAATTGCTAAAGCCTAAAAAAGTATGTATGTCTTCCCTAGATATCAATGTGTGTGGGATAGCATCTGCATGTAATTAATAAAACTTAAAAAGAAGTGTTACATTAGATCTTATGCCAAACATTATTAGAATGGGAAATTGGAAGGAGACAAATGGTAATATCAGGACTAGCAAACTCATTGTCTTTTTCATGTGAGAGAGAGCTATTTTTTTTTCTTTTGATTTTGAATTAAACATTAAGATTAAAGGAAGGAGGATTTGAATTTTAAGCATCTTTTGCAAAAAATAAAAAAAACTATTAATCAAATTACATTGCAAGTAATTTTGATTATCGTTTCATATATGGATTATGTATTTGAGATTAGTGCCAACTAAAAATTACTAATAAGAGTCAAATTCAAAATCTCTTTTGTTAAAATGAATAAATTTATTGATTGAGATTGAGTCTAACTCTTGTTATTGATTAATTTTTTATCTTTTGTAATTTATCTCGTAAAGCTTGCTCTTGTATATAAGCTATTACTAGGATTTTCACTGTAAATGATGAAGAGAGAGAAAGAGAGGACAAAAATAATGGAAGAGAAGCAACTTTCATATGGAATTGACAGTGACCATTCCTTTATTGAATTTGTCTCACAAGAACATGCAGTTGTTTTGGCTGCCAAAAGTCTTTTGAGGGACCCCTACTACATTCTCACACCAAAAACACTGAAAATCAATGGACTCCATCAATCAATAATTCTTGTGATATTACTGTCCTTACAACTGAATCCCACCTAGATGGAGAAATGAAACAGTACTATATAGGTGTTTAGCTAATTTGAAAGACATGAGAAAAAAATAAAATTCAGATAGGCAAAAAGGAAAAGAAGAAAAAGAAGAGAACATGAAAGACCTGCATAAAAATGATTTCTTCATGATATGAGCAAGTTAATATCATATGGCCTGATGACTGCCCTCAATCCTCATTACATGACAAAATCCCAACTCCCACATATAGACAATCCCCTGGCCGGCTATCCTCACATGCCACCAAAATCCATACAGTAGCAGCCCACCCTCTTCCTTTCCTTTATATTATCCCTCTCTGTCAATCTCTCTTTCTTTGATTGTAGTAGTAGAGAGAAAAAAAAAGGCAGAAAAGGGAATTCAGAATAAGGGGGTTAGACCCTTTTGTAGCCAAGAAAAAGGTTGTTTTGAATCAGTGTTTTTCTGTTGCATCATTGGAGCCCCTATCCTTTAGCAGATGAAAAGGAAGGGTCTCTTTTTGCCAATTTGACTTCAACCAATATATTTTCTTTGGGATGAGAGTTTACTCCTCTTTGAGCAGTCCCTTTTAATTTTCCTTAGGAAGAAAAGAAAATCCTCACAAAAGCTGAACTGTCAATTTTCTGTGATTCGTTTGCAGAATTCTCCCAAACTGTACTATTAACTTGGAGGTTTTTCACTCTTTCACCATGACTGTGTGGATCGTTTCCCAATGACAAGGTACACACTGTTAGTCTGGTCTTTTTCTATCTTTCTGCTATCTTCTGATTTCTGAAACTTATTTGTTACTACTTTTATTTCCTGTGCTGTATTCTCAATTTGGAACTCTTTCTCTCTTACTCCCCATGATGCAATTCACTGAAAGCCCATCACAACCCTCGCACCAAATCACTTCATTTTCAATTCCCACAATGAACAAAAATCAAATTCACCGGGCTCGTCCATGGCTTGGATTCCCTACCTCAAAGGGTTTAGGTAGCTTTGGTGATGCCAATTGCATGGAACAACTTTTAGTCCACTGTGCAAACGCAATAGAAAGCAATGATGCCACTCTAACGCAGCAAATTCTTTGGGTTCTAAACAACATTGCACCACCAGATGGTGACTCTAATCAGCGCTTAACGGGTGCTTTTCTTCGAGCTCTTATTGTCCGAGCAGCCAAAAGCGGCACTTGCAAAATGCTTGCAGCAATGGCAAATGCTCGTTGCAACCTTTCTATAGACTTCCACACTTTCTCTGTCATCGAGCTGGCTAGCTTTGTGGACTTAACCCCGTGGCATCGGTTCGGTTTCACCGCAGCAAATGCAGCAATACTAGAAGCTGTTGAAGGGTATTCGGTCGTTCACATTGTTGATTTAAGCTTGACACATTGCATGCAAATTCCTACATTAATTGATGCCATCGCTAATAGGCTCGAGGGACCTCCACTGGTGAAACTTACAGTTGCTGGTGGTGTCACTGAAGATATCCCCCCATTGCTTGATCTTACTTATGAAGAGTTAGGCTCCAAGTTGGTTAACTTCGCTAGGTCGCGCAATATAATGTTGGAATTCAGGGTGGTTCCTTCAAGTTATGCTGATGGATTCACCTCTTTGATCGAACAGCTTCGTGTTCAACATTTAGTATATGCGGAAAGTGGTGAGGCTCTAGTTATAAACTGTCACATGATGCTTCACTATATACCAGAAGAAACTTTGTCTCCTCTTCCTAATCCAAATTCAAACCCTTACTCTTTCGAACCATCTTCTATTCAATCTCTTCGAACCATGTTTCTTAAGGCTCTTCGTGGACTAGACCCAACAGTTGTTGTTCTAGTAGATGAGGATGCGGATTTGACATCAAATAATTTGGTATGTAGATTAAGGTCTGCTTTCAATTACCTATGGATACCATACGATACCGTGGATACATTTCTTCCTCAAGGAAGCAAGCAAAGGCAGTGGTACGAAGCAGATATTTGTTGGAAGATAGAGAATGTGATAGCTCATGAAGGTCTGCAGAGGGTCGAAAGGCTTGAACCAAAGAGCAGGTGGGTGCAGCGGATGCGGAGCGCCAATTTTAGGGGGATTAGTTTTGGTGAAGATGCAGTTTCAGAAGTGAAAACAATGCTTGATGAGCATGCAGCTGGATGGGGGTTAAAGAAAGAAGAAGACGATCTTGTACTTACTTGGAAAGGACATAATGTTGTATTTGCCACTGCTTGGATGCCTGTTTGAAGCTTTGTTTTTTCTTTCTTTTCCAGAAGCCTATAATCTAATCAAAATTTTCTTGCATTAGTCTCTAATTTTATTCTAATTTGCTATCATTCGACTACTAGTAGTAGTATTAGTCTTTCTTGAAGTGTGTGTGGGAGCTAATATTTGTATCGAGGGTACTAGTGAAATTAATTGTTGATTTGTCTGATATTTTCTCATGTATAACTTCTTTAGTTGTAATAACCTTAATTAAGAATCTATTGGCTGTATTATTTTCTCTTTGTGTCTGGTCTCAAAACACATTCAAATTGTGAACATTATATATATATATATATATATGTTGAATGGTGGCATTATTTCCTTAATTAATTTGTATCCATGAAGTGATGATCAGATAGTTACTTTCTTCTTCCTTAAAATCATATGGAACACACGTCTTAGTTTAAAGCTGCAAATAGATGTGAGGAAGTATTATAAACGATTTAATAAATATATATAATTTAATTGAGTATTAATTCAGATGAAATGATTTATCACGAGATTTTGAAAGATTATAAATTCGAAAACTCATAAATATAATATTTTTGTTTCAAATGAAGTAAATAGATTGAAGTGAAAATCAAACATAAATTAAAAATTTTTAAAAATTAAACATAGATGCCGATTTCATTAATTTGAATTTAGAATTTTTATTTAGAAGATTTTAATTAAACTTGTATATCAAAGGAGTTTTTTTTGTTGTGCATATATATATATATATAAATATATATATATATATATATATAAAGCAAAAGTCATGCATAAATTTTGACATTCTTGTCCTTTCAATCTTATATATATTCTACAATATACGGAAAGTTCTACGGAAAGCTAAGTTTTTTTTTTTTTTTTAATTTAGAAGTAAATAAAATTATATTATTTTCAAGATTAGAATAACTAGTTAATTTTAAAAGAGATTTATGAATTTTTTAATTTTTTTTAATTTACAAAATACTTATTAATAAATGATCTTAAAAATTCAAATGTAAATGCTTTTACACTCAAATTTTACATCTTAACCACTTACATCAATTTCTATTTACTGATTTCCAAAAGTCTTTTCACTGTTACCAGCCGGTTAATAAGTAAAAGGAAAAGTCAAAGAGAATTTGATTATGATATCTAGCATATTCTAATATTTGTATTTTATATATTTTTAAAAGTAATTAAATATCTGCAATATTTTTTTATTTTCTGATTTTTTGTAAAAAAATTAATATGAAATATAAATTTTTAGTAATAAAAATGTTATAAAAATGTGTTATTGTGTTGAAAGATAAATAAAAACATAATAAAGATATTTAAACTTTTTTCATAATTTAAGAAAAGTCGTGTTTAAATGATTTTAAAAAATAATTTTGATAATAAAAATAAATTGTACCTTTTTGAAGTATAAATATAGTATTATATCTCATAAATTATTCTTTTATGTTAAAATTTATAATTCCTTATTATCGAATTACTCATTTTGTTATTATAAATAACATAAAATATAAAATAATTAGATTATTTATTAAATTATAGTATATTTAATAATCTAACAAAAATACAATTTATTGTTTTTTTTTAATCTATTTTTATCATTCTAATTATCTACTTTTGGCACTCTAGCTTGAAATAAGCTCATCATATAATAAAATACTCCTTTTGTCTTTTTTTTTTTTTTTGGAATGATACTGATTTTTATGGAATTAAAAAAATTTTAATTTTAATGTATTTAATATTAAAATTAAAATTGTATAATTTTTAATATAAAAAAGTAAAAACGATCATAAAAATAATTTTAAAATATTAAAAAAAGACAAATTTTATAAGATCTCAAAAAAAAAAAGGACCAAAAAATAGATAGAATGAGTAATTTTGCAGCCAACAAAACATGATTTGATTGTTTTAAATTAAACTAGATTTGAAATTTTCTTTTTATTTTTTCTTTCAGTCTTTAGCAATTCTTAAATAAAAATTTATTTTTTTGAAAAAAATTAAGGATAATTCTAAAACATTTAATAATAAAATAAAAATAAAAATTTAATTTAATTTAAAAAAAATTGTACATTTTCAAATATAAAATATATAAGAGAGTGAAAGAATTATAAATTTATTCTAACATATCCGACTCACTAACAGCCTCATCTCTGACCAAAATGCTACTCCAACTTCTGGAATTAGTTTTTTTTCCTTTTTTTATTGCCCTTTCCCGGAAACAGCGTAAAATTTTGAACACTTTTTCGAAGGAACAGGATTTTTGGTGGGCGGTAAGACTGAAACCCCCGAACAAATCTTAAGTACGCAAAAACTCAAACGTTGATTGGACGAACCGAACACACAGACACACAAACGGACAAAAATAATAATAATAATAACAAGGCTAACCAGCTAAGCAGTTTAGGATTGCTTTAAAAAAAAACACGTGTTCGTTTGACTTGATGACCCAAAAGAAGCTTCCAACAAGAAATCTTGCTTGCTTATTGCCCTAATCTCTTTTGTCTCTACTTTCTCAAGTTTCGAATGGAAAAACGATGATTATTGTTTTGCTCTAAATTTAGTTCAACTCAATTGAATTCAGAAACATAGTTCGTTAATTCAGGTTATTTTTTCTTTCTTTCTATTTTAGTTTTTTTTTCCCTTACTTCTAACTGTTTTGCTTTCTGGGTTTTTGTTTTGTTGGGTTTTATGAATAAAGCTGGAAGTTTTAGTGTTTGGAATTAATTCATGTTTTATTTTAAGTTGGTAGGTTTAAATTTTGAATATTTGTGGGTCTGGGTTTCTCTTTAATTTGTGGTTTTTGATTGATTTATTAATTAAATGAAGTTAATTTATTGTTTAGTGTAGGTTATCTATCTATCTGGATATTGTCCATTTTGTTTGAATTTCAGTAACTTTGGGTGATTTCTTTAGGAACTGTTTGACTTTGATCACCATGTTGACTTGGTATGTTAATAGATGACAATAGGGTTTTTGGTGATTTTGATTGAGAATTGAGTTGATTTTAATCTGGATATTGATGGTTTTCCTTTTTTGGCTGAAATTTTAGATTTTGAATGATAGTGAGGAACTTGGAAACTGAAATGCCTGGTCGTCGGCTTTTTTCTCGAATAGATACTTTAGAGCTGAAATCTTTGATTGAAAGGAAGATTGGGCGTATAAAAGCGGAGAAGTACTTCAATCTGCTCACTAGATTTTTGAGTCTTAAGATTGCCAAACCTGAGTTTGATAGGCTTTGCATTGGTACAATAGGGAGAGAAAATGTTCGAATTCATAATCATCTCCTCAGATCAGTTGTTAGAAATGCTTCACTTTCGAAGACTCCCCCACTGAGAGAGAACAAATTGGAAGGTTCTTTAAGTGTTAAAGTGGCAAATGGGTATCAAAGAAGTAATCTGCAGTCACTGTGTAAAGACTTTCCTCAATCCCCTCATAAGGGCAGGACTCCAAATCTTCGTGATTGCAAGTTCAGGGACCGTCTGAGTCCTTTAGGGCCTCATGGGAAGAGCCATGGTACAGCTTGTGAAGATGCTGTTCTTAAAGCTCAAGAACAGCAGAGTGCTACTGAGTTGCTTTCTTTGGGTAGCAGACCACCTGGTTCTGTGGAGGATGGAGAAGAGGTTGATCAAGCTGCAGGGAGTCCAAGCATTCACAGTAGGAGTCCTGTTAGAGCTCCACTTGGCATATCTTTGAATGCTAAAGGAATGCGAAAAGTGCCATGGAATGGATTGCCATCTGCTTCTGAGACTTGTCATTTCAGGGGTGAGCTACCTGATAGTGGTTCTTTGAGGAAGAGGTTGGAACAGAAGTTGGAGATGGAGGGATTAAACATCTCAGTAGATTGTGCCAATTTGTTGAACAATAGCCTTGACATTTTCATGAAGAGATTGATAAAACCCTGTTTGGAACTGGCTGGTTCAAGGTCTGGACAGAAACTTATTGACCAAGCTCATAATTGGTCCATGGCCTCTTTAAATGGGATGCGGCCTGTGAGATGTGCACAAAAACAAAGTGGGTCCATTTCAGCATCAATGTTAGACTTTCGAGTTGCGATGGAGCTAAATCCCCTGATTCTTGGAGTAGGCTGGCCAATACAACTTGAGAAGGTGTGCCTGCTTGCTTCAGAAGAGTGAACCAGAATTGGTTGTCCCAATGATTTGGGTTGGACCATATTCCGGCCATAGCAATTTTGAGATATTTCAATCATAAAGTCCAATCTAACATTGATCTTTATCATACCATTTTTATAGAACAGATGAAGTGAATAAGTATAAAGGCTACAGGAATTTTGGATCAAGCAGATAAGATTGTATATAGGTCATGGCTCTGATTTATCCTGGAGATGTGACATCTTAACATGATGAAGTCCAACTATATTGACATTTTTTAAGAATCTATCTGTTACAAATAGGTTAGCAGCCATCCCACCCTGATTTCTATAGTTTTCTGTTGCTCGAGTGAACGCTTATTTTAAAATAATAAAGTGTATCTTTGAGTTTTCTGGCCTTTTATTGTTGAATTTGTCATGTGAGCTTTAATAATTTACTTTTTTTTTTCCTCTGAGATGGTCAATGATTTTCTTATATATAGATTTGTTCTTCTGTCTGTTTGTTTGTTTATTGTCTGGCCACCATAAACTCATTTAATGTAGTAGGTTTTGGGTGCTACATGGCAATAAATTTATTTCATTCATTCTATATCGATATCAGAGCATTGGAATGCAAAAATCATTCTGTTGAGGGGAGCTTACATTAGATTGAATGCTTTTCATTCATCTTATTTCCTTCTCCTTGCCTCTTTATCAGCAATTGCTTTGAATCATAAAATTGTGAAAGTCTGTCATACTTACCTTGTGAGATCAGTCTGTAAAGTCTGTCATACTTACCCTGTGAGATCAGTCTGTTTTCCTTCTCATGGCATATGAGTGCTGAATTTAAACCTTTTGCGGCTTATTTGTTGGTTTATTTGGGCACGTAGATCAAACAATAGAGGACATGGTTTTGTAGAAGCCATTTATTTTATAAGCTCGTACATGTATGGCTTATAGAAGCCATATGGAAAGTGCAAGAAAAAATGGTCTAAATCTATCAATTCTTGCTTCTTATTTTTTCTCATTTAAGAATCTTCCATGCTATTTTGATGCACATCAACATAGCAATAAGATCTGTTTGGACAATGGATCATGATCTATGGATCAAGTTGAATTTCCAGCGAGTTTGAATATTATACTTTTTTATTTCAAAACTTAATAAAGGGAAAAAAAAAAACTTGTTTCAAGTGTTGTGCAACTAGAGAAAAGCATGTGTTGGAAATTCTGGAAATTGTGTTGCCTGTGATACCATTGTAACGAGTAATGTGAAGAAAAGGACACTATATTTCTTACGCAGTAGACATTATCACATCTTTTAGATGTCAAAACTTGTTGTTCCCTTTAAGACGAAGAACCTGGTGGCTCTCTTGCATTATTACTTTTCTTATGACATCTTTTGTTCATTGAATACTTGGCCTGCATGGCTTGGATATTGAATTTAATGCTTCTTTGAAGTAGTCCTGAAGCCCAATGAAAAACCCCAAAGTTTCTAGCTACCTTTCCTAACAGTTGATGAAACGATGCATTGTTAATATTCTGAAAGATATTTTAGTATTGTGACTCAAATTTTGATGTGTGGTAAAGCTCGAAGATCCAGGGAGGACATACAGGAAACAGAAATAGCAGCCTGTGTTACAGGATTTCAAAACGTGAAAATTTTATAAATTGCCAATAATGTTGGCGCATATGATTAAGATTTAGAGTCTGAATATAAAGTTTTAAAGCTTCAAATTTCAAACCTCCAATTTTCGTGATTTGTAGGTTGAAAAAGTTTTAAAAGATTCATAAAATTTTTTGTGAGTTTTAACAACTTATCTTAACTTTGAAGATGTTATAATTTCCTCTGCTTCTAAGTTTGTTTCGACCAAAAAAAAGTTTTTTTGACAAATTGTTTTGTTTGCTTTGCCTCTTCTTCTCTTCTTTAATGTAGTAAGAGTAGTACAAGAGTGATTACTTGTTTCTAAATTTTTTTTACAAGGTGGGATCTTATCGAAAGGCAACACGAGCCTCTCGCCTGCTCCCTTCTCCTCCCTTTGTTCAGCCTTTTCAGCAACCCCAGTGGACCCACCGCCTCAGACGGTTGCACCTCCCCTTCCCGGCAACGCGTGCTTCCATGTCACTCAGCCTTTCAGATTCCCATTTTTTTATTTCTTATTTTCTTAAATTGCATAATTCATTATCATATTCGCCCATACAGAAGAAAGATGAAAGCTCTATATCCATAAACCTGCAAATGCCATAATAAAAATTACTATTATTTTAAAGATTTCTACAAGTACATTTAATGCGTAACATTTTTGTTTTTCAGAATCTGGGGGTCCACTTAAATTGTACCGTCTGATGTTTGATTGATATCCCAACAACCCTCTTGGTCAATTAACGGCTATAATCATTATGTTGAGGTCTTCTTTGGTGTGGGAGTGACAGAATCCAATGATCCCTATATTTATATGCTACCACATTGTACAAAAAAAAATCCATCATCTTTCAATGCCTCACCGATTCTTCTTCTAATATTAATAAAATAAAATAAATTCCAGATTTACCTTTGCATGTATTTTTTTTATTTGGGATTTATAAATATATAATTCAAGAATCAAGATCTTTAAATTTCTGTTGTGTTGGATTTGAGATCATGTGATCAGTCTTCTAACTTTTGGGATAATTTTTAACAGATTTATATCATTTATAATTTTTTTACTATAATATTATAATTAATTAATCATAATAAAAAAATTATATAAAAATTCAACTTCATATAATATTTTTGTGAATTTTACGTTATATTGAATTACGATAAATTAATTGTGCGTGATATACTTCGTTTTTAAGAGGGTACAGATACCACCTTTAAGCTCCTTTATGTCAGCATCAGTTTCCACTAACATGAAAATGCAATCTTTTAATTTTTTTACCTATAATTGAGAGACAAATGTTACTAGGGATATAGAATTCTTGGGTGCATAGCCAAGCTGTTCTTTTTTATGATTGTCTGGAGAAGTAGCAATGTTTGGCACTTGTGATCCTCAAAAACGATTATAGAAATGTAGATATCCAGAATTAATTATATATATTGCACTGCTGGACCTGTCTGAGGCATCTTTTTTGAAAACTTGAATGGCATTGGCTAAGAGTCTGGGATTTGTTTGGCATGCTTCGAACCCCTGATGCACGAGCTATTAGGTTTCTGTGTGAAAGGGAGAATTAAATTCTTCTGCTTCAGTTTTTCTATTTTCTAATTTTTTATATAAATATATAGTTTATTTGAAACATCTCTACAGTATAAACTGATGGGTAATGTAAGGGCAAGGTCATGTTCTTTCTCTGTCAAACCAAGCTGTGGCTCAAGTTGAGGGTTGCTGTTTTGCCTTTTTCTCTTTTTCCTTGCAAAACACAGTTCACTTTTCTTTTGTTCTTCTTTACCACCCTTTTTTCTTTTCTCATGCATGAATTCACCTCAAGAATAAGATAATAAAAGAGATAGTAAATCAGATACAGTTTGACTTTGATAGTAGAGAAAATTTGTTTAGATGTGCAATTGTAGTTGATGCATTTGGTTTCTTCTTCAATCTTTTGGAATCTCTAACAGGTTTATTCATCTCAAAAGAATTCTTTAAGAATTTCCCTTAACTTGATAATGATCCTATTATTACACATAATTACCAGCTTTCACATATTTGCATGAATTTTTTCTTCTTAAAGAACCAATTTTCTGATCTCCAATCTTAGTAATTAAGTCTTCATTTTTAAAACTTCTCATTTTAATTTGGATGCTTAATTAAATTAAATTTCATATATATATATATATATATATATATAGGATGTATTTAATTTCCTTTAAAGATCGTTACTTTCATGGATGCTAGTGTAGCTTGATATATGTGTCAGATATATATCAGATAGCTAGAATTCATCACTGAGCTGAACATTTGGCTTGAATAAATTTTAAAACATGTTTATAACGCCATTAATGGCAAAAGAAACGGTGAAAAAAACCCAATTTCTAATTTCCTGTAGTGATATAATAATTAAAGCCCTTTGAAAGTAATGAAACTGTTGTTTTTCTGATAAGCAATATATGTAAGTATATTTCTTTGGTTAGGGATGTAAATGTATTTTTTGTTAGGATTTAAGATATATGCTTATATAAGGCCTTCTTATTTCTGTTCCATTTAGATGGAAGAAATTAATTACAGTGAAACATTATTATTGTTATGTTGTGAATGTGGTTATAAAATGGCTAATTAGATGTGAATGATAAATTCAGAATGTTTACCAGAAAAGAAAAAAGAAACATTGAAATCAGAATGTTTGCCAAGAGGGGAAAAAGATGAATACTAATAGATTTTGAATTCATGGGTTGGTGGAACATGTGGGAAAGAGCATTGAAGCCACAAGTGATACATATGCACCATAGACAAAGCTGCCTAAATGGAAGATATTTTGTATGGAAGACTATCAGTGTGGCCCAAAAACATGTGAACAAACTGATAAATTATACTTAAAAGTAGTTGATGTTATTGGAAACATTAATGCCTTCATTCTCTTTTCTTTTGTGTATAAAAACAACCCATCACCTGTCGAGGATTTCTCAGCTTTTTTCCTAATCTTTGTTTTTTGTTTGGCAATTTTGCTCATTTTACAGGTGGAATAGTGAAAGTTGATTGAGCATCAGAGTGGATGTGTGATCTACTTTTTGAGCAAATTTCTTGGAAAGAAAGGGATCATATCCAAAATCAACTCTAGTTATCCTAGGTATTCTTTTTCTTGGGATGTTGTACAAGCAACATTAAACTCCAATGGAGAAGCTTCTTAGGCCGTATGAGAAGGAGTATATGAGGATGGCAATGTTAAAACATGAAGAAACATTCAAATAGCAGGTGTGCAATTATTATTTCTTATTTGTTTTCAGCCATATTTATCCGTTATAAGTGTAGAATTTGTTTGAAGCAATGTTTCAGGTCTAGGAGCTCCACCGTATATATCGAATCCAGAAGACATTGATGAAAAGCATTGAAAGCAGCAGGCCTAAAGGAACCTTTAGCTTGAAGAATAATCACCATGGGAATATGCAGCAGAATCCAAGAATGAGAATTGACTTGCAACGTCCGGCTGATCAGGAATACATTATTGCAGAATCCGATCATCATGGTAACAGAATGTTAGAAGTCATAGATGAGAGTGAGATTGAGCTGACTTTAGGGCCCACAAGGTACGTGCTGCCGAGGAAGGAACATGGGGTTCCTCTAACTTTGGATTCTGGACCAAGCTTCTCTTCTTCTGCCACTGAACCCACTCATATGAACAGAACAAGTAGTTCCAGGACCAAAGAGAAGACAAATATAACAAAAGTCGAATTCAGTGGCCTTGAGCTGGGACTTCTCCAGGTCACCGACATTACATTGGGGTACCAAAATGGAAGTAAAAACAATATTGATCTCGAAGAACAGTTGAGACAGGAGAGATTAAAAAAGCCTCCTTGGCTTTTCCAAGTTCTAAGGAATATGACTTGACATAAAAAAAAAAAAGAAAAAGAAAATATCTTCCAAGTCTATATGAATAGATTTAGACTGATTCTTGTTGACTAATTTTCTGTGATTGATGTTTGTGTGGAAGTTTCTGCCTAGTTCTTTTAACAAAATGGCTGGAGTCTTTTGTAAATATCACTTGTTTCCCTGACTCGCAAAACCCATTACTATACATATTTGACTTGATATTTTGTTGAGCTCAGTTTTGCAATCAGTCAATCCTTTT
The DNA here is from genome assembly GCF_047325235.1 of Durio zibethinus. Classification (NCBI taxonomy): domain Eukaryota; kingdom Viridiplantae; phylum Streptophyta; class Magnoliopsida; order Malvales; family Malvaceae; genus Durio; species Durio zibethinus. The sequence goes on from NC_143185.1 coordinate 18,948,149, forward strand.
AAGTTCCACTTTGGAAGACTTGGTACAAGCACACCTTTATTGTTCTCTTGATCTGATCATCCTTTGCTATATAACAGGAATATTCACATCTGTAAAAGTTTTTCAAAGGGAATTTATGTTGAATGATAAAACATTTAAAAGTGCACGTTTGATCCCAAAAAGAAAATCTACAAAAACTTAGGAGACCAAGTGAATCTAAAAGGAGAATCAGGCCCATTTCATAATTCCTATGAGGTTGCTATGCTCTTGGAAACAGAGTTCCATTATTCCATACATGATTTCCCTGGCAATATATTTGCCACACTGCCATCAAGGATCAAAGGTCAACAGTAAATCAAATCATGACAGGGTTCTATGGTAATCAATTTAGAATGTACAAAGATTTCAAAAACTTTGATTATTTGAAAATTACTAATATATGGCACGTAGAAAATGAATATTGATAGAAAATAGTATTTTTATTTGCATTCATATGAGCTTAGAATATATATAATCATACCAACTAATCATAATTATTGAATGAGTAAAAAGTTGCAGCATATTCTTAAAATGAGAATAATAACATAAAACTGTGCCATGAGGTAGATATCTGTGGCTCTATACTCTCATCCTCTGTTACCTTTGATTGTTCTGGAATGAGTTCAGCGAGACCAATGAATTTTGAGACAGATTACGGTCAGATGCTATCTTGGCTAGGTAGCTCTCTATTAGCTTTCCCACCCTTTCCATGTCACTTGATGGAGGAGAAATGCACTCATATTCTTCTTTGTAGCCAAAATGGCTCCCTTCTGTTTCATATTCAAGGTAATTCATCATTATCCGCTTTACAGTGTCCACATCAAACAATGTATTCCCAATAAAAGAATAGGCAGGAATCAAGAGATCATCCAGAACAGCCTGTCCTAATTGCACATATTGAATTTAATTCTCTACCTAAAATACTTGTCTCAAATCAATCTACTTCTTGCAGTGTAACTATCAGAGGTTTTCCCATTCAAATCAATTCGCATATATACTTGCAGCATTCATCATGTACTTCGTCTATTTCTTTTTCAGTGAATGTTTTCTTTTGTAGTCACTAAAAAAAAATTTAAAGAATATCAATAAGTGTGTATTCTATAGTTGCGTTTAGTATGCAAACATATATTTCTACTTTAAATTAATCTTAATCTTGTTTTATGCATTCATCAGATCATTACAAACTATTTTCTTCATGAAACGAAATATATAATAACCACATTATGAATTTTCTAGTTGACGAGAAATCTGTAAATCATTATATTATCAGCTTAGTTCTTAAGAGGCTTAATATTAATTTTAAACAATTCAAAAAGATAGAATAAATCCTAAATTTACCCTAAATCTAACCCATTATAACTTTTTATTTGTATTACAGATTTGCAATCCTCTTAAACCAAAAACAAAAAAAATTATCATAAAACTAGCATTTCACTAACAAATGAATTGTAAATATAACATAAATTATTTAATATGACTAATATTATAACCTTCTATCACATTGACTAATTCGTTGGAGAGTTTCTCTTACCCTTCAATGAATCAAAAAAATAAATCCTATATGTTACATTTTGAATAACAAGCAATTGCCAATTGGGCCTGAATAAATAGTATCAACATTCATGTAAGAATAAAATGTTTTTAATAATGATTAGATTTGTATAAAGTCATGTAAAATAATTAACAAAAGAAACAATAAATACATATCCAAAATTATAAGGTGCAATAAAGTATTTTGCCTCCTTTTTGCATTTGAGATGCAAAAGGCTTTGCACAATTCTCCATTGTGCCTAAACTACTTGATAGAGAAGTTAGATTAATGAATCCATAGATATTAGTCATGTGCTTCTCTTTCATATGTTTGTATAAGAAGCTACATGATAAATATAAATTAATTATAATATTAGTATACATTATATATGAATGTTATTGATATATATCTATATTAAGATATAAGCCAACCTCATATATACTATTATTTTTGCAACTAATGTCTCTTTCATTGAATAAAATCTTGAAATCTCATCTTCACCAATTCATATTGACAATTGGTGATTAAATAATCCATCTTCAATTTCAACAACTATTTGTGATTGATCAACTAAATTTTGTTTTTCATAATTTTCAAGGCCTTTCATGGTGGGTTTTACAGATGCATTTTCAGCAATTTCAATTTCTTCAAGACCTTCCATGGTAGCATCTAAAGGTGTATTTTCAATATTTTCAGCTTGAACAATCTGTTACATACAAAAGTGTATTTATATAAAGTTAAACTATACTTAACAAACAATCCAATTAATTAATTCAGAACAAATTTTACAGGAAGAGAAGATTAGTCAAAAACTTCATCAACAAATTCATCTCTAACATTTTCAGTAAAAGATTGACCTGCTATGTTACTTTCCATGGCTGCCAACTTTGCTTGTAATTCAGCAATTTATTATTTTTTATTTTCGAGGTTTAGGATTTTTTTAAAATAATTTATTGGAATAACAAAGCTCCCAACATTCCTAACACGAGTAAATCTATCTTTTGTACCAAAGGCTAATGTTAGCATATCTTCATTATCATTGAAATTAACATCAATATTTGTGCATCTCATTGCTATGTATCCTAAAATATAAAATCCATACATAAATAAGCATGATATATTAAAATGTATAAATAGCTGCTAGCAGCAAATGACATATAAATCTAATATGAATTTACCATCTTTTGAACTAGTTCTTTAGTTTCTTTATTAGGATATACACAAGTTTTTAATGCATGTGCTTTTTTCCAAACCTCTCATCTTGATATTTCAATGTTTGATTAGGATCTTTCTTATATTAATATCAAAATATAAGTTTGAAATTGAAGATAATTGAATTTCATGTTGTTAGAATCTTCTGCATAAAACAAAACAAAAAAATACTTACAAGTTCATGTTTAACATTTGCATATCCTTTCTTGATACTCAATGGTTATACATTTTTTTAGCCTTTATTTTCTTTTGAACTTCTTTTATTTTCTATTAGCAACAAATTGAAGAACATATAAAAAATCAGCTTTAATAACACATGAAATAAAACAACTTAAAGTAAAAAATCATTCACCAAAAAAAAAAAAAAGATCACTCTACATATACGAAAATCGTTTGACAATCAAGTTGAAACAAACTTTCTCCATTCTTCATCAATAATTACATCTGAATATATGTTTGGGGGATGAGCTAGCATATCAGAGTTGTTAACATGAGATAATATATAAGTTTGATACAATCTGCCTTTAAAATATTTAAAATTTTGCCCAGCAGATTACGACACACACTTTTTATATTAAGTTGGAAGATCAAAGTTTTCCTATAAATAATAAGTTAAAACATTTAAACAGTCTAATCTAACTACATTTAATAACTAATAAACATTAACAAACAATAAATCAATTTGATTAATATCACTAATCGCAACTGATTCCCATATATGATTTTTTTCATCCACTAGAACATTTATCCAACTATTATAGTTAATAGATATTATTTCTCGAACAAAGCATCCAATATGACTGACCATTTTTTATGCGCCATTTAAAACAGGTTGGTCATCAACATTAAATTCAACATGTTCTTTCTTTCCAATTCTTTTAAGTAATGTAGATCGTCCTTTGCATTTTTGATTTCAAACAAGATTTAACAATTAAACATTGTTCTATCTTTACTTGAAGTAGATATATATTTTTTAGGATCCATTATATTAACAAATCTATACAAATAAATATATAATGAAATACATAAGTGAAATAACATATAAAAACATACTTTTACCTACATAATAATAAGCAACCATAAAAAGAACCTAATGATGTATAAAACATAACAACATTATAAAGTCAAATAAATGTAATTAGTTCAATTAAATATAAAAAAAAATCAAACGAACAACATAATTAAGTTAAACAAATATAATTAACCTAAAAGTAATAAAATATAGAATTGGTTTCATGACGTGACACACTTAGAGTGCAAGTGATTGGTACATGAAACGACACAAACAAAAATATCAGCAATCACAATATTGACGAATATGGTAACAAATGCTTACCTAAAGGCGACTTGACGGTGTAAAGTTTTTGCTTTTAAGTTTTTTTTTTTTTTTTTGTTAAATGGTTTATTGATAGATTGTTCCTGATGTATAAAACATGGTAGTTAAAATTTTTTTATTTAAAAAAAAAATTTGTGCTTTTAAAAAAGAGATACCTTTGGAAGAACTTTTTCCTCAATTTAAATTTACTTTTCTTCTTAAATTTTGTACTATTTGTATGTTCTTTTAAATATCAAATTTTCAATTTTAGAAATATTTTTTTTATAATTTTTTCTAATCAAATACTCCGTTTATACTTTTATAAACACTCCGTCCTTGGTATGCAAAAAATAATGCTTAAAAAATATTTTATTTAAATAAAATATATTTATCTTTTAAATTATTTAAAATTTAAAAAATCTTGATTGTGATTTAAAATTAACTTTTTGTATAAAAATTGTATTATTTGCTTTTTAATTAAATACCATGTTTTCACTTAAAAAATGTAATGTTTAAAATATACAATTAAATACTTCATTTGTAAAATGATAAACATGATACTTATAATTTTTATTTATTTATTTATCGTTGTTTAAACAAACCCTATGATTTTATAGTTTTCATTCATAAAAATAAAGTCTATGCTTTTAAGTTTTAGAATTTTATTTCTTAAGTGGTTTACTGGTACTGTATTTCTAAAAATAAATTTATAATTATCACTTAAATATAATTTTAATTATCAAATAATCAACTTATACTTTTATAAACACTCTTTTCTTACTTTAGAAAACATAGTACTAAACTTTTTTATTTAAATAAAATATATTTTTACTTTAAATAACTTAAAATTAAAAATTTTTTTTCATGATTCCAAGTTACATTTGTTTCTAAAAATGATATTATTGGCATTTTTAATGAAATACCCCGTTTTTACATTTAAAAATGTAGTACTTATAATCTAAAATTAAATACTCCATTTATATTATGATAAATATGGTGGTTATCAGTTTATTTTTTTTATTGCTATTTAAACAAATCTTATAATCTTATTGTTTCCATTCATAAAAATAAAGTTTATGCTTTTAAGTTTTTTCTTTTTGTGTGTTATCTAGTTTACTTATACCATATTCCCAAAAATAAATTTACAATTATCACTTATTTTAATTTTAATTAAATATCCCATTTTGACTTTAAAAAATGTAGTATTTGTGTATTTTAATTAAATACTCTGCTTATACTATCATAAATGTAGTCATTACCTTTTATTATTTAATTCTAATTGTTTAAACAAATATTATAAACTTTTTATCTCCAACCATTAAAAAAAATTTGCATTTAAAATTATAATTATTGTTTCTTAAGTCATTTTTTAATATCATATTAATTCCATTTGTTATGTGAGAAACATAGTGCTTCATAAAATATTTACATAATGTTTGAAAATGCTTTGAAAATCATAAAAATTTTAAGTTTGTGTATATAAAAAGGAAATATTTCATTCAAAAAATATTTTTAAAGAACTATATTTTTTAAAATAAAAACCCTAAACCCAAATCAATGACATAAAACCAAAACCCATAAGTCGTATAACATCATTTTTAACTCAACTTCTTTAAATTTTCAATTAACAAAGCAGATAATATTTAAATTTTTAGTAAAATCTATTTGACTTTTCATTTTCTTCATTTAATCAAATTCCTCATCAACTTTTTCTTCTTCTCACACTCTTAGAATTTGAGTTAAACTCTTTCTCTCAAATAGTACAAAACCTAGAAGCCAATCTTTGAACCTTTTAAAAAAATCGAAGGTTGTGGCGCACAAAGTCTGTTGAAATGGTCAACCCAAAACATGAAGTACTGAAAAACCTTACGAATCTCTATCATGTTCCACAGATTTTCAAGGTTTTGGATCAAGATGATGTGACTAAAGATTTCATGGTAAATAAACTGTTGAAGAACAATTTCTTTCCTTTTCTGCTTTTTTTTTAAATTGTTTTAGATCATAGAAATCAATAAAAGCACAAATTAACTTGCTTTTCAATTTCTACTTTGTATTGTTCAAGATCTTCACCGAGTGCTCTGATCTATACTATTTTTGTCATTATTTGTTATGATTTAGTTTTACATATTTTTTCTTTTGGTTGATTACTTTTATAAAATACATTTTCTTTTTGCTAATTCAGCACCCATTTAAGGATATAAACAATTTGTTTTATCTCATTTACATAGAATATCATTGAACAAAAAGTTTGTCATTTGTTACCTCATTATATTGGCATATATATATATGTATGTATGTATTTTTTGTTATCAATATAAATTTGTAATTAATTATTTTTTTATTATATCCTTTGTAATCTTAATTTTATACAATTTAATTATCTATATTCTAAATTTATTATTGCTTATTAAATAAAATAACAACTTTCTTTCTATATTTTATATTTATGATTTATATATTTATATCAATATATACATCTTAGAATGTGCTAATTTATTTATTTATTTTGTCATAATGAATCTAAAAACACAAATTCATTCTGATTAATAATGCATGCATATCTCTATTCAAATTTATGTTAACAAATTATTTCAAATTAACACTATGATTGCAGAAACTTCCAATTGATTATGTGAATACATATCTACATTACATTAAAACTCCAATGACCATAAATCTTACAAGTTTACTTCCTACTTGATTCAAATTGGATTTACTTAAGATTAAATGGTCAATTATATTTGAAAAATGGTTGGAAAGCTTTTGTTGATGCATACTACCTGCAATTTAGTGATGCACGCACCTTGAACTACAATAATTGTACATCTTGTCATGCTTTTCTATATGTTGGAACTAGTGGTGTTATCACTAGAGACATCCTTCGAACAAGATTAGATAATATCTTGATTTCAAATATCTTTCATATATAAACAATATGATTATCGTATAATTTTTACCCTAAGATTCTATTTCTTTTTTATCTTTGTAGTTGAAAAAAGACAAACACTTTAAACGAATTCTTCAAAAATCAAAAAAGAAAAACGTAATTAGTCAATTAATGCAAAAAATAAGTGCATTAATGTTATTTATCTTGATGATACTACCACTAAATCAGACCAGCATGATGAAATTCAAATTAATGAAAAAGATGAAACTGATAATAAGAACAATGATTTTGATGATGTAACATTTGAAGCTACTATGATAAGGACAAATGTTGAAACATCTTGTGTTGGTAATACAACTTATATAACTTGTTTTCATATAATTTTTGTTAAATTTAAATAATTTAAAATTTTTAATAATTTATGCTTTAATTATTATGAATCATTGTTTTTTCAATTATTTTTAAAATGTAACATATTCCTACTACTTTTTGTAAAGAGTACCTTCAATAATATGATCTCGATATTATCTTGATGGTTCCATAAAAACACACAAATTGGCCTATTTGATTTAGGTATTCAAAAAAAAATAAAACTTTTTTAGATAATTAGAGAAAATTTGTGACAAACAATCAATTGATCTCTGGGGATCATTGTCTTTTTAACGTTTATTTTATGTTCTAATTAATAAAAATTATATGTGTAAAACTTAAAATGCACTGTTTAATATTTTGTTTAAACTCTGATATTACTTTATAGTCATTATGTTTTTGTCTTTTTACAATTACTTATAACAACTGTTTTAACTATTTTTGTATCTTTTTGTATTAATATCTTTAAGCAATTATTGTTTAATATTTAATTTTATTAACTTTTTTTATATAATATATGATTAACATGGTGTGATTTTATTCAATTTTTTTTTTTTTTTTTGATAAAGAGTAATTCCCGTGACATTGCGTAGATAGAATTCTAGTTAAAAGGATTTTTTTTGTTAGTCCCGGGCAATTGTCCAGTATGTCGAGTGGTACTGGTTTCCACTTACAACTGACCGTCTGATGTTTGATTGATTTCCCAAGGTCAACCCTCCTCACATGGAAAATTAATCATCATGTTGGGGTGGGTCAACCGTCCTGACATGGCCAATTAACGGCTATAATTGGGTCTTCTTTGGTGTGGTGGTGAAAGAGAATCCAATGATCCCTATCTTTATTTATATAATAATGCCTCACCGATTCGTCTTCTTCTAATAATAAAATAAATAAATAAATTCAAAATTTGCCTTTGCATATATTTTTCTATTTGAGATTTTATATATATAATTCAAGAATCAAAATCTTTAAATTTCCGCTGTGTTGGATTTGAGATCCTTGGCTAATCTTCAACTTTTGGGATAGTAAAAATTATGTAAAAATTTATCATATAAAAGAATAAATTTTATATAATTTTTTTATGAATTTCACGCCATACTAAATTATTATTTAAGATTGAAATATTGAATAATTTCACATGTTATTAAATTATGATTTATGGCTGAATAATTTCACGTGATATGCTTCGTTTTCAAGAGGGCTAATGAGCCACGCAGCAATAGAAAGGTTCTCCTTCATCTACAAAAGGAGACCACTGAGAATAAAGGAAGGTATCGGAAAAGCAATAACCACTGTCTTTCCTACCAAATCCTTCATGCTTTTTACATCCTCTTTTTAAGTCTCTTTCAGCAAATCAAGGAAGACCATATCCTCCGCAGAATCATCAAGAAAGTTCAGACGATGACGGACAAAATTCCAATCGTCAACCTTGAAAGTACGGATATTGAAACCCTCAGGCTACCCGTTGGTACTTACAGACAAAGAGGTCTTACTTATGGTAAGTCTATAACTTTTGAAATTTTAGGAGAAAGTGATGCCTATGGAAACAACCAGTTAAATTGGATTAATTTATTCTTATGGAATAAATTAGGAAACCCTATTAGCCAAGGAGATATGATAAATATCTCTAAGATAGTTGAGATCAGGAGTCTCAATGAAGAAACACTTCGACGACAATTAAAAGCTTTAGGAGGGAAACTCAGCAATGAATTTGCTGACATAAAAGGAAAACTACAGAATGTTTCTCATGCAACAAATTTAGAAAATCTTCTAGATGAGATTCAATCTAAGCTTGATCACAGTTCTCTTGCATATCGTTTTTCCAAAATAGAAAATAGATTAGTTAATCTAGATCAAAAGCTTGATATTTTAAATAAGAAAATTAAGGTTATAGCAGACAAATGTGCTATCTTTTCTGGAACATATGTTCCTCCAAGTATCTGTAATGGAGGAGGAGCTAACTCTACTGGAACACATGCTTCTTCAAATAACTCTACTGGAACACATGCTCTTTCAAGTACCGCTACTGCAACAAATGCTCCTTCAAGTAACTCTACTGCAACACATGCTCCTTCAAGTAACTCTACTGGAACACTTGCTTCTTCTTGTAATTGTAATGGACGATAAGCTATCTCTACAGGAACACAAGCTCCTTCAAGTAGCTGTAATGGAGGAAGAGGTAATGACATCAGCAGTTGAGGCGGGAGCTGATATTGGTGATTTACACAATAAGAGTGCAGCAATAGTCTCAGTGGTAGTTCATCATTAGTTTATATTTACAAAATTGTGTAAAAGCTGTCATGCGTATCAGTTGGTAGCTAAATTCTATTATGTTTGTTATGGAAGAATAACTAAATTATGTTACGATTGTTATGGAAGAAAGTAGAATGTGCTCGAAACATAAAATATTGTGTAACAGAATAGAAAGTATGAATAAAAAGATTCAAATTCTCCCTTTCTTCTTTTTTTCTTCTCTGGCCTCTTTATCTTTTTCTTCTTCTCAATTCTCATTTCTTCTTCAGTCACATTAAAACTCTTGACAAATTGATATCAGAGCAGCTTAAGTTTCATCATTAAAATTGGGAAGGCCCAAGAAGCAATTGATAATAGCAGAGAACTAGGATGAATGCTTTGCATGAGCAGGTGCAAACTATACAACAAAAGTTGGATAACATGCTGGAATCCGAGACTACTATTCCAAAGTAGTTGGCTTTTCCAAGTTCTAAGTATGAATATGGCTTGACAAAAAAAAAAAAAAAAAACCAGTCCTCCAAGCCGATATGGATAGATTTTAGACTGATTCTTGTTGACTAATTTTCTGTGATTGATGTTTGTATGGAAGTTTCAGCTTAGTTTTTTTAACAAAATGGGTGATGGACCAATTACTATACTTATTTGACTTGAGCTCAGCTTTCCAATCAGTCAATCCTTTCAAGTTACACTTTGGAAGACTTGGTACCAAGAATTACCTTCGCAATTACGTTTTTGATTGGAGCATATTTATCGTATTTTTAGATATAATAAAAATTATTATAATTATTATGATCATTATGATAATGAATTTTTTTTAATTTTATATAATTTATTATAAAATATAATAATTATAATTATAAAAAATTTTATTTAATATTTTTTAAAATAATTTATGATACTCTATGTTTTTTATTTTTTTTTAAAAATTATTCATAATTTTATTTATATTTTGTTTAGCAACAAAATTTTTACTTAAGTCAAATTCATATTCAAAATTAATTTTAGATAAATCAAAATATTAACTAAACATAATACATTAAATACCAAGCATCCATATTTAATAAAATTACAAACTTAAAAATATAATAATTTTAAATTTCATCAACTATAATTATAAATTAATAAAAATTAATCTTATAACAAAAGAATTGATAACAATATAAATATCAAATAATAAAAAAATTATTAAATTTCAAATATAAAATCATAAATTAGTAAATAACAAAATCAAATTATAATATTTAATTTTAATTATTTTTTATCTAACTTATGTAAAAAAATTTATTAAAAATTTTCATCTAAAATTCGTATATATATAATTTTAAAAATTACAAATTTTCAAACTTATATTTTAATAAAATTAATTATAAAATTAAATAAATAAAAATCCTCGCCCCACCCCTCACCCCATTCAGCACCGTGTACCCCTCAATGCAGACAGCCCCTCTCCTAAAATTTCCCCCAAAGCAGAAACCCTCGTTCGATCCTCAACTCTTCTTTGTGTTTTCTTCTTCTCTTTTTTTTTTCTCTTTATATCTATCATTTTCTCTCGTGTACCCTCATTGATATCATTGCTTATAGAGTATCTCAATCTCATCTTTATCATATTATCACAAAGATTAACATTATTTTATAAAAATTTTGTAAAAAAAAAAAAATTTAATTTTTTCTTACTTTTTTTTATTTTAATTATTGATTCAAAATTGAGATTGATTTGAATTTTAGTAATTTGTAAATTTAGTTAAGATTATTGTAGATTAATTTTTTTTTTTTAACTTGAACCAATGATTATGAAAATAAAAATAACGATAATAATGGTATGTTATTATCGTTATTTTTTATTATATCATTTTTTAACGACCGTTATGTATCGTTTTGAATGTGATTTAATTTTTTAACTGTATTTTCTTCGATAATGGTAGCAGGTGATGATGATGCTACTGCAATTTCGCAGTTGCTATTTTATTATATAACCGTTATTTGAAATCCTGCTTGGTACAAGCACACCTTTATCGTTCTCTTGGTTTGATCATCCTTTGCTATATAACAGCAATAATCACATCTGTAAAAGTTTTTCAAAGGGAATTTATGTTGAATGGTGCAACATTTAAAAATGCATGTTTGATCCCAAAAAGAGATTTCTGGCATGGCATCTTTATGTAGTTTTTTTTTTTTAAATAGCTGATTTGTTCATCTGTCCAGATTGAGTGGAAGCAGATGGTATAACAGCATTTCTCTTAGTGCAGCATTATTTTTGAAGAAAGAGAAAAAAGAATATACAATGACTAAGGAAACCAAGTTGCTGAGAATCTACAAGAATCTACAAGATTGTCCCCAATACCATCAAAGATTTCCCCATCCCATGTGAACGGTTTCAAAACTTACTACTAAATTAATAGGTTCATTCGGTGGGTAATTTGGAATTAAGATTGCACCTTCTCCACCATCTGATGAAAGTCTGGAACTGATGCTTTAAAAACTGCCAGGTATATATATAATAACTTCATGAGCTCCAGTCGCAACTGACTTGTCTGTCATCCTCTCCTAGCTTCATATGCAAGAAATGCATCAAGATTTAAATAACCATGAAAATTCTGATAAAACTGGTTGTTTCACTTTACGTGAAAGTTCCTGCTATGAAACTTTCCTTTCATGACATGCAGATAGTCGAAACACAATTGAACTTGTCAATAAGAGCCTGGAAAAACAGGGCATGTAGTGATCTTGATTAGGAAATTACTGTGACAAAAATGCGAATAGTTGATCACGATTTTGATCACATAAATGGAGTAGTGATCAACATACACATTGGAAAAGCAGTTCTTTTTGATGCTGGTCAAGAAGAACAAGCAAGATGAATAATGCGAAAAGAATTCAATCCTTTGGACCTGGTTCTTTTCTAGAAAATTAAAAAACAAAAATTATGAATTGAAAAAAGAAAAAAAATTGCAATTTTGCAAAATATCAAATTACCAGTACTGAAATGACGTCGTATACGTACATGAAGCAAGCGGTGCCGTTTTAAATTATCATGGGAAACGAAAAATTAAAACAAAAATATCTCCCTCACCGGCGGAGTCGTCTAGTGCAAAACCAGCCACCATTCTTCACCTTATCCAAACCCTCCCTAAAACCCCTTCGATCAAACCCAAAATCTCCATTTCCGGCAATCAAACACTTTAAAAGATGCTTCAGTCTTTTAATTCAACGAGTCCTTCAATGGAACTCTCTTCCTCTCTCACACCCTTCTCAAAAAAACTCTCCGAAATCTCCTTCTCTTCATCTCTCTCTCCCTTCCCACTTCAACTCCACCAAAAACCATCAAAACCCAGAAATTTCTGTATTTTCGCTGTTGCTATAGACCCACCGCAAGAACTTCCCAGAAACAGCCCGCAAAGACTCCTGAAAGAGCTAGCCCAACGTAAAAAGGCTACTGCTCCAAGGAAAAAACTACCTCCGAAAAGATTCATATTAAAACCTCCACTTGATGACAAAAAATTGACAGAAAGATTCCTAAACAGCCCACAATTATCCTTAAAACAATTCCCTTTGTTAAGCTCTTGCTTGCCTTCTTCGAAGCTTAACAATGCGGACAATACTTGGATAGATGAGTATTTGCTTGAAGCTAAGCAGGCTTTGGGGTACCCTTTGGAGAAATCTGATGAGCTGGGAGATGATAATCCGGCGAAACAGTTTGATACTTTATTGTATTTGGCGTTTCAGCATCCTTCTTGTGATAGGACTAATGCCAGGCACGTCAGGTCCGCGCATTCCAGGCTTTGGTTTTTGGGCCAGTATGTACTGGAATTGGCACTGGCGGAATTTTTGTTGCAGAGGTATCCGAGGGAGTCGCCGGGACCCATGAGGGAAAGGGTGTTTGGTTTGATTGGGAAGAGGAATTTGCCTAACTGGATTAAAGCGGCTAGCTTGCGGAATTTGATTTTTCCTTATGATGATATGGATAAGTTAATTAGGAAAGACAGGGAACCGCCTGTGAAGTAAGATTTTCTTCTGTTTATAATTTGATGAATAATATGCATAACAGATACTGATGTGTAGGATTCACAGATCCATTCAATGTTGTATGCTAGTTTAAACTTGAGGTTGAGGGTACATTAGGGCAGGTCATTTGATTGTATTTCAAGTTATAATATGTGGAATTAAGTCTATGTTTTTATCTGAAATGAGGTGCTGCATTTTCATTTTGGCAATTGGTGCTCTTAATTTTAGTGTCACATACCATGGCATGGAAATAAGACCATTGAAGGCTCCTTGCTTTCAACTATCATGTTTTGGCCTGTCTTTTAGTTGCCTGCAATTTTTCTACCTTCTAAGTGTCATTATATAATTAGAATTTTAAGTTCTTCAATCTATGATAGGTTAACTGAGGACTTACTCTTATGCGTTTTTGTTTTTGGTTTGGACTTCGGATGCTATGCTTTGGCAAACTAAACATCAATTTGCAATAGGCACATTCTTCTGTTGTTTGGTGGTTGCCATCTTCCTGATTGGCTACCGAATCTTCATTGCATTGTGATTCAACAATTGATGCATGTGATGAAAAAAGACTACCATACTTGTTGGGGAAAGGAGATGTACATGGTTGGAATTTAGCTACTCTTTTGTTGCAGCTGCGCTTGAGCAAACATATATCTCGATTCTTGAATATTTCATTGTTGAAGCCCTAACTTGCTTAAACACACTGCATCTTAGTGAGTAGTGCACTAGGTTTGTTGTGTGCTATTGATAAAAGAGAAGAGTCAAGTTGGAGCCATATGATGGGACTGCTGTCACTGTGATAATAAGTTGACTGTAGTAGGATGGGGGTGGTCACTATTATTATGCATATTCTTTCTGTGTTATCTGCTAGTGATGAAGCTACCAAATGAACTTGTATTTGTTGGCACCAAACATGCTTTACTCTTATTCAAATGCTCTGTTATGTGAAATTGAGCAAGTGGTTCTGCGCATTGAACAATTCGTTTGACTATGATCGTTTCGTTAGGATGTATAATATATTGGAGATAGTTGGGTAACTCATGATCCCAAAAGCTTAAGTTGATGGCATATGTCTCAAATGTCATATTTAAGTTCTAAGAACAAATTGCATGGCTGGAATAACATCAGGACGGAGAAGACCTGAAAGCTCAGAAGTTATGGAACTTTGCTAATATCAGTGTCAACAATACAGTAAAAATGTCAGGGTAGGGGTAGGAAAGCTGATAGATACTTTTTATTGCAATAGTTAGGTGGCTGATATATAACTTGTATCTTGATTGTTAATATGTGCCAGTGAGTCTTAGCTTACTGGCAGGATGTGTTTTTTTTCCTATTAGAAAAACTTAAACATGGATAGATAATGTCATGCTGCACGTATGTATCCAATACATGTGAGCATCTTGGGAGCTCCTATCACTTGATGCATTAGGTGGTGGCATAGTGAGATATCCGTCGTATACTAATTATGCATACATATTGACTACTAATTTATGTCCTTATGGCCAGGTCTGTCTTTTGGGCTTTGTTTGGGGCAATATACTTATGTTTTGGTATGCCAGAAGTGTATCGTGTTCTTTTTGAAGTATTTGGAATGGATCCAGAAGCTGAGGTCTGTCAGCCACGGTTAAGGAGACAACTTGAAGATGTAGATTATGTTTCTGTTGAATTTGAAGGGAATAAGCTCAGTTGGCAAGATGTTGCTACTTATAAGGCAAGCTTTGATTTGTTCTCCTTCATTTGTAGATAGCTTATGAGTTAAAATGGAAAAACTGAAAGCGGGAGTAAAAAGAAAAGAAAATAGGTGTTTGACTAGGATTATGTTTTAGAGCAACCTTTCTCTGTAAAAGGGCCTGGAGAAGCATTTCATTCACATTGAAATTGTAGGGAAACTTAACCTAATTCGTTTTTCTTTACAGCCACCTGAAGATGCTCTCTTTGCACATCCAAGACTCTTCAGGGCTTGTGTGCCACCAGGTATGCATCGGTTTCGGGGAAATATCTGGGATTATGACAGCAAGCCGCAAGTTATGCTGATACTAGGATATCCCTTGGCAGTTAAGGATAGAATTCCTGAAATTACTGAAGCAAGGAACATTGAACTCGGACTTGGGCTTCAGGTAATTTGACTGTTTAGTCTGTCATGAATGTATATCGCGCGTTTATTTTCATAAATATTTTTGCTTGTTTATTCTCATTCTCTAGATCCAAGTTACTCATCTTTCTCCTGCTTGATCTGAGTTTTGTTTGATTCCTAAGTTTTTGTTCCATTTCTGGGATTACAGCTTTGTTTTATGCATCCGTCAAAATACAAGTTTGAACATCCTCGGTTTTGCTTTGAGCGGTTGGAATATGTTGGCCAAAAGATCCAGGTAATGGTTTCTTCTGTGTTGGACATATGTTTTGGCCTTTTTTAGCAACAATAAATACCCTGTTTATTAAACCTGTCTTTCCTTTCTATTTGGTACGACACTTGGAAGAAAAAGAAGGATATGGGGCAAAATCTTTTTGGGTAACTGAATCTGATAGTTGTCTGTTTTGAAATTCTTTAGGATCTTGTTATGGCTGAGAGGTTGCTGATGAAGCATCTAGATGCCCCTGGAAAATGGCTACAAGAGAGGCATCGCCGTGTTCTTATGAACAAGTTCTGCGGGAGGTATTTGAGGGAAAAATATCTCCATCGTTTTATCATCTACTCGGAGCAGGTTCAAGATGCATATGAGCACAATCGAAGACTCAGAAATCCTGCCACAACTGCTGTTCAACAAGCCCTCCATGGCCTTTCATACACTGTCTATGGGAAGCCAGATGTGAGGCGCTTAATGTTTGACGTTTTCGACTTCGAGCAAATTCAACCCAAGTCTGTGTAAATAAATATCTTCGATTCTACAATGGAATGTATCGCAAAGCTACAAACTGTCGTAATTGTAATGCATTTTTTCCCCGTTATTGCTTTTTTCTTTTCATGATACAAAGGAAGTCTGGAAGTGAGAATATGAAAAATGAAGGTTAATGTCAAGAATTAAACTTAAGATTTATTAAATATATTTTTTAAATGTGATTGTGTAAAATAATCGATCTAATTGCGAGTTCATATTATTGCTTATGTGACTGTCAATCTCATGTAAGGAAAAATCACATTCTTAGGTCCCATTTGGATTTTATCACAGCCATGGTGAGATGAGAAAGATGCTTGTAATCGTATTAATTTTTTGTTTGGATAGCAAATGTGCGGTGGTGATTTATCGTGCTATACCTCCAGACATGTATTGGACTCTCATAGGTCCAGTGAAAAAACAAACGCAAGGATTTTTTTTTCTTTCAATTTTTATATTTTTCAACTCTTTTTTTTTTAATTTTTGTATTTAAAAGCTTTTACAATGTCTTTTTTTGATAAAATCACATTGTTTTTTATTATTTATTATATGGTATAAAAATAACTTTTTAAAATAATTTTATTAATTTTATAAATATTAAATAATTTAAATTTTTTATTACATATAAATTTTAATTTAATATCTTTTATAATCATTTCTTTTTCAATTATAATTTATCTCATCATTAATATTACATTTATATCTAAACACATTTTTATTCTTAATTTTAATTTAACTATTATAATAATTAATTTTACCTTTATTATTATTATTAATTTCACAAAAATTAATTTTATTAACCGTTGAAATAGACCTTTAGTCATATTTTGTACCCTTACTAGAAGTAATAAAAATCTCTTTCGGTTGAAAAGATTGGTATCCTAGATTTTTAAATAGTGAAAGTAAGGTTAGTTGCGCAAAGACCAAAATACTCTCATCTATAAAAATATTAAGCTTAAATAAAACAAAAGTCTATGAACTAAAACATTTATATATGAATTTCCTTTTTCTTTTTGGTTAAAAAAAGTATTAAAATCAGAACAATTTTTTAAAATTATTAATTTACCTTTGAACTTTATGTTTTTATATGTTTTATACTCTTTATTTTTATACATATGTTACTGAAAAAATATTTAAATTTATAATTTTTAAATATAAATTCCAATATCATATGGAAAGATAAGAACGTTAGGAAAAAATCAGAGCAAACTTAAAAAGGAAAGAAAAACAAAAATCTTACAAAACTTTCCACCAATCCAATAAGAAGCTGCCACATCACTAGATTATCCACTCACACCCCGACATTTCAGTTCCCAACACCATTACACACCAAAAAAAATCCCCTTCCAAACTCCCTTCTGATATTTCCAAAACAAAAAGGGTCAGGTCTGGTCAGGTCAGGTCCCAGCTCAGGTCATCGCAGCAAATAAAGGCGCACCCAACCCACCCTCACCCATTCCCTTTGTTCCCTCAAAACCAAAACCTCGCTAGCCTAACCTTTAGCCAAATCATTCCAAGGTAGAAAAGAAATGGGCTGGCTTGGCTTGAATGAATGAAAAATGCCCGACGCACCACCAACCCTCCATTTTTACTCCGCCTCTTGCTAGTTTGCGTCATCGTCGCCTCCCGCCCTCCCCTCGCCTACGACTGTTACGATAACCTTAAGATCGACGAGATCTCCTGTCCCAATCGCCGGCGAATCATGTCCAAATCTCGCGTTTATCCTGACGTCAACGTCCTTCGTCCTAAGGAGTACTGGGATTACGAGTCCCTCACTGTTCAATGGGGGTAAATTTAAATTAATTCCTTGAAATTAATGTTGATCCTTGATTAGGTTTGTTCTTGATTTGTCTAATCAAAATCTAAACTAGGTTACATCAACTATTACGAATTCAAGATTCTGTAATTGGCTTCAATTAACGAGATCTTCCAATCTTACTAGCGGAACTTACTTAAGCATTTCTATAACTTTTTTAATATAATCCTGATGTTAAGTTTAACTGTTCGATTCAGTTCGTGATCGGCGTAAATTGATTTATTCGATCGTGTCTGTTTTAGTGATCAAGATGATTATGAGGTCGTTCGTAAAGTTGGAAGGGGAAAATACAGTGAGGTTTTCGAGGGCATAAATGTCAATAACAATGAGCGCTGTATAATCAAGATCCTCAAGCCTGTCAAGAAAAAGAAGGTTAGTACTTATTATTATCTGTCAGATTTGATTAATATTCGAGTAGATTTATATGAGATAGAATCTTAAGGCATATTTGCAATGATTATTATAAATGTAATCTTTATTATTATTATTATTGGCAGATTAAAAGAGAGATAAAAATCCTTCAGAATCTATGTGGTGGGCCAAATGTTGTTAAACTTCTTGATATTGTAAGAGATCAGCACTCCAAAACGCCTAGCTTGATATTTGAGTATGTCAACAGTACAGATTTCAAAGTTCTCTACCCTACTTTGACAGACTATGACATTCGCTACTACATATATGAACTTCTTAAGGTAATATTACGCCCCTCATTCAAACTTTCATATATAGAACTATGCTCCATCATCATATTTGTTTGGTGGTTGTTTCTAGTTTTAGTCATTACTTGATCGATTTCCAAAGATTTACTATCTTTTTTAAGCTTTTGGAGGATTTCTAGTTCGCCTGTTTGCATTATAGGATGATAGGAAAAGATTTCTTTGCTTTGTAGGCATTAGATTACTGCCATTCGCAAGGAATAATGCACAGAGATGTCAAGCCTCACAACGTCATGATAGACCATGAGCTGCGGAAACTTCGCTTGATAGATTGGGGACTTGCTGAATTTTACCATCCTGGCAAAGAGTATAATGTCCGTGTGGCTTCTAGGTAATGTTTTGAAGACTGCATGAATAATATGACTAATTTTCAAGACTGTTTTTCCTTCAAGACCTTAAAAGCAGACTGGGTTAAATATTAGTCCATATCTGAAAAAGAAAAAGAAAATTCTTTTGGGGTTAATTGCTTGTATGCCTGTTGTGCTTATTCCTTGAATTGGCTTTCCTCAAAAACTGAATTTGGTTGGTATTACAGGTATATAGATTCAAAAGTTATCATGAAACTCATTAAACAAGTCAAGCTAGGGGAAATTAGATAGGTACCACTTTTAATTTTCTTTTGAACTACTACTAACTGGACTCCTCCAAGAATACATCTGCCATTTCTTTTATTGTTTATAGACTCAGAGGATTAGTTTCCAAACCCAGGTTGTCAAAGATCTCAGATTCTTTGGATGATTTGGAATCTTAATAGCTCTGTGAATGTTTATTTCAGTTTACGGTGACATCTACAATCTGGATTCAGTTTTGGGAAATTTAATTTCTCAGGTACTTTAAAGGACCCGAGCTTCTGGTAGATTTACAGGACTATGATTACTCTTTGGACATGTGGAGCCTTGGTTGCATGTTTGCTGGAATGGTGAGAAATACCATTATTGTAGTTTAAATGTATTAAACTTTCATTTGAAAGATCAATTTTGGGTGTGTAATAGAATATTTATGTTGTTTGATTTGTTTGTTATACTTGTTTATTGTGTAGATATTCCGGAAGGAACCATTCTTCTATGGCCATGACAACCATGATCAATTAGTTAAAATTGCCAAGGTAATATGCTTCTGCAAATTGGTGAAATTTTTTATTATTGTTGCTGAAGATTAATTTTCTTATCATTTTTCTTGTTGAATTAACATTTTGGTTAGGATAATGCATCATTTTCTGATTGCTACTGGGATAATGTATTAGTCTATATCTTAGTACCTTATCCATCTCATGTTATCCATCTTTCTTTTATAATCTACATCTGGAGCAGCACTTTGTAAGCTTTTTATCTAAACCTGTTAGTGTTGTTTACCCTCTATTCTTTTTAGATGCTGCGATAACCTTGCAGGTTTTGATTTAAACATTAATTCCTATTCGTGACCATCAGTTGATAGGGGGATAGGTACCAGGGGCATCTTTGCATGCACTGTCAAACAAGAAGTTCTATTTTCACTTATTTTTTCGTCTTTTCCTACCAAAGTGTTGCCAGTTTTCATGGTTGCTACAAACCTTTTGACTGCTATTAATGTAACTTCAGGTGCTAGGAACTGATGAGTTAAATGCATATCTGAACAAGTACCATTTGGAGCTTGATCCTCAACTTGATGCTCTAGTTGGAAGGTACATTAAGCATGAACCTATGAAGCATTCAAGTTTGTACTTAATTATAAACAAATGCTCTGGTTTCATTAAACCATGGCAAAGCACCCCCATAGGTGCTGCAGTTCCACATACAGATGACATGCCTCTGATAGATATAGACATATTAATAGTGTGATATAGACATATTAATAGTATGGAATGGTTAACTCCGTTAATAAATTGATATGTTGTTTTTCAGGCACAGCCGCAAACCCTGGTCCAAATTTATTAATGCGGATAATCAGCATCTTGTTTCTCCTGAGGTCATTTTCTTCTTTAGGCAAACATCCATGAAACTGAATAATATAAGATACAGTGCACTAAATGCCTTGTAAGTGATATTCATTCTTTTAGTTCTTTGACTTTCAGGCGATTGATTTTCTTGATAAGTTGCTTCGGTACGATCATCAGGACAGGCTAACTGCAAGAGAAGCTATGGTAGGTCTATATAAGCTTACTATCGCTACTAGCTTTTCTTTTTCCTTTGGTTTAATTAAAAGTGGCTTATGATGCTCAGTTTCATTCTCCTATTTTTCTTATATGAATGAAATTTATAGGTCTGAAAATTTTGAAATGAACATTTTCATTTGTGCTGCTTGGAAACATCTTTATGTTCATATATAAATATGAAATGGATATCACGTAGTCTAGACTTATTCCTGATCTGAGATTTCATGCCTTCAATTGCTGACAAGGCCATTGCCTAAACCATTCTTGTATTATACCACTAAACATTCGCCCGTTGCTTGCAATGATGTCTTCCTCTGCAGGCCCATCCTTACTTTTCTCAAGTCAGGGCTGCAGAAAGTAGCAGGATGCGGACTCAGTAAGTCAAATTCACTTTGTGTTCATTTGAAAATCAGACCAGACTAGTTCGGGGAGATTTGTTGTGCTAAATGTTACATAAACTCCAGAATATTGTGTTTGCAATCGTGAGTATTTGTGTGTGAAATATATTTGCTATCATATTATTATTCGCCTAACTTATTTTGTTTGAGAGTATACAGTTTTTTCTCATACGTTTCAAAATGTTTTAACACCATGGAATTTCGGTTGCAAGCAGTAGATACAATTTGTCATTGTTAAATGAACAAGCATGCATGTACAATATGAAAACAAATTCCATGAAAGAAAATAGCACTTGAAGCCACTTTCATAAGAGAACATGTTAGTCATGTTAGTTTCAAGGCATTTGTCTTCCAACCATTAGCGAAAAAAATTCAACTATCAGACTTCATCTGATCTTTTCTAGTGTACGAAGCAATCTTCCCAACCAAATTCAGAAAAATCCCACACAATTCCAAGCTACAGAGATACAAAACATCTCAACTTTAATTTGAACTCTGAAGTGTCTTTACAAAGACCAAAAGGTTCTTCATATATCAGCTTTCAACAAATGGGAAACAAAAAAAATAAACCTTAGAAGATAAAGCAATTGCAATCCTCATAAAAATTAGCAAACAGCAATAAAACAAGACCAAAAAAAAAAACAACATTAAAAGAACAAAAAGGAAGGTATTTAGTCATGATTAATAAATAAAACACCCAAATTACATGAATCGACATAGCTTTCTTGTTTGATTCTAGCTGGCTTCCTGAAAAAACATTGAAACAATCAGACATGATCAATACAAAGATCCAATTCACATGAAAAATAATAATAATGTATAGGATTAATATTAATAATTATATTATATTTATATTATTAATATAAAAAGATAATTTTATAATAATTATTAAATAAATATCATAATTAAATGTTTAAAATGATTTTTATATGATATTAAATAATTAATTAAGTATTATAATTTAAAAATTAAAATAATTTTTATATATTTATATTAAATTAAAATAAATATAAAAAATATATTAAACATATTAAATATATTCTCATATGATAATATTAAATTAAACATATTATTTATATTGTATCATATATTTAGATAAATTAATACATAAATAATATAAATTATATCGTATCAAAATTTATATCAATATAAATAAATATAATATATATAATTTTTTATATTATTTTTTGGTATTTGAAATTATTAACTCTATATACCAATACGTTGCATCTTCGATGTTTGTCGAAATTCAACATATCTATCCGTGGACGAACTACCGCCATTGGACCATAGTCCATTGATCACACACGAAAATTTTGATGGAAAAACTTTGTTAAACAAACAACATGTACCACGAGAAATCCAGCTGGGAATATGGACTCTGGAGGTTTTAAAGCTATGATGTTTGACGTGACAACTCCTATTTTTAATCCCCAACTGCTCTTTTTGACTCAAGAGAGAAATGAACAACGACACTTTTTTTTTTCTTTGGTAAGAACAACGAAACTTTTTGTATCATGCTTAGGTGTTACCACAACTGCGACCTTTATTATTATTATTATTATTATTATTATTACATCAGAGATCAAAGTCTAAGGAATATTGAGAAATGAAAATTTGGGGCTGCTGGCTTTTCACAACCTGACTTGGGAAAGGTAACGGTGTGCTTGATTCAATTTTGCTTTCATTTATATAAAATCACTTAATTATCTTTAAAAAATGCATAATTGACTTTTGTATTTATGAAAATATTATATAATATTTATGTAATAAATGTTAGTACATTATATTTAGAAAATTACTGATTTTTAATTAAATAAGATTTTACAAATTATAATCTACTTTTATTTTATAATCGCACAATTTGAAAAAAAAAAACAGAAGGAAAACAAAACAATAACAAATGCATAAAAAACATTTACCAAAAAGTTTAAATAATAAAAAATAAAAAAATAAAATTAACTCATTTATTATATATAATTATTTTTAAAAAATAATATATGATAAATTTAAATTTTAAATTTTAACACACACATACATATATATATATATATATATATATATATATTTCACATGTTGCAGGTCGGACCTCATCCATGGCTAGCCATCTCATTTCCGTCCAACTAACCCTGACAGATAAGAAATTTATTTTCGTGCTAATTGATTCGCATTTACTAATTATAAACTGTATTGGAAAATAAAATTTAGAACTTAATTTAATTAAATTATATAATTATTTTTAAAAAATAATATTTAATAAATTTAATATTTAAATCTTAATGTATATAATTCTTTATCTGTACCTAAATTTATATTTGAATAATCAATCAACAAAGGAATTGAATACATTACAATATTAAAATGAGATTACGTGAGAATCTGATAATTTATGTCATCGTATCATGTAAAATATTTTATTTATATTATTTTTATATGAAAATCAAGATCATAATTTATATCGATATAAAAATATAAAATATAATTTTTTATTTTATTAAATTTATTTATAATTTTTTTAAAATTTTAAACTATATATTTTCGTATTATTTATTTTTATTATTTTTATATCATATTATAGTATCTTGTTTTGAATTACTTTAGATATAAGTAAATTACCATAGATTCACTAAACAAAACATTGTGTGAAGCATGAAAATTAAATGTTGAAATGTTAGAATAAACCGTTGTTTAATAATTGTATGTATTATAGCAGAATTCTGCTTAGATTTGAATAAATAAAAATTACAATATATCCCAAATAAAAAAAAAAAATGCAGTAATCCCTGTTGAAAAAATTGATTCAGTAGTGCATAACCCTCCACATCTATTTCCTTGAAAGTCATAAATATCTAGTGCAAATTAAATTCACCGAGCCATCAAAATTGACTTTGTATAAAGCAGTGACAGGCCATTTTCATCCCTCCGCTTGGTGGCAACGGATCGAACCTGATATTGTTCCATCAAATTAATACTCTCCCGCAAAGTTGGTTGATGCACAAGGCAAAGTTTTACTCTTTTCACCGTCTAACTTTCTGTTCCTATCACTCCAGATAGTCCATATTGTAATAATAAATTGCTGGAACTGTTGCTGGTCAAGAGAGTCCATCGTTTTCTTTGGTTTGGATTTATAATCAAATGAACGGTACCATAATTCATTCAAAGCTTCATCAATAGACTAAACAATGTCATTGAAACTACGTTTGTCATGAACGGCCAAAGAAGAAAAAAAAAAGTACGCATGTCATGTACACTCATGCTTACGTGAAAGTAGCTATTTAAAGTTTTATTTGAATGCACAATAAAATTAATTATGAAAAAATTTAAAAAAAATAAAATTTATTATAATTGTAATTAAAAAATTTACTTTAGTTATAATTTAAAAAAATTTTAATAAAAAATTTATATTAATTTAATTTTATTAAAATTAACGTTAGAATATAACTAAAAATATAATAAATTTAATCGTATCATATTAAAAATATGATAAAATTTAAATAATTACTAAAATTTTATTTAAATTAATATGATACGATTGAAATAAAATATTTTTTGCTCAATTCACACCATTATAGATGCTTGGATAACAAAAGTCAGTGAAACAAATCGCATTGAAGCTCAAAATTTTGATCAGAGGACTCCCACCGCACTCTCCTTTTCCATTTTTGTCTTTGGATTTTTTTACTCTTAATATTATATTGTAGGATCAGAAACATTTTTATACTTAATTTTTTTTTTCATTTTAAAATTTTTATAAAATTTAATATAATAAATAAATTTTAATAATTATATAATAAACTAATTAATAAACAAAAGATAAAATTTAAATAAGTACATAGAAAACTAATGCATTTTATAATCAAATAAATTATTAATAAATTAACAAAATTATTTTATTAATTTTTAATTGTTTATTTTATATAGTACTACATAAAAATAATCTGAAAATTTTATTATATATCAATTTTAATCTAATTTTTTTTCTTATTGTACTTTACCTCATTACTATAATTGCATTTATATTTAAATATATATTTTATTATTAATTTTAATTTTACTGTTATTATAATCAATTTCACATTTATTATTATTTTTAATTCCATTAAAAACAATTTTACTTACTGTCCAAATTTAACCTAACTCTTTTTTTTTTCCTATCTTTTTTTTTTTCTTTTGCTAACCAGCGTCTTAAGAAAAGTTACTGGCCGCCAGGGACACCTATTTTTCTTTTTTTTTTTTTTTTAATTCGTTAAGATTGACACTATTCTATGCCTAAAAATGTATTTAAATCACGATTTTAAATTAATTAGTCTCCAATCACGCCGTCCAAACGGCTACACGTGAATCATGGGCCCACAATTTAAGATCCATTAATTTAATATTGTATGCAGTCCTCCTTTTAAATTTATTAAATATTATTTTAAAAAATAATTGTAAAAACAAATTAAATTATTTTTATATTATTTTGTTACTATATTTATTTCGATGAAGGAAAGAAAAATAGACGGTTAGTTGGCGGGTAAACCTCCCTTCAACAATTACCAAACCTTGGCTTATATAATATTCTAACTTAAGACAAATACCCGTGAACCAAAAAAACAAAACATGTAATAATTCAACATTTTTTTTTTTTGGTCAGCCACGTTAAAAACTGTCTGCATTAAACTATGCCAACATAAAACAATATCTCAAGGAAAATACTAGTTTAATGAGTCATTTCATTGTTTAATTTTTTTTAAAAAAATTTAATATAATATAAAATAAAGTTTAATTATTCGAGTAATAAAGAATTTAATTCTATTTAAAATAAAGTTTCAATTTCAAATTTTATGAATAAAAAAACATAGACTTAAAAAAGTTTACCTTCTTTTTAAGGTTCAACTCGATTCATTTTTAGATTAATCAAGACTTAAAGTAATTACTAAAAATCGAAAAATTTTAAACAAAAAATAATAATAATAGTGAGTTTTTTATCAGCTTGATATCAAATATAAAATTTTATCTCTTGGTACCATTTGATTATAGTATCGATTATTACAGTATTCTCGACCATAATAATCTCGTCTCGAGATATTATATAGTTCAATTCATCAATTATTCATTTTTATATAAAATAATACATTCGTCCATACATTAAAAATATAAATAAATTTATTAATTATTACATTTAATATTATACTATTATTATAAATTATATATCCATGCACTTTATTTTTACATTTTTGTAAGAGTAATTTTTTTATTGAGATATTAAAATTAACTGACTTGTAGTATAAAAATTATTAACTCAAGATTAAAAGTGCTTAAAATTAATGTAATTGGAAGTTTAATTTTATGAAACAATAAATTTAGCTAAAAATAGAGGTATTCATGATCAGATCAAGTTGGGTTCAGATCATATTTATACTAATCTATATGTTTGTTCAGGTTTGACTCATTTTGATATTTAGATCTGAAAAATTTTTAAATTTTGATTCAAATTGAAAATATAAAATTTAATTTCACTTATTAAACTTAATCTATGTATACATCCCAATCTGTCAGGAGGTCTACAAGATTTGGGTTTGTTAATAATTAAAAAATAATATAATAAAATAATAAAATAATAATAATGAAAAAAATGAAAAAAAAAAGTTGTTGGGTTTGGGTAAAACTGGGTTGAAGAGTTTAAGTTAAATTAAGGTTTGGAATTAAAATTCAGAAGGGATTGAAATCTTATATGGTTTAAAGCTTTCAAATTTGAAGCCCTATAAATACAGTCTTGGATACAAAACACAAAAATAGAATTAAAAAAAAAATCACAAGTAGAAAGTAGTTAGAAAAAAAATTTTGAACATTTTTTGGGTTTAGGGAAAAAAAAGATTTTTTTGGAAAAATATGAAAAATTCTCAGATTTCGAAGAAAATTTTCATTTTTCAATGAATTTTTCAATGCCAGTTGAATTTTTCCATGAACTTTTCGATGCTAGTTGAATTTTTCGACAGATTTTTCAAAATCTAATGGCAGATTCTGGCGAAATTTGAATTTTTAGACGAACCTCCGACGAACCAACCAAGATTCTGACACGTTTTTTAGAATTCAGTGAAAGTTAACCGAAGTTCATTTGGTTTCTAAAAAGACAGGAAGAGGAAGAAAGGGAAGAGAGAGAGAAGGAAATGGAGATCTGAAGTAGAAAGCTAAAACTAGGTCTTTTATATTGGTCCCAAAACAACGTCATTTTAGCATTAAGAAACTTTTAGGATCGCGTGTTTTTATTCGGGCCGACCCGACTCGAGCGTAACCCATTCTGTCGACCTGTGTCCCAAATCGAACCCTTCAGCAGAGCAGAGCCGAGCCGATCAGTTAAGTCGTATCCCCCAAGCCGCATTCTATGTCTGAAGTCGAGCCACGTCGAGCCGCTCCAACAAAGTCGTTTCTATTTTTTTGGTATTTTTTTATTTAGTATTTTATTTATGTAGCTTTTTAATTTTTTTTGCATAATTAAATTTAGGAAAAAATAAAAAATAAATTTTTTTTAGAATAAATATTAATTATCCAATAATGAAATTTTTAAAAATTTTAAATGGTAAATTTTTATAAAATTTTTAGGTGAGAAATTTTTTCTAAATTTGTTCCAAATTGTGAAATAATTTAGATAAAGTTTCAATAATAATAATTAATATTTATTTTCAAAAAAGGGGAGAAAAAAATAAAAAATAAAATTTTGGTTGAAAATATTTGACAATTATCCAATGATAAAAATCTTAAAAATTTTAAATGATAAACTCCTAAAAAATCTCTAGGTGATAAATTTCTTTATATTTGTCCCAAATAGTGGAAGAATTTAAATGTAAGATCAATAAAAAAATAATTATCATATTATTTTCTTTTCAAAAAAAAAGAGAAAAAGAATTTCTAATTATAGGCCCAAAGGAAATTTTAAAAATTCAAAAAAAAATTCTAATTTGGCTCAAATGCTGGAATAATTCGATATATTTTTTCCAAAAAATAATAATTAAATCTTTTTCTGATGATGAAGCCTCTTCAAGAGAATAAATGAGATCCTTGAATACTCTTGAGGTGAAAAAATATTTGTAAGAGTTCTACGAGATTAATGGAGAAATCTTAAAAATTATTTTCAATATTAAACAATAAATTTTAAAACCATTAAAATTAAGACCTTATGATAAATTTAAAATAAGATGATACCTTCTTTTAGATGGGTATGTAAGGGTTCTATAACCTTCTCCATATGTAACTGAACTCTCGAACCCTATTCTGGTTTGTAGACCCAAACTTATTCTTTTAGAGATCCTTAGTCAAGCTTAGGAGCTACTTAAAAGGATAGATTCCTTAGATGACCAATCACACCTAGTTAAAAATGATTAGTGGTGACTCTATTTGTTAAGTTTAGCTATAGATTTTTGAATTTATATGTTATGATAGCCTAACGACTCTGCGGGGGACGCTAGAGAGTCAAGCCATAATTTTTAAATTTATCTTATTCTTTGGTCTAATGGTTTTAAATAATAATAATTTGTGTTATCTGTTTACTAATGTTTTGTCTTTTTTGTCTTTTATTTTTGGGGCATAAAACCTATATGTTCCTTCACACACTATCATATGCATTTGCATTACAAAAACTCTATACTCGGGGTTCGTCCCTCTTAGGAGGAAGTAAAGTATCTACGCTCTTGTGAGATGATAATTTTCATAATGGTTAGCAAAATACTTTCACTCAAATTGAATCATTTTCGTTGGTAACCTGTGATGGGTGAGGATTGGAATATTTTACTAATTTATGACAGACAATGATGTAAGAAACAATTTGAAAACTTTTAGTGGTGAATATCACTTAACCCTACATATAGTGTACACTTAAGAGGCTAGCCTTAGGATAGAGCCCTTTCTATCTAGTGATAGATGTAACCCAAAGTTAGGACACAAGAAGGAACAGTTTGTGATCAACCATTTTGTTTGTTTGACTTTATGCATTTGCATTATCATGTCATGCATTATTTTCATTATCATATTTAACATTGGGAATGTTTGCCATATCTCATACCAATATCCATGAAAATGTATGTTGCATGTATTACATATAAAAGCATATCATTTTTTATTATAATTATGGTACTCAAGGTTCAAAGATAGCTCCACCAAGCAATAACCCCACTCACCAATACAATACAAGAGCTTGAGCCAGACAAATGTGACAAGAAAATTTTAATCATCTTGAGAGGATAGAGAAAGCTCAAGCAAAGTTAGAAGGGGAGTTAAGTAAGCTTTTAAAGGCCTTGAATAAGTTAAATAAGGGAAAAAGAATAGAAGAAAGTACTAGCTAACAAGATCATCCATCACAAGAGGTGGATGACCCACTCTACCTTTCTAGTTTTGAGCCACATCAAGCCCAACCTGCACAAGGTCCACCGTCATAATAATTCACCTATCCTATAGGATACACATACCCTAGAATGTCATCAACTTCAAACCTTGGACAATACTAGAGTTATGTAAATTTTATCTTTATAGAAAAGGTAGTAGAACCAGTTCAGGTCTTTAATTTGAATGATCTAAAAGAGAACGAAAAGTTAAAACTAAAAGGAGGCGAGTCACTGAAGGACTCTAAAGTTGAATAGAAAATGAACTTATTAGAGGAAAGGTTACGAGCCATAAATGGCATCGATTTTTATGGTTCTGTAGATGCTGTTGGGCTCTATTTAGTCCTAGATGTAGTTATTCTTTCGAAGTTTAAAGTGTCAGAGTTTGAAAAATATGATGGTATAAAGTGTCCGAAGACTCACATTACTATATACTGTCAAAAAATGATTGTCCATGCTAATAATGAAAAATTATTGATGCATGTATTCCAAGATAGCCTTACGAGCTCTGCTGCTAAGTGATATATTTAGTTGACAAGACTCGTATTCATTCTTGAAGTGATATGATCTATGACTTCATTAGTCAATATTAGTATATCATAGACTTAGCTTTTGATCTTCTATCTTTGCAGAATATGAAAAAAGAAAGGTGACTGAACCATTCAAAAATATATGCCTAGAGGTGAAATGACATAGCTTCTCAAGTGCAGCCTTTTTTAATTGAGAAAGAGATCACGTTATTATTCGTTAGCACTTTAAAATCTTCTTATTACGAAAAAATGATAAGGAATGCCACAAAAAATTTTACTGACATAGTGATTTTAGGCAAAATCATTAAAAATGACAAGTTGAAAGAAGGAGAAACCAAAAAAGTACCCAAAAAAAATTGAAGTTCAAGCTGTAAGCTTTCACAGATAGTTCAAGGTATTTCAACCATATCCACCACAAGGTTACTCCTCATACTATCTTGCTGTGAATAATACCTCATCCTACCTATACCAGCCAGCACCACAGCCATCTTACTCATCCACATATCGACCTATTTTTAACCTTTAGCTCTCATATATAGCCTTAATATTCAACCTCCTGTAAAATCTCAAATCAGTCTTGCTAACCCAACAAGTGATTCACAAGAGTTACAAACTACCTGAGAAAAACTCGTATTTGATCCAATCTTTATGACTTATACGGAGTTATATTGAGAGCTTTATAACAACCACTTAATTGCCCCTAGCAGTCTGAAGCCACTCAAGCCACCCTATCTTAAGTGGTATAATCTTACAGCCCATTGCAACTACCACTATAAAATTACTGGTCATTTCATGAAAAATTACACTATTCTAAAGCATAAGGTGCAATGATTAATCAAAGATGAAATGATAACCTTTGATCAAGAAGGGGAAACAACACCTAATGTTAGTGATAATCTATTGCCCAATCATAATATCAATGCTTCAAGTGAAGATCAAGAACGAGTGTGAGAGTTGTAATGAATCAGGGGGTTAGATGTCAAGAAAAATCCTTCACCTAATTGCATAGAGGAATAATCCCGAGAAAGATGTTAAGGCTGATTGAAAGTTATTTGTTATTTTAATATTTCTTTTAGAATAATGTTAGGATTTCTTTTATGCAATAGGATTTCATTTGTTATCATTTTAATAAAAGTCAAGGATAATGCATTTCATTATATTTTTTTTTATTCAACCATTGTTCTATACTTTGTTACCTTTCATAACTTTTCATTCTCATTCTCAAATTTCAAATGATGAATATTTAGATAGTGATAACAATAATTTTGAAATTTAATTTTGAGAACTCGTTCACATTATTTTGAGAAGACTATTTAAGCAAAAGAAGTTAGCTACTAGCAAATGTGGAATATATATGTTTTAAAAATATGCAGTCTTTTATGAAGATTCATGAACTTATTTTTGTTCAATAGATGATCTTCAAAGAAAGCATTCATGTTTGAGATGAAAAATGGTCATCTTTCTTTTACCATTCAAAAAATCATTCATTGCTATCCCTTTGAGTCTAGTATGATTTTTTTTCTAAAAAACGCTGACCAAGGATCACCTTTCACACTAAAAGATAATTTTTGAAAAAGAAAAAAGGTAAAAGAGCATAAAAGGTTTCAAAGATAAAAAAAAAATGTCACACATGATTTTGGGTAAAATAATGAAAGTTCTTTTGTGAGGAATAAGGTGAACAAAAAAGGAAAAAGTAGTGAAATGGGGCAAAATGTCAAGTTACATCAAATGATGAATGATCATTTGGTTTTAAACCCTTTAAATACATGTTTTGAGCTTATTTTATCCATTTCTTTCATAACCCTTCACTTGGCCTACGTTACAACATTTAAAAGTCCATTTGGATCAAATGTGAATCCTAGAATTGAATGATCATATGTTAGGCTAAGACGTGCACGTGATGAAACAACGAAATCATGCTACGTTATTCTAAAAATTGATGAGTAGGAGATATCACTAATGGATGAAAAATGAGAAGAAAAAAAATAAAAAAATGAAAAGGTGAAAAAATAAAAAAAATAGAAATGAGAGAAAAAAAAGACTCAAATTGAAAACCCGAAAAGGACGATTTGGGTAAATTTTTAAGTTGAGAGTTGAATAGACAGTTCATATGGATGGAAGGTCAAAGACATTTGAAGATCTTTCAAAGCTAGGACAAAGCTCAATGAGCTCAAAATGACTCCGAAAGTTATTAGAATGAGTTTTTGAGGAAAAATTTTGGATTAATGTTAAAAGTTGTCCAAGTATTCATTGTTTGGACATTGTTGTACCATTCAATACCATCTTTATTGATATACTTTGAATTCGTTCTTTTGCCTATTTATTTTTGTACCAGACTCACTTCTTATTGATTACTTTTATCTCAATTCACCTTGTACTCTCTTATTTTTACATCTCAGAGTAAATCAAGAGAATGTATGGTTGCATTACATTTTTCATGATTTGAAATGATAATGAATGAATGATAATGTGCATAAAAGATTCTTGCATTTTTTTTTTTAAATTCAAGATGATAGGAGGCAAAAAAAATAAAGCACTAATACATGTATGGTGATGGATTGGTTGACATAATTTGTGAGATATGGTCAAATGATGAAAGTGATATGGGGCAATAAACGAAACTCATTTTGGAATGGCTAGTGCTAAAAAGCCTATGAGTGGTGATCAAGTGATCAGATGACATAATTTATTATAAAATGTCTAGTACTGAGAAGCTTGTGAGTTATGATATGGATCAATGGATAAAATTTATTCTGAAATTGCTAGTGCTGAAAAGTTTGTGAGTTACGGTCAAGTATCAATTGACGAAACTTGTTCTAAATGGTTAGTGCTGAGAAGTTGAAAAAGAAAAATGTGAGATGGTGGAGTCGAGAGAACCATATTACCATAATTAATTAGAATTTCATGGCATGGACATCCGCATTACATGTATTATGTTTGTTTTGGCTATGCATTCGCATTATACAGTAAATATTTGACTCATGATTAAGAATATAACATTTGTAGTATTGTGAAGGTCTAGATTGTTGCATTTGTATCATTAAGAAAGCATTTGCATCATTGATCATGACATTCATTACATGTAAAATTTTAACTTGATAAAAGTTTGAAAGTTATCTGAAAAAGAAATTTTGAATATTTTGATGAAGTCTTGAATCTTCAAATAAGAATCTTTAAGTCTCAAATTAAAATTTTTAAGACATTCTTAAATAAGAATATTTGAGTCTTAAATGAAAATCTTTAAGACATTCTCAAATGAAAATCTTTGAATCTTAAATAAGAATCTTTATGATATTTTCAAATGAACACCTTTGAGTTTAAATTAGAATCTTTAAGACATTCTCAAATGAGAATCTTTGAGTCTTAAATGAGAATCTTTATGACATTTTCAAATGAAAACTTTTGAGTCTTAAATGATAATATTTGAGAATATTTAAGTTTTTTGAATCAAAATTTTTAAGAGAAACTCAAATCAGAACCTTTGAGATCCTAAATGTGAAACTCTAAAATTTATTAAATGTGAACATTTGAACTCGAATGAGAAGCTTTGAACTTTTGGATGTGAATCTCCAAAATTCAAACAAAAAGCTTTAAACTTTTTATATATGAATCCCAAAATTGTTAAATGTGAACATTTGAACTTAAATGAGAAGCTTTGAACTTTTGGATGTAAATCTCTAAAATTCAAATGAAAAAATTTAAATGTTGGATGCAAGTCTTGTAATTGGCATATGTGAATCTTGAAATCTTGCAAATATGAATTCTTGCATATCTGAAATTTTACGAATCAAATTCTAGTGAAACTAAAATTTTGAGAATCAAATTTCAGTAAATTCATTAAAGTTGAAAGGTTTTTACGAATCTAAACCTTTGAATTTCAAACTCAAATTGTGAATCTTTGAGTTTCCATTACAAAATTCATTAGACATGATCTATGACTCCTTTAGACATGATTATCAAGAAGCCTTTTATTTTTCAAAATTGTTATGCTTATACATAGAAAAGCCTTTTATTTTTTAAAGTTGTTGTGCCTCTATTTAGAAGAGCCTTTTTATTTTTCAAAGTTGTTATACTTCTATTTAAAAGAGCTTTTTATTTTTTAAAATTATTGAGCCTCTATTTAGAGAAGTCTTTTATTTTTTAAAGTTGTTGTGCCTCTATTTATAGGTGCATTTTATTTTTTAAAGTTATTGTGCCTCTGTTTAAAGGAGCTTTTATTTTTCAAAGTTGTTGTGCTTCTGTTTAGAAGAGCCTTTAATTTTCTAAAGTTGTGCCTCTATTTAGAAGAGCCTTTTATTTTTTAAAGTTGTTATGCCTCTATTTAGAGGAGCTCTTTATTTTCTAAAGTTGTTGTGCCTCTGTTTAGAGGAGCTTTTATTTTTTTTTAAAGTCGTTGAACCTTTGTTTAGATAAGCTTTATATACCTTTTCAAAGTCATGGAGCCTCTATTTAAAGGAGTTTTTATGTTATTCAAGGAGTCTAAAAAAAAAACAACAAAAAAACAAAAAAATATATTGAGTTATTGGGTTTTTTATGTCTTTGCACAATTCTTATTTCACAGAAAATGTGTAAAGAGGAGCAACTGTAGACACCCTAATTTATCTGGGGATCTACGAGATTTGAGTTTGTTAATAATTAAAAAAAAAAAACAATAATGAAAAAAAGGGAAAAAATGGTTTAGTTTGGGTAGAACTGGGTTAAAGAGTTTAAGTTGAATTAAGGTTTCGAATTAAAACTCAAAAGGGATTGAAAACCCATCTGGTTTAGAGCTCTTAGATTTGAAGCCCTATAAATACAACCTTGGACATAGAACATAAAATATAGAAACAGAATTCAAAGAAAACATCACAAGCAGAAAGCAGTCAAAAAAATTTTTCAAAGATTTTTTAGATTTAAGGGAAAAAAAGGATTTTTTTGAAAAAATCTAGAAAATTCCCAGATTTCGATGAAAATTTCTAGTTTTCAATGAATTTTCCTGCGTCAGTTGAATTTTTTGACTAATTTTTTGATGTCGATTGAATTTTTTGGTAGATCTTCCAGAATCTGATGGTAGATTTTGACGAAGTTTAAATTTTTCAACGAACATTCGACGAACCAACCCAGATTTTGGTGCATTTTTCAGAATCTAACGAAAGTTCAATCGGAGTTCATCAAATTTTTAGAGAGAGAAAAAAAGGAAAGAAGGGAAGAAAGAGAAAATGAAAAGGGGATTTGAAGCAAAAAGCTAAAACTGGGCCTTTTATACTAATCCCAAAACGATGTCATTTTGACCTTAAAAAACCTTTAGGATTTACATGTTTTTATTCGGGCCGATCCGAACCTAGCGTAACCGGTTTTGTCGACCCACGTCCCAAATCGAACCCTTCAGCCTAGTCAAGCCAACCCGATTCGCCAAGTCACATCCCTCGAGCCGCATTCTGTGTCTGAAGCCGAGTCATGCTAAGCCACTCCAACCAAGCTATTTCTAGTTTTTAGTATTTTTTATTTAATTTTTTGTTTTTTTAATTTTTTTTGCATGATTAAATTTATGAAAAAATAAAAAATAAATATTTTTTGAGATTAAATATTAATTATCCAATGATGAAATTTTTAGAAATTTCAAATGGTAAATTTTTATAAAATTTTATGTGAGAAATTTTTTTAAAATTTATCCCAAATGATGAAATAATTTAGATAAAGTTTCAATAACAATAATTAGTACTATTTTTATAAAAAAAAAAAGAGAGAAAAAAATAAAAAATAAAAAAATAAAAATTTGGTTGAAAACATTTAACAATTATCTAAGGATGAAAATCTTAAAAATTTTAAATGGTAAACTCCTAAGAAATCTCTAAGTGAGAAATTTCTTTAAATTTGTCCCAAATGATGGAGGAATTTAAATGAAAGATCAATAAAAAATAATTGTCATATTATTTTCCTTCCAAAAAAAATAAGAAAAAAGAGAAAAAGAATTTCTAAATATGCCCAAATGGTGAAAAATTTAGAAATTTCAAAAAAAAAAAATTTTTAGATTGACCAAAATGGTAGAAAATTTAGAAATCCAATAAAAGAAAAAAATTTTTTAAAGAGGCTTAAATGGTGAAAATTTTAAAAATTAAAAAAAAAATTTTAATTTGGCCCAAATGATGAAATAATTAGATATATTTTTGTCAAAAAAAATTAATTTTTTTTATGACAGAGTTTCTTTAAGGAAACAAATGAGATCCTTGAATATTCTTGAGGTAAGAAAATATTTTTAAGAGTTCTATTAGATTGATGAAAAAATTTTAAGAATTATTTTCAATATTGAACAATAATTTTTAAAATTATTAAAATTAAGACCTTATGATAAATTTAAAATAAGATGGTACCATCATTTGGATGAGCATATAGGGGTGCTATAATATTTCTCATATGTAACCGAACTCTTAAACCCTACTCTGGTTTGTAGACCCGAACATATTCTTTTAGGGACCCTTAGTCAAGCTTAAGAGCTTCTTAAAAGGATAAATTTCTTATGTTACCTATTATATTTAGTTAAAAAATATTGGTGACAACTTTATTTGTTAAGTTTAACTATAGATTTTCATATTTATATATTATGACAATTTATATAATAAAAATAAAAAAATTATTTTTTTAAAAAATAAAATATAAAAATAAAAATTCATATATATTTTATATAATTATAATATTTTAATTATATATTTTATTCAAATTAGATCAAATCGGATTCAGATTTTAATATTTTTTATTTAAAACTCGATCCAAAATTTAAATAAATCTAAAAATTATATCCAAACTTTTTTAATGAGTTTTAATTTAATATTTAAATTTTCTTAAAACTTGAAAATTTTTCTAATTAAAACAAATCTTCTTAAAAATTCGAATTAAATTGTCAATTAATTATTCTTTTAATATATATGATACTTGAGGTAAAAATACTAGCTATCGTATTTTAATCCCGAGGAATCTTCATTTCTCCGCCGTCCCCCACTTTTGATTATACCCACCATCTTATTCTTCCATTTACATTCATGCAAATTTAAAACATTTTTCAGCAAGTGAGATGTTAACTCATCTCGTTGCAAAATTTGCTCGTCTTAATTGTTTTAAATTTGAATTTATTAGAAGATTATAACAAATAATTTTTTATAAATTTATTAATTTATTGTAAATAAATACATTTGAATTGATTTGAAAAAAATATATTGACGAAGTTTAAAAATTATTAACACTTAATCAGAAAATTTTAAAACAATTTTCAAAACCAATTAATTAATTTTAATTTTTTTTGTTTTGATCAATTCATTTGCACATGAAGAAAACCTAAAATATATTAAAAAATATTCAAACCTAAAAGAATTAGTTATACTTTATTATTTCACTAGCACCATTTTTAAGATAACTTGTTAGTAATTGCCAAACCATCTCTTTTTCTTTTTTTTTAATTAATCACCGACCACCTCTAATTCAAGGTAATAGAGGAATAAAAAAAATTAATGTTGCGAATGATATTTAAGTTTTAATGAAATGTTTGATATGATTAATAAATTTTAAAAAAAATTAATATAATATTTAAATTATAAGTTTATTAATTAATATAATTAATTTTAAATAATAATAAAGTGCTTAATACATAATTATTTAATTATTATATTAATTAATAAAAATTATAATTTAAATATTATATTAAAATTTTTTAAATTTAAATATTTTATTAATATTTTATTATAATTTAAGATCTTTCTTTGCATTAACCCAAAAAATATATATAAAGAGTGAAGCTTTTTCTGCTTTTTTTATACTTTCATGTGTTTCCTAAATCTGCTAAAAGACAAAGGAAAATACACGGGTTATCAGCAAACAGTAGTGGAGGAGAGAAAATCATTTATAATTCTCGAGAGAAGGAGAAGATTTTGAAGACATGGATAAAAGCATGATATCATGTGAAGGAAAGTTAATATTTTACCTCTGCTCTTAACCTCTATCTCTCCTTTTTATTATTTTTTCTTTTTGTCTCAACCCAATCATTCAAAGATCAAGGCAACTACTACGGTACCACCGTCCCTACAAGCAAACGTTCTTCTCTCTTCTTTTCCATCAAGGGTTTTTAAAAAATGGTGGAAAAACCCTAAGATTCTTAGCTGTTTCTCTTTTTTTATTTTTCTGTATAAAACCAGAGTTTTATCCAAACTTTCATTCCTATCCCTTCCTCTCTTTCTAGTGAAGAAGACAGTGAACAAAATGGAGATGGTTAAGTGTTTTATGATTGTTCTTCTTCTGCGTTTTTGCCACGTGTCTACGTCTGAACCTTTGGAGAAGAAGAACCAGAGGAAGACCTACATAGTCCACATGGCTAAATCCGAGATGCCAGCGAGTTTCCAGCACCATACTCACTGGTATGACTCGTCTTTGAAATCAGTTTCCAGCTCAGGTCAAATGCTCTATACCTACGAGAACGTTATCCACGGATTCTCCACTCAGTTAACCAATGAGGAAGCTCAACAGCTCGAGAGCCAACCAGGTATCCTTGCAGTTTTACCTGAGTTAAGATACGAGTTGCACACCACTCGTTCACCTCAGTTTCTTGGACTCAGTGAAGCTGCCGATTTGTTCCCCGACTCTGACTCGGTGAGTGAAGTTATTATTGGTGTACTAGATACTGGAGTTTGGCCTGAAAGCAAGAGCTTTGCTGATACGGGGCTTGGACCAATACCAAGCAACTGGAAAGGCGCGTGTGAATCAGGCACCAATTTTAGATCATCAAATTGTAACCGAAAGCTGATAGGTGCAAGGTACTTTGCTAATGGGTATGAGGCTACATTGGGTCCAATTGATGTGTCCAAGGAATCAAAATCACCTCGAGATGATGATGGACATGGTACTCACACAGCATCCACGGCTGCTGGGTCGGTGGTGGATGGGGCCAGCTTGTTTGGGTATGCCCCAGGGACGGCGCGTGGTATGGCCACGCGCGCTAGAGTAGCTGTTTACAAGGTTTGTTGGACCGGTGGATGTTTCAGTTCAGACATCTTGGCTGCGATGGATAAGGCTATTGATGACAACGTTGATGTACTTTCAATGTCAATCGGTGGTGGCAAGTCGGATTATTTCAGGGATAGTGTTGCAATTGGAGCATTTGCTGCTATGGAAAAGGGAATTTTAGTTTCTTGTTCAGCAGGAAATGGTGGTCCAGGTCCTTACAGTTTATCAAACGTGGCTCCTTGGATTACTACCGTTGGTGCAGGCACATTGGATCGTGATTTCCCAGCTTATGTTAGCCTTGGAAACGGGAGAAATTACTCTGGTGTGTCTCTTTACAAGGGCAGCACCTTGCCTGGAAAGTTGTTACCATTTGTTTATGCTGGTAATGCTAGTAATGCTACGAGCGGGAATTTGTGTATGATGGGTTCTTTGATACCAGAAAAAGTTGCAGGCAAAATAGTTCTTTGCGATCGTGGAATGAACGCCAGGGTTCAAAAAGGAGCTGTTGTTAAAGCCGCTGGCGGTATAGGAATGGTTTTGGCTAACAATGCAGCAAATGGTGAAGAGCTTGTAGCGGATGCTCATTTGCTTCCGGCCACTGCTGTGGGTCAAAAATCTGGTGATGCTATAAAAAATTACTTGTTTTCTAATCCTAAACCAACTGTGACAATTCTTTTTGAAGGAACCAAAGTTGGTATTGAACCATCACCTGTCGTTGCTGCTTTTAGCTCAAGAGGGCCTAATTTAATAACCCCGGAGATATTGAAGCCTGACATGATTGCTCCAGGTGTCAACATTTTAGCAGGGTGGTCCGGGGCTGCAGGTCCGACAGGGTTGGCAATGGATTCCAGACGAGTGGATTTTAACATTATTTCAGGTACTTCAATGTCTTGCCCACATGTTAGTGGCCTTGCGGGATTGCTCAAGGCTGCTCACCCAGATTGGAGTCCTGCAGCCATCAGATCAGCTCTCATGACCACAGCTTATACAGAGTACAAAAACAAGCAGAAATTGCAAGATATTGCTACTGGGAAAGCATCCACCCCGTTTGATCATGGAGCTGGACATGTAGATCCTGTATCAGCGCTCAATCCAGGACTTGTCTATGATTTAACAGTTGAAGATTATCTTGGTTTCCTTTGTGCCTTAAACTACAGTGAATTTCAAATTAGATCCCTCGCTAGAAGAAACTTCTCATGTGATGCTAGCAAGAAATATAGAGTTACTGATCTCAACTACCCATCGTTTGCTGTCAATTTTGATACTATAATGGGTGGCTCAAATGTGGTTAAGTATACTAGAACTCTTACAAATGTGGGCTCACCAGGAACTTACAAGGTGTCGATATCACCAGAAACCCCGACAGTTAAGATATCAATTGAGCCACAGACGTTGAGTTTCAGCCAAGCAAATGAGAAAAAATCATATACAGTCACGTTCACTGGAAGTTCACAGCCTTCTAATACATTCAGCTTTGCTCGTTTGGAATGGTCTGATGGGAAGTACACCGTGGGCAGTCCCATTGCAATTAGCTGGACTTGATAGGAGAAGAAAGTGAATGGTACAAACTTAATTTGCTCCTTGAACTCACTCAAAAGAAGAGGGGGATTGCAATTGTTTAGTGTTTTAGACTTAATAGTTTCATGTTGCTTGATGCGCTTATAATTGCTATCCAGTTAAATAATGGAAGCTGGGTCTAAGTGCTTGATGTTGTAATCTAAGAGAAAGCATGAAATCCAGGAAAATTGGGTTGTTTTCTCTCATTGTACATTGTATGGATATGTGGATTGTTTCAAGTTTAAAGCAATCAAGAATTTCATGGGGCTTCTTGGTTTCAATTCACTTTATACGTGGTCTAGATCAGACTCAATCACTCATGTGACTGAATATGGTTGTGAACTGAGATTTTATTACAAAAGTGAATGGAAATGTCACCAGGAAAGCAAAGCACAGTTATGGGGTGCGAGGACTTTTGATAACATAAACAGCTGTAAGTTGTCCCAATGTTCCAATGCCAATTTAATACATAGCTTGTGCTTTTAAAGAATAGGTAGAACAGAACAGAAATGTTCCATGTTTGTAAAAATTTAAAGGGAAAAATAGAAGGTTTTACCACAGATGATATAATGAGATATGAATGAAAATGGTGAGTTGTCAGAGGATTCTCTACCAAAATGGTGAGCTGTCAGAGGAAATAAGGTCAGCTGGTGCGGTGTACTTGAACTTATTGCATCGTTACTTAAATTTAAATGTTAATTTAAAAAAAATTCATTTAATATAAATTTTTTATCAAAAATTTTTTAATTGTAATTATAATAATTTTTTAATTACAATTATAATAATTTTTATTATAATTTTTAATTTTATTAAAATTAATTTCATCATTCATATAAATGAAAAAAAAACAAATAACACTAAAAGAAGTTCACACAGAATCTTGGAGGGTTGAACTGCTTTTGGGTTCTTGTCAAAAGTCTGGGTCATGGAGTATACTGGTTGCATCAGCAGTTTCAAGCCACTGCTTTTGATCCAACCCAAATTCACCTTCACCCACCTAAAGAAAATGTCTGAGTGCATCAAAGTAAAAAGAAAGTGCAAGCTTAGGAAAGATTAAAAAAGTATTACAAAGTCCAATGAACCACAAGATTTTGGATGAAAAAAATATTAAAATAAAATTTTATATTTTAAGATTTAAATTCGAGAGTTCGGATATCACATTAAATTGGGTGATCAATTATTCTAAAAACTTAAGTAGATTCAACAACAATTATATTGCAGGTTGCCTTTGCCACAATCTTTTGCATTATCTGTTGAATTGAATCATAAATTTGATCTAAAATTAGAAATATAATTGTAAAATTACACTATTTAAAAAATTAATGGTAAATTTGAATAATTTATTCAAGTAAAATAATAAATTTATTCTCTGTCCCTATTTTTTTAGGGTGTGAAGGAGAGAAGGTACTAACAAGAAGTTTATAATTTGCATGCTTTTTGCTACACAAACTAACAAGTGATAAACATAAAATAAATTTTCTGATTTTCTTTTCTAATCATACTTTCAAAGTGATTAGAACTTCACAATCCTTTCCCTTTTTAAAGAAAAACCTTCATAAGACTGTCTATTTTCTTTCCTTTAAAGGCAAGTAAAATAGTTTTATTAGGCACATGAATTATGTGCTTCGAGGTGTTTTGAATCTTAAAATGATTATATAGAAATGTAAGAATCATGATAGTCTGTCCCTGCTTAATAAAAATACTAATTGGTTCGAGTGATAAGGAGATCAATTTGTTTTAAGTAAGATTTTGATTTCGAATATTATGAATGAGAAAAACAGATTTAAAAAAGTTTATTTTTTTTTATGGGATCCGATCCGACTTGATTCCTGATTAATAAAAATTTAAAGTGATTATCAAATACTAAAAGATCTTAGATAAAAAAAAAAAATTAATTAATAATAATTGTAGTTTTGTAATCTATATTTTTTAAAATAACATTAAAAAAAGTTAATAGAGAAATTGTTTGGACTAAACATATTTTGTCTCTTAATTTTTTTTTGTTTTTTAATATGTCATAAAAATACGTGTTAATTTATTAATCTTAACAATAAAATTTAAAAATTTCCCTAAATGCAATAATTTCTCTAAAAAATTAACAATCACCAAAAAAAATTTTCGAGTCTTCTCCCTGCATAAAGTAAGCTATTATGATGGAACCACCTTACCAACTTTATTTTTCCGTTCACAATTATTCTCAACTAAAATTAAAAATATTGTTGATTGATTGAGATATTTATTTATTTATTTCGGAAAGAATTAACATAGAAAAGCATCTTAATGTGGAAGCTCCTACACTAAATTTTAAAGTAAAAAGTTTCTCGAAAAACATAAAAGTTCCAACTAATTCAAATGCCTAATCGATCATTTTACCGTAAAAATTTACTTCTCAATAAATGAGTGGATGACATAGTCAAATCTCTCCAGAAAAACTCATTAATAGCATTGAACAAATGAAAATGAATACCATATCAAACTCCATGATCATGCAGAATCTTTTCAATTTCAATTTTCAAAATCCCTGTAAAGATATGGCAACCTAAAGGAAATTTAAACAGAAGATGTTTCTTGACCTGTTTTTTTTTTTTTTTTTCAAAACAAATTACATGGTTTTTGACCAATTAGATAACTTTAGCTCTTTTTTTTTTCTGAGTGAAACAAAATTTTAAGTGGTCCATGAACTTAAATCTACTGTTATTTCTTTATTTTTTTACAGTTTGGTTGGTTGAAAAAACTTTATTTTATGCAGTGAAATACAAGTCATTCCTTTCCCGCTTGACCAGCAAAGCCAAAAACACCTTTCCAGAGCAAAGTTAAAAAAGGAAAAAAAAAAAAAAAACCTCAGTGAGTCACATAAATCTTTAAAGCTTCAATTTGCACCACATAAATCACAATCTACCCCCTACCCAAAACCAAGGCCACCGACTCCAAAATTTAAGCACCCAAATTTCATTTTTATATAATAAAAACAACACCAACCCTCCGTGTATTGTCT
The DNA here is from genome assembly GCF_047325235.1 of Durio zibethinus. Lineage (NCBI taxonomy): Eukaryota > Viridiplantae > Streptophyta > Magnoliopsida > Malvales > Malvaceae > Durio > Durio zibethinus. The sequence goes on from NC_143185.1 coordinate 18,992,073, forward strand.
CTTTTAGTCCCCATCTCAGGAGTATATATATGCCATTATCAACAGTTCAAATTTTCTTTTCATGAATAGGCCCAGAAGAATTCGATTCATAGATGGTATCCTGGAGGTTGTTTTGCTGTCGAAAGGATATATCCATCATTGTTTGATACTGTGAATTAACTCAACATCCCATTTTTAACTTCTTCAATTTTTTTTCCCTTCCAAATTTCATGCTCCAAAGTGGATGTTGGTCTAAAATTTTTGCATGCCGGCCAAGGTTGTCTTTTAGCTGTAGCCTTTAGGTTTTATCCCCACTACAGCATAAAATCTTAACCTCTTTGTCGTCCCCAATAGTATCGATGAAAGTGAGGGTGCATATGTACTAGCTTGACTATTGGCCGGCCTGATAGCCCCTCACTTTCTTTCACTCACAAATAAGAAAGAGACCCTGTTTGCTTGGCCTGCACTGACTTTTGTATTTTCCATTGTTTGTTTATTGCTCCTTTAGCAGTTGGTTTTACTTCTTTATATTCCACTTGTCTCCCTATTTCTCCGCCTTTCTCTCTCCGCAATTCAAAATTTCCTTGTTCTTGATATATAAATCCCACTTTCTGCACTGTTTGTTTCTTCCCAGGAGGATCCAACAGTGTTTGAAATAGAAAGTTTGCATTAACTTTCAAACCATGGAGAGTACAGCAATTAGCTGTGATGATGAAGGAAAATGGGAAGCTGAGGAAGAAGAAGCATTGTCATTGTGTGATTTGCCAGTCAATTTGATTAAAGAAGAGAACCAAGTCCAGCCAAGGAATGATGAAGCTGGTGAATCCCAAGCAAGTAAAGCAGAAGAAGATTTTAACTTCGGTTCATGGGGTGGCTCTCTTTCTACAGAACCAGAAATGTGCGCAGCTGATGACGTGTTCTTTAAAGGCCAAATTTTACCCCTGCGTCTCTCAGTTAGTTCAGATAGCGGCCTGACAGGGTGCCGCCACGATAGCCAGAACACTGGCCGCTGCCTCTCAAGGTCAGAGTCCATGGATCATGGATCATTAAGTAGGTTCACACGTATTGGTAGCAGTAGCAGAAGCAACAGCAATAGAAGTAGTCATTACTCAACAAGTAGCAGTAATTCCATCACAGTTACAGCAAGAAATTTCAATTCAGTTGTCAATTCCAATTCCAGTTTCAATTTCAAGTCAAAGCCAATTAAAATCACAAACAACTTCAGCACACATCCAAGTCCCAAACCCCAGATAAGATTGTCCAAAACTCGGCCAGTAAATGTCAGCAGCCGAAACCAGAAATCATCAATGTGGGATTTTTTCAGGTTAGGTTTGGTTCGAGCACCAGAACTTGAATTGCAAGACTTGAAAGTTCGTAGCAACAACACTAATGCTAATAGAAATTCGGTCAGCCGAAACAGCAGTTGTAATAGCAGTAACGGCAGTTCAAGCACCAAGAACGGCACCAGTAAGATTGTTGTTAACATTGGTACTGAAGGCGCAAAGAATCAGCAAGATTTGAAGAAAGGGTTCTTAGAAAAGAGAATAGGGTTGTTTAGTGGATGTAAATGTTCAGTTAATGCAGTTGAAACAGTTCCACTGAACAACATAATCATCATCAAAAGTAACAAGAACAGCGAGAAAGAGAAAGCAATGTTGCATGCCGCCATGAAAGAGAAAAAGAAGCTGCTGCAAGAACTGAAGATAAGGAAGAACAGGAAAGAAAAGGAAAATGAAAAGCAAGAAGGGAAGCAAGCTTTTTCACGTCATCGAACGTTTGAATGGTTAAAGGAGCTTTCACATGCAAGCTATGTTGATGAGGCCTAAAGAAAGACTCATGAACAATCCCTCGCATGCTTCCTTTTTCTATTCTTTCATCATTATCAACTTTTTTTTTCTTTTAGTTTTCGTTTTATTTAGATTAAATATTGAAATACTTCAAAGTGCAGGCACTTGTACCTATAAAATCTGTCTCTCACCGTCTCTTGAGAGATTTGAAGTTTGAGAATTATTTCCAATAAATTTTCAAATTCACATTTCTGATATAAATTAATGATTGAAAAATAGCAGCAGCCGTGATGGGAGGGGGGGAATGATGACCATGAGCAAATGTGGCGATGGTGGTGGAGGAGCTTATCATGATTAAAGTGTCAACTTTGAAAGGACACGAAAACGGCAATTCGTGACTGTCACTAAAGCCTACAACCACACATAAAACAGAGACGCAGACACAGAAAGGAAAAAAAAAGGTTAAAAACATGCAATTTTGCCCAAAAACAAAGCAAACGTAAATATTGAAGGAAGAATCCAATAATTCTTTCCTTGTACTGTGTTTTTGTTCTCAACAATTGGACAGCATATTCCACGCATGAGAGTGTTCATCTCCATCTTTAATCTATTTCTCAATTATTTTCAGTCTTTTTTTCAGAAAATGTCCCTCTTTGTATAAACAATTGAAGAATTTAGGAAAAAGACAATAATGTTTGCCTATGTTGATATGTTTCAAAGATTCAGTCGCTGAATATAAGAACAAATTTTCATGTGTTGAGTTTAATTCCTCGTACAAAAAACTTGAGTAGTTGTCTAAGTTTAACCATAATATTAGGCTTTTTTTTAGAATCCATAATGGAAATGGGTGTTTTGTAAGTTTTTCAACAAGGGAATGTCTGATACAAAGGAGGGTTTTCAGCTTCATCTGCTGTCACATTGGAAGGTAGTCAGTACTCAAATAAAAGCTTCATCTGCAGTTACTTGTAATAGGCTAAAGGCTTACCTATACTCCAATAACTCCATTGCCCGTGGCGTAGACAAGTTTGTCTCGAGAACATGCTGCGAGTAACCAAGAAAGCCGCTTGCAAGGACAAATATTAACTGATTCTGTTTTCTATTTCCATTGATTTTACCTAAAGCGTGAGTGGTGATACCTGTTTTTTCTTCCATTTCTTCTCCAACACTAACAAAACCAAATATCTCCACTCTCAGTGGAAATTAAAAGGAAATCAACTTTCAAGTCAATTACTTGGTAATTAGAGAAAGCTTGTTCTAGACTTCTAGTGGAACGAAAAATTCCATGAAACTTTTTTACTGTGATTACATGTTGCAATTACAAAGTTAGAGAAATTAGCTATTGGTTTTGGTGTGAAATAAATTGTTGGTTATTTAATTATAGTCACATTTTAAAAATCATCATCTAACTATTATAATTTTTAATTTAATCATTAAATTTTGACTATCCAACCATTAATCTCTAACTATTAATTGACATATGTGGCATTTTAATCAAATACCATTGTTTCCTTTTCTTCATAGAGGTGCATGTTTCTTGGGGTTCCTTTTTAGACTTTGGATTGCTTAAAATGTTTCAGGTAAAATAAAAAGAAAAGAAACTACTAATCAAAATAAAATTGAAACCAAAATAACATTTTATATTAATCAAAGCCAAAATTTTGGTTAATTCAGATCTCTGGTCAATTATTTAGAGAAACAAATGTTCATTTTTTTGTTGGTTCAATTGCTGTAGAGTTTGCATAAGAGCATGGAGGGTATCAGCAGAAGTAATAACAAAAATGAGTTTGATGCTCTGCCTAGGACAATCAATGTCATAAAATAATTATATTCCACACAACTTAACAATGCATCTAGTTCCCTTTGTGCTAATAGATTAGTCAAGCAGGCCGCTATCCAGAACAAAAATGGAGGAAATCCCAGATTCTATTTCTATGTGAACTGCTTGGCATATGGTAACTCGGGATTTTTCTTTGTTTAATTTGATCAACTCCCCATGTGACTCTATAACAGTGTTCATCCGCTGGAAAAGCTCAGAAGAGAGATGCCAGCTAGAGCAGTCACCTTTGTTATTTTTCCACAATGAAATTTGTCATTCTCTTTCTTATAAATCTCACCCTTTCTTTACCGATATTGGAAATTGACAACTTCAAATTAAAATCTCACAATCAAACACAATTTTGCTGAAAATGCAATTAACCCAATTCAAATCTAGCAAAAGCTTTCACATATTATTCAAGCCAATATGTAACTTCACTGTACATGGGGCTTAATATAAGACAAAGGCCTAGATGTTGTTGTTGTTTGTTTGTTTGTGTGTGCATGCGTGCGTGTGTTTTTTTCTTTTAATGCTAAGCCAATCGAATTTATTGAAAATTAAGAGGTAACAAGACTACCAACACCGCCTAAGAAAAAACAAAAGATGAACCACCAAGAAAAAAGCAAAGGCCTAGTTCACTTTTGGAATAGCGAGAATGCAGACTGAAAAGCCATGTCTTCTTAATTGTCCAACACTAATTTATGAGCAGTTGAATGTCAAGCCAGATCCTTTCAGCTTCTGTTCCATTATCTGGTCGCGGTGGCTTGCCATCTGGGGTGCCAGGTAGTTGCTCCAGTCTCCAACTTTGCCTTTCCTAAAGAAATCTTTGTTACTTGCCTGATGAGCACCCAGCTGCTGCACCCCAGTATTATTCACCTGCAAATTGCTAAGATTTTCAAAGCTAAACAAATTTACTATTCTCTCCACTACCCCTGCTTCTTCTTCCTCCAAGGAAAATGGGTACCCCATAAATTCTGCCAATTTCTTCACATAAAATACTGAATCTTTTAACAGGTCTTCATATTTCAGGAACATTACCTTGTCTGGCCGTTCCAACTTCCAAACTTGCCTTCCAGTATCCCAAAGTATGTTCCCACCACGGTCCAAAAATAGATTTCCCTTCACAAAGCAGCTCCAAAGCCTCCTCTATAGAAATGGGCCGATTTTCCTTGGGCCTTCGTTTGGCTGCAAAATGAAACATGGAAACAAATGTATCCTTTGGTTCTCTGCCAAGATAAACAATTTTGCAATCGGAATCATGCACAGATTTTGGCAATGAAGCGTAGGGAGCGTGCGTGGCAATGAGAGGGATCCCTGGCTCACGTATGTAGGGCTTGTTGTCTGACATTCTCTCTAATGTAGGCAAACAGTCATGCGGCCCTTTAAACAGCAAAGGATTTGCTGTCTCGTCGAAATTGTGTCGAGTCACAAGTGCAAAAGTAAGTGCCTTAATCCAAGTGGTGCCACTCTTAGGAGCGCTGCAAACAATGATATCACTCGGTTGAGCATTGAAGCGTTCTTGAGCAAGCATGATACCTTCCAGGAAATAGGGGATACACCAAAAGCCTTGGTATAAGCGGAAAGGCTGGATACTTCTCCAGCCATTCTCCTCCGGAAGGTTTAATATGGTTTGCCGGATTCTTTCCATGGCTTTTGGGGAGATAATTACTTCTTCCCTCTTGAATTAAATCAAATTTTGTTGTGCGGTCCTGTTTAGGACACACCATCTGTGTCAGGAAAACAAGCGGTACGTTGACGTCGACTAGTCAGCACTAGGGCTGAACCCAATTAATAGGTGGGCTTTACGTTATTCTGATTTTTCATAAATCATGTAATTATTTAACAAATAAATTTCAATATTTCTCATATACGATAATTTATAACTGATAAAATCATGCATTATCACAATTACTTTTTAATCATTTTATTTAATATATAGAATTATGACTTTACTCTAAGATATAAATAACTCTCCATCTTAGCATCTTTTTAAAATACACTCATAGCTCGCGTAAATGATGTTGAACATATCAAAAATTCATTTATGGTATCTCAAATAAAAAATTTCTTCCTTTAATTAAATTATATATAATTATATGTGATAATATTTTTTAAAAAATTTTTAAGTTTTCTCCGAAAACCTTTAAAATTGATGTTGATGCCTCACTTCATTATCAAGCTTTAGGTCATTTTTAGTCGTTGAATCATGTCTAATTATTGAGAGTGGACTTGTAAATTGGGCAAACATTTCGATTTCGGTTTCAGGGTTTTTTTTTTTTTGTTTCAGATTGTTTTAAATTTAATTTATTTTGGATTTAAATTTTGATTGTTTTAGTTTAGGTATTTTAAGTTGATATTTGATTATTTGGATTTAGATATTTTGAGTTCAATTTATTAATTTTAAAAATAAAATAAAATAAAATAAAATAAATTGTTTAATTAAATTTGAAATTAACTTTAATATAATTTAAACTAGATATAATAATACAATCTAAAATAATATGAAAAAATCGTATAATTTTAGAAAAATATATTTGGCGATACAAAATTTGACAAATGTAAGACATAAAAAATATTATTAATTAAACTATCTGATAAGAGTACCTTATTAAACATGAAAAACATATTTATTATGTTTAACATGTTTAATAAATTTTTATATTTATTTTAATTTAATATAATAAGAGTATTTTAAACCTTTAATTATAATATATAATTACATATTTAATATAATTATATAAAAATTAGTTTAAATATTTATTTATAATACACATTTAATATATAATTATTTATTATATTAATAATATAACTATTATATAAATAATTATTTTAATATAATTGTAGCTTATTATATAATTTATTTTAAATTACATGATTAAAAATTAATAATATGATTATAATATAAACATAACGTATATGCAAATTAATACCTTGTTTTATATATATTTTATTTTAAATCATATGATAATTGATATTATCTATAATTATACAAGATTATATAATTTATTTTAAACAATAGATTGGTATGTAAGTATACTCATAATAATTTATTATAAATTATAAAAAAATTATAAGTAACATAATATATATAATAGTTTGATTTAGAAATATATATATTAATTTGATATTTTTAATAATTTTAGTGAGTTATTATTTGTGTTATATTTATTATTTAAATTCAAATTATTTTCAATTTCGGATTGGTCAAATTGGAATTATCGACTTTTGTGATCAAATCAAACCGGACAGAATTCGTATTTTAAGTGCGTTAAACACGTTTTTGCGATTAGAATAAACAAAGTGTAATTTGAAGCTTTAACCAACAGCCAATAGAGGAAATAATAAAAGTGTGAAATGAAGGGTAACTGGGACCATGTGTTGTTAGATCAACTTTCCTCGGTCCTCCTTCCGGGACGTATAGGATAAAGTGATAAATGCCATTGGTCCACCTTCGATTGTGTTCCTCTTGCAATCTTTTTTCTTGTCGTTTTTATGGAGAAAGACCTCGACAGTGCCTAGCCAAATTATAAGGCTATTACATGTTCCTCTAAAGCTTGGCCCAATTTTATTAATATTGAGGTAGTTAACTTTCGCTTTCACAATTTAAAGCTTTCAGGCCAACCTGAGATTTTGTTGTGTGTGGGAAATTTTGCAAATACGCAATAGAACCAAAAAAAAAAAAAAAATTAATGGTGGGGAATTAGCTCATCAAATTGTTGTTAGATAATAAACATGCTTGTTTAATTATATATAATATATTAAATTTGATAAATTAAAATACGATAAGATAATATGATATAGATAAAATATAAATAAAAAATATGAAAATGATACGATTTAAAATTTTAATAATAACTATATATGAGTAGTAAAACTAAAAATATATATTTTATATTTTCATATCGATATAAATTATGTTATGTAATTTTTATATAAAATATAATATAAATATATGAATTTTAATATTTTACATAATATAAATATACAAATCATCTTATTTATAAGATACCTTTAACATAGTTTATTGAAGGATTAATACCCGTTTGTAAATACTTTAGCCTTTAATAATACTACTTTTTTCTATGCACCAACGAATATTTGTTGCTAGCTTTACTTGCATTGCCAGGAAAAGCATCTCTATGCACCAAAATGCACGCCGCATCTCGTGCCAAAAGGATATTGTTATTTTCAACATTGATTTTTATGCATTTGCTTTTCTACCAATACTTGCTTTTCAAATACATGTAATTTAATTAAAAAAAATAGTTTAAGTGAGATTCATTTTATATTTATATTTCATTATAGAAAATATTAATTAAAATGATATTTAAAAAAATAATGCATTAAATATAAAAACTTTTTATTAAATAGTATTTTTATCTTTGTTTTTTCCAGATCCAAGAAATGACAAAGTTGCAAATATTGAATTAAAGTACAAAGAAATAAATATAGTCAATTATTTTGTAACCTACTTATTTAAAACTCCTTTTGGATCAGTTTATTCTCTTAAATAAAAATAAAAATAAAAAAGTGATATTAATATGTTTAGTCATATGTTCAAGATTGATTGTGGGTGGCTTTAATCCAATTTTATGATAAATGTATTTAATTATATATTGATTCATTTATAATTTTAAAATTATTTAATTATATTATATTTAGAAATTATAATATAATAGTTGATTTAATTTAATAAATGATTTTCAGAAAAGCCGTTTAGCAAGAGCAAAGGACAAATTATTAATTAGGATTGAAAAATTAAAAATATCAAAAATTGATTCGAAATGTAAATATATTCGATTCAATTTTGATTATTTTTTTATTCAGCTCAGATTAATTTTAGATATTAAATATATATTAAATTTATATCAAATTTTAAATTAAAAATTAAAAAAATTAAATCAAATCTAATTATATATATATATATTTAATTTTTATATATCTTTTAAATTTTTATAAAAAAATAATTTAAATCAAAATCTATTTAAATATATTAAAATAATATATAAAAATAAAAAAATTTTAAAAATCAATAAATCAAATTAAATTAAATTAATAAAATTTAATTCGATTTAAATTAAATATAAATTTTATTTAAATTAAAATTAAATTTTAAAATATTATAATATTATTTAATATTTAACAAATTTAATTCAAACCATTACGATCGTATCATTAATTAACTCTCGATCGGGGAACATAAGTCCAAAACCTCAAAGTTGCAGCTACCACACATCAAGACGAGCCCTAAGTGCGATCTCTGTTAACCAATTCTCAAGTACCAAAACTAAAATGGGTCAAAACCAATTCCACACGTGTCATTGCACATGCCATTCTAGATAGCAGCAGGTCGACGAATTTCGATTTGATCTGATCCTATTATAAGATCGATTTTTTTTTTAATTCGAATTTCGAATCAGATCGGATAAATTATGAAACAATCGAGATCGAATCAGGTTCAGGTTTTAAGTAAATTCGATCCGACTCGACTCGATATTATATAAAAAATTATTTTTAATTAATTATTTAATTTTTTATTTATATATATTTTATATAATAATATTTTTAAATATTTATATTTTAAAAAAATATTTTATTAATTTCAGATCGAATCAGGTGGGATCGGGTTCGGATATGAAAAAACAAAAAAAATTTCAGGTAGGATCAAGTTTGGGTTTATTAACGCATAAAGTCGGGTCGGGTTCAGGGCGAGCAAAACCCGCCCCGAACCCTACCCGATGCCAACCCTATTCGTAGTGTTAAGGCTATGATAGTTTTGGATTTTACGGATAATAGAATCATAATGATATTATCTAATATTATTTTAATAATGTGTGTATAAATTACCTTATCAAAATAATATTAAAAATAAATAGTTTATAGATTAGACATATAATTAAGGTATTTTAATCAGTATTCAAGACTCTGATACCCTTTTGGTTTAACGTCAAATTAGTAACCTGATTTTTTTGAAGATATATCTTTCACTATAATAGTTTATTTCAGTACGTTTTGGTACAATAACTTTTATTTGACTGAGAGAATGGATCAATGATCTATTTAACAATTTTATAAGGTATTGGTGCAAAGGATCTATAATAACTGTAACAATTATAAAGCATACTTAACTTGTATCACTATAAACTATGAAATAGATAAAAGAAATACGAATTTGAAATTATAACTATAGAAGAAAGAAAAAAGAATTACCAAAAGAGAAGAAAGTTTTTTAACTAAACATATTTTTTATAAAGAAAGATTTATTACAAAGAAAAACTTTTTAGAGAAGTTTTTTTATGATGCCTTCTTGGAGAAAGAGCACATTATTTATACAAAAAATAAATAAATAAATAGTAACATAATAAGACGAAATCGTGATTAAAGTCATAATCTTACAAAACACTTGATATAAAATAGACTAGACATAAAATTGATTTAAGTATATTTAAAATTGAAAGAGACTTGATATAAAATAATCTCGTGTTACTATTAACCTTTGGAGTCTTTGGAAAGCATATGGAGCATTATCACATATAATTATACATAATTAAGTTGGAATATGAAATCTTTTGTTTGAAGCACTATTGAATTTCTGACTTGATCATTCTGAAAAACTTTCAAGATGTTAGAGGATTAGACAATCGTCTATCCATTGAAATAGGTTTTGTTCAAAATCATTATAGTCTGAATCATAATTTTAGAACAGATGACTATACAGCTGGTGTTCAAATCTCACTCGAATTATGGAGAGATCTTCTGCATTTTGCCAATAAGGATAAAAGTGAGTTAGTTCTGAAGGGATGTAAAGATCAAAATTAATAAATCTCTAAGAAAAGTCACTCCATAGTTATTATAAATAATGCAAAAAGGGTTTTTTTTTGGGGTTGAATGAAGACGAAAAAATACCAATTTTCATAGGATTCTGTAGGTCAGGGCCAGCAGCGTATTCACTGACGACCATGTGCGTACATTTGCTAGAAACTACTATTTTGTCAAGTAAAACTAGTTTTATCCATCGAGCTACTTTAAATGTATTGCTACATGACTATGTGATATCTTTGGAAGTTGGGTAGTGGATGATAGGTACTGGTAGTGAATATTCATCTTAAGAAAACTATTATTTTGTCGAATAAAATTAGTTCTGTATTAAGCTTCTTTAAATGTCTTGCGGCATGACTATGTGATTTCCTCACAGTTCTATCAAGATCTGGCAAACTCTAAAAAGGCTTTGGAATGTCTTCAACAAGTTATACAAATTGATGAAAGGTAACTTTGTCCTTGCTTTCTTAGTCATCATATCCCTCCTAGAGCAGTGTGCTTATTTTCCAGACTAAATTAAATTGTTTGATTTACCTTATCTTTAAACTTGATGTCATTAATCTCTTTCTAATAGGTATTCTAAAGCATGTCACTTACGTGGGCTACTACTTCATGGGATGGGAGAGCAAAGGTGTGTTCAATCAACTGTGTTTTTGTGAATGGTTTAGTTTTCTCTGATTTAATATCATGTACTTAATCAATCTAATGATGATACGGACCGTCTGTGATATAATTGTTCTCTGAAGTGCAACTGTCGCATGGCATAAGTATCCTGGTGTTTAAATATTTTGTTGATCCGTAGGATGGCCTAACTGTAATTGAAGCATCCGCTATTTAGTATTTACTGTCGATTGTAGTTGTATAGGTCAACCATCAATATTAGTTTTTACTGATAATCTTTTGTTACTTGAGGTTGTTTCTTTGTTAGCACTCCTATTTTTTCATCTGTGCTTAAGTGACTAACTTTTACTGCTAATTTTTTATTACTTGATCTGTTCACTTGAGGTTGTTCTTTATTAGCACTATCATTTTCTCATCTGTGCTTAAGTGACCCTACTTGGCTGTCGCAGGAAGGCTATTAAGGATTTATCAATTGGGTTAAGCATTGAAAACTCGAATATTGAGTGTTTGTACTTACGAGCTTCATGCTATCATGCAATTGGAGAATATGCAGAGGCGGTAAATAATGATTTTGATTTAAGAAACTTTGTTTGGTTAGATTATAACACTGCATTGATTGCCTTTTGGCATTACTTTACTAAACTAAAATTTAACATTCACAGGTCAAGGACTATGATGCTGCACTAAATGTTGAACTGGACTCAATGGAAAAGTTTGTGCCTCGATGCTTGGCTTTCTATCAGGTTTGCATGAATGCAGACTAATATAACTTTTTCCTGAAATTCCTTGATTAGTTTTTTCTTTCATATGTTTGTTTTCATTGAAGGAATTATTAGCTTATTACTCACCTGTCACTTGTTATTGGTACTAATCTTCACCTAATAAGATTTCGCTTCTACTCGAACCTGTAAGTAAATTCTTTTTACTTGCAGATGGGTAAATGTGGCATGTGCATGGATTTTCTGCGTTTTCCTTACTTTATGTTTTCTATATTGTAGTGGATGGCTTCTTATTGTCTGAAATTCTTTTCTATTCTCGACTTTTGGTTTGTTTTAATTTTTATACTTGAGGTGTGTCTAGGCACAAAGTTTAGGTGTAATGCAGCAAAAGAGCCTCTCTCACCTTCCAAGGTTAGGTGGCTTATATTAGGGATCACGCCTTTTTCTGGGTGTCAAACATATTGTTTTGAAGCATATGCTCAAGAAACAGTAGCTTATAGTTTAGTTGACTGTCTTAATGATCATCTTTATTTGACAATAGTTCTTACTAGCCTTGACTTGTATGTGATAGGGTCTCTGAATTTGAAATTCTTCATTTGCAGAAAGAGATTGCTTTGTACACAGCTTCCAAAGTCAACAGTGAGTTTTGCTGGTTTGATATTGACGGGATATAGATCCACTGTTCAAGGTAATAATTCATCGTGATAGTCACCATTGAACTTAAAGCTCCTCGTTGCGTGTGTGCATTTGTTTTTTGTGCCTTTCTTTTTGGCTTTAATGTTGTAAGAAAAATTAACAATCTTGTCTTCCATGGCTTCAGTTTGCCATCATTTTAGGTTGTATCATATTTTTGAGAAACGAATTACTTTGCGATGCTAAATATATAATAAGGCAAATTGTTTAAAACTTCAATATGTTTCCTGGTGGAGATTTTTCTCGTCTTTTGGCCTTTAAGTTTCTTATACTTGTTCTTATGCAGGAGTACTGGTGCAAAAGGTTGCACCCCAAGAATGTACGTGAAAAAGTTTTCAGACAACCTCCATTGCATGATTCTCTGACGAAGGGAAAGCTTAGAAAGCAAGATTTTGCTGTTACAAAGCATAAGACTGCTCTTCCACTGGCGGCTGACTCAATTGGCAAGAAAATCCAATATGACTGTCCTGGTTCTTACCAAATAGGCGTCAGGTGATTAGTTTTGAGAATAATTCTAAAGTAGTTTTGGTCTTTTTCTTTATTTGATGCCCTCCCCCACCTTCCCTCGATCCCCTTGGCTCCCTTGAAAGTCAGTAAACCAATCCCCCTCAAACTTCGTAAAGATTTTCCCTCTTTCTTAAATTTAACAGGCTTGATGAAAAACTATGAAATTCTATTCGAAAGATGACAGATCTTACACGTTTGTTTCAGTTTGAAACATTCTTAAAAAGTCTGTGTACAAGAAAGAACATGGATTCCTATATGATTGTATGTAAAAAATAACGGCAAAAAGGATGTTGGAGGTTTTGTTATAGTTGCTTTCAGGTTTCAAGCACGTCAATGTGTGTACTTGCTCCACTTTTTATTATTATTCTGCCTGGATGCGAATCAGAAAAATCTCATAATAGTGCCTTCATAAAAGAACTACTTAGTTTGTCTCATATCTCAAGTTAGGTTTGTTTGGATATATGTTAATTCCATTGAGATTCTGAGCAAACTATGTGGCTTTGTGATGCTCATGTTTTCTTCCTCCCACATTTCTTCCTTGAAAAAGGAAAATACAACTGAAAAGCTTGCCATTGAGTTCCTTGTTTCCATGATTGCCCTTTGTTAAACTGCTTTCCCACTCTTACTGCATTTTGGTTTATTAAATATTTTTCATCATGTGTTATGTATCAGCATCGTATGGCAGGATTAGCTGCAATTGAAATTGCGCAGAAGGTGTCAAAAGCATGGCGTTCTTTGCAAGCGGGTTGGAAGCATTCTAATAGAAGCTCGAAAAATGGTAAGAGGGTCCGAAGAAGGGTCAGTATGGCTAGCCAGAACAGAGGTGGTGCTGATTGTAGTACAAGCAGTTCTTCAGAAACATCAGCTTCTTATTGCATTACTGAAGATAGATCATCTAGTCGCCTTATGATGTCATGGCAAGATGTTTATTCAGTGGCTGTCAAATGGAGACAAATTTCAGAGCCTTGTGACCCAGTTGTGTGGGTTAACAAGTTGAGTTCTGCTATCTATACCCTCATTACCTACAGAATTATAGCAATGTTAAACATTTAATGTTTACCTTATTGTTTGTTGGCATCTCTTGTGTTATTTATCCATTATAGATTTTGGCCTTGTCATCTACAATTTCTCTGCTATCTTGTTCAGGATTTTTTTTTTTTTTTGTAAAATCTTAAAGCTGCTTCTTATTTGTACTTCAAGTGTGCTTTTTGTTGATTGTCTCATTTTTTATATTTGGTTTTCTTCCCAACAGTGCATAGATGTCCCAATAGGTCATATATGCAATTACTGTAATTTAATGCTGCATTTATTGCAGTATGGGTTGGATTCAATTCAGAGAAAATGTCATAGTTCTACTCATGGGATCATAGATCTCAATATAAACCAACTAAACACATGATATGATGTTGAAAATCCCGGTTATATTTATCACCATTTTGGTACAAAGGAGTCAGATCAGCATTTTGAATAGTTTCAATTCTTCCAGAGGACTTCACACAAAAATATGTGATTGTTTACTGAGCTTGTGCTTCCTCTATTTTGCTATTCAGTGAAGAGTTCGATTCTGCATTTGGTTCTCACACGCCAATGGTCCTTGGACAAGCACAAGTTGTTCGCTATTTCCCAAATCATGAAAGGTAAATATCTGGTTTGATTCATTAACAACAGGATTGTTATAAATTCTCATTATTTGGTGATATTGCAGAACATTAGATATAGCATTTGGCCAGTTGCATTTTTTGGAACATAATCTTCATGCAATTTGAGTTTTCAATGATCTTTTATCCTCTAAAAATTTGAAGAAATAAAAATATACACTTTTGATTAATTATATTCTCATTTGTAAATCTTTTTTAGAATTAGAAAACTAAGTCTCAGTATTCTGGTTAAGACTGTTTTCAACTGTCCTGTTCCTCAAATTTTCAGTAAACCAAAGAAAGCCTAAAGAATTTTTCAAAGATCTTTTATGTTTTATCTTATGGAGTCTATAGTTCTACACGATATGACTTTTAAAGTCAGTTTGCGGCTGATTTTGAAGTGCAAATAGTTTTTGGACATATCTACCTTTATATATGGAAATTTCATGTATATAGCAATATTAACATACCACTTGCAGATTGTGCATGCCAAATCTTGTGACGATCTTTATGAACTTGTGGGTGAGGACTTCTGGTTGGCTACTTGGTGCAATGGTACAGCCGTTGAGGGGTAAAGATTCCAACAACTTAAAAGGATGATCTTGGAATCTAAAGCTTCTTGTTACAACATAGTCATGACATAACGCTGTTTTATTCTTATTTCAGGAAACGGCTTGAAGGTACTAGAATTACCTTAGTGAAAATGTAAGTCTTTGTCAACTTGTTTCTTTTTATTTCTTAAATTAATTTGTTATACTTTTCTTTTTCTTTTTTAATTAACTTTTCTGGTTGAAAAACATTGAATAATTCTCATAGGGGGCAGCGTGGATATGAATTTGCAATCAGAACACCTTACACACCTTCCAGATGGGAGGAATTTGATGCTGAAATGACAATGGCATGGGAAGTAAGTTGCTCTTTATCTCAAACATGGGCCAATAGTCGATAATTATTAGCCAGACTTAGTCTATCAATGCTCTTCTTTGACAAAAATGTTGTTGCTCCATGTTTACTCTGACTATCTCAGATAATTTCATGCTGATTCTCAACTTTAGCAGATATGTAATTGCCATATACATACAACTCACAATTGAAAATGGCATGAAAATGAGTTCTATCATCTTCTGGTTTCTTATTCACTTTGTAGACCAATCTGTTCATGCATTGAAATCCATAAAATGCTGGAAGTAGCAAAATCCTAATTTTTTTGTGGTACCTCATGATTTATAGCCCTTGCCTTTCCTTATGCTATTACTTTTAAGTATCTTTTACTCTTTTCTTCTATTTATTTTCTGATTGATTGTGACATTTGAATTTACCAACTTGTGGATTCGCGGGCCATTTGCGATGCTTATTGTGGTGAAACTTATGGTCCACTGATTTCAATGTCTTTGAGAATGTGAGAGAAGCTATTTTAAGAATGACGTATTACTGGTATGACATGTGATATCAGAATGGAAATGGCTGGTTTATGTTTTGACAACATCAAGATTTTTGGTGCAAATAATACTTGATTGCTTTTCAGGTACAATTTCATGCTACTCTCAAGCAGCACTGCGGTAGTTGGCTTCGTTATTTTGCTTGGATTGTTTCTTGCTGCTAATATGGAGTTCACGGGCAACATTCCTAAAGGTGTGCAAGTTGATTGGGAAGCCATTCTGAACTTTGATCCAAACTCCTTTTTGGATTCTGTTAAGAGTTGGCTGTATCCATCCATAAAGATTTCGACATCATTGGAAAGATTTTCCGGATGTAGCCTCAACTTTTTCAACAACAGGATCAGTTGTTGCTGCTCTGAGCTCATATGATGATTGAACTCTTTAACTCAAACACGTGGCTGAAAAGTGGTTGAACATGTATGATTGTTTCCCTCTTTCTTTCATCATTTTTGCATGGCTCAATCTTTATCTTCTTAAAATGGCATATTAAAACCTTGGGTTTTTCTTTAGAGGCATTATTAAACATTATGAGTTAGACAACTGCAATTAAATGATTTGAAGTGAATACGATTCATTCTATGATTTGACCGGTAGATGGTACGAGGGAAAGATCAAATTTAGGGCTATAGGAGCAGCCAAATCACTCCCTGATCATATACGTACTTTTCTAATCTCAACTTTGTTGCAGAATTATTGCCAGCACAAAAGCAATTTGTGCTGTTGCTCGTATATGGGAGTGGGTTTTTCGGCACGCTCATAGATCAACAACCATGGATCGTGTTCATTTCAAGGCCAGATTTCTTTGTCTCGGCACTGTCATCTGCTGCTGTAAACATGTGTTGTTTGTTTGAATGTTTTGAGCAGCATTATAGAATAATAGAATTTGCAAATTCTTGTAACCTTTCTAATTATTTACATCAAACAAATCTGGCTTTTATTAAATGTGATAACATATGGATAGATATCATTTCCCTGGCAGTACCGTTTTGTTTTAATAGATTGTGCGGGAAACAAAATGAAAAAAAATAAATGGAAAAGTTGACTATCACTGCTTGAATTGGTTGTTCTATATTGCATTTCTTCATTTCTACTCTTGTTTTGTGAACAAAAGAAAAAGAAACCTATGCAATATAGGAGAGTTCAAGCTTAAAATCAAATTACTCTATTTCGTATTAAACAAATTCCATTATCGTCAACAGTCAATGTCGTCTGTTAATAAAATGTCAAAAGTAATGTGATTTGTTTGATTTGTTAATTAAATGTGGGACATTTAATTTCAATAATTAGAATTCAATTATGATAGTCTTAAATACTAAAAAAAAATTTTCATTACCAACTTTTCTGACAAAACAGGTTATTTTATTTTGATAACTACCAGCCCAGCTCATTCATGAGAAAATTCCAAATAAATTTGGCTGGTTGATCATTTTTATTCTTCTGCATAGATTAAAGACTGGCTTAAAATTATTTGTGAAGATATTGTTTTTAAGAAGGTTTTGTAACCAAATTCAATCATTTGAACGACTCCAAAAAGTAAATATCCCTGGGCCATGGTTGCCGGGTGGTTCTCTTGATGGGGGTTCGTGCTGTTTTACCAAATTCCATAATTGTTAGGTTTGATAGAAGGCTGGAGCCTGTATGCATAAGTAACATTAAGCCATTCAAACCAAACGTGTGGATCTTATTAATGGTATAAATGATATATTAATATTTATAAATTATTTAGATTTGATTAAGATAAATTTTAAATTCGATTCGATTATTATTAAGTTAAACTAAAGTTCGAGTCACTTAACTTCTCAAGCTAGTCAAATTCAAATTTCTTAATATTTAACTCAAGTAATTTGTGAGCTTAATTAAATTTTATATTTTAATATATATTTATTATTTTAATTAAAAAATTATTGTTTTATTCTTATATATATGTATATATATTAATTGAGCTTGAGTTCGAGCTCAAACTTGAATTTTAATATAAATAATTACGTTTAAAGTCGAATATGAAGATTGATCTCATTGTTTTATTTGATAAACGAGTTTAATTGAATGAATTTGAGTAATTTAATTTTTATCTTGAATCGAGCTTAAAATTTAAAATTTGATCTAATTTGAACCAAATTTCGAGTTGAGATCGAGTTTAAATTTCTCACTGCATCGATTCAGTTTAGCTTGATTACATCCTAGATGTAGCATCCTAACCTAAAGAGATATTAATTTATACAAGGTGACCTGAAACCTAGCCCATGATTTTGGGCCTGATTTTGAACACAAATTTGAGCCTTCGGCCCTGCTAATCCAATGCAATATCCAATTTTTAAAGGGCCTTTGGGCTTACTTGCTCGTCAACGGGTAGTAATGTTTGTAATTAAATTTATTTGTTTTGTACAATTACTTGTAAAAAAAATATTTAATAATTTTAAAATTTAAATTTTTGAAATTTGTAATTTTTTTAATATTCAAACTGCATCTTCATTTGTAAGTTAAAAAACAATGAAAGACTTAACATGATAGTTTCCTAGAACTCGGGCATACAAAAATTATTAAAGAACAAAAAAGAAAAGAATATTGGTATTTTTTTTGAAAAAGAGTTTGGTTGTCATACGGGGTGTAATCGATTGAGTTTGAACTAATATAATACCAAATTGAAGTTTGATTCCAAATTTAAGACTCAAAATTTGGCTTGAGCTCGATCAAATTTTATATTTTTAGCTCGAATTTAACTTGAGATAAAAATCGAATTACTTGAATTTGCTTAATTATGTTTGTTTAAAATATAAAAATAAACTCGATTTTTATATTAGATAAAAATTCAATTATTTTTGCTCAAGTTTGAGATTTTTACAATTATTTTTTATCAAACCTAATATAATATTATATTTTTGAGATAATAATAATAATAATAATAATAATAATAATAATAATAAAGCCCTGTGTCACATGCTCAACATCACGAATCTTTTTCCCATTAACATTAGAATAACAGAATAGCAAAGATCGCCTAATAATTTCAAGGCAGAGTTAAAAAGAGATGGAACTTCACCAAAAAGTCTACTCAATGACTTATTTGAGGCTAAAAAAGTGTCCGGCAAAGACTTGGCCTACAGAAAAGTAAATTATATAAATCCATTTCTCAAAAAAAGTAATTACAAGGTTGGTTCACTTAAATAAGAGCTTACCATTACTAAGAGAAAATTTTCATAAAAGTATAGTAGAATATGAAGAGTTATCAAATGATTTTGAAACTGTGAGAAACTTAAAATTGCATGAAGAAAAGAAAGCTTAAAGTAATAATGACTTAAGAAACTTACAAAGATTTATCCAAGCATGGTTCACAAACCTATATGATGTTGATGTATTGATGGGACGTGAGATATTGATCGATAGAGAGAAAAAAAGCATTATTGGCCTAAAAATTTTTGGGATTGCAAAAAGAGGAAAGCAGAAGCCACTCTAGAGTGAAATCTGATAAAGAAAGAACAAATGAAAAATGCAAGCTAAATGCTCAAATCATGATCAAATGTTTGGGTGGTTGCTCAATTTAAGATCAAATATTTTAATTTGTACAAATAAGAATCAAACGTTATTAACTTATAACAATATAAGATTTATTTCAACGAAAAATGCGATGTGCATGTTATGTGCCATTGTAACGCTCAACAGGAATAGGAATCAACTAAAATTTTATAACAAAGTAAATGCTTATAATAGAAATTAGATAACAATGTAAGAGACATGTACACTTAAACTAACTGTAATTTTCATTGTTAGGGATTTAAGGTTTTTTTATAATACTTATAACGTAAATTTTTGCTGGAAATAATTCTTATAGCACTTATCAATTGTTGTTGCTAGAATTTGGGGTTTATTGTGATAAAATTTAATTTTCTTGATTTTGCAGTATGAGTTTTGATGGCTTTTGTTTGTAATGGTCGTAATCTAATATATATAAATGAGATAGTAGAGGAATTGACAGTTGATCCTAATAAGATGTCTTATTTTGAGCTATTAGATACTTGTATTGAGGCTGGGTATATGAATATTAATGAGATATTATATTTAAAATCTGGAAAAAAAAACTAGCAGATGGCTTGATGGTAGTAAATAATGATAGAAGCTCTATTGATATGATTAAGTATATGGTAGATCTAGGTATAGTTGATGTGTATATAGTATATGGCATAGATGAAGCTATTTTAGCTCCTAAGTTGTTATTAGGACTTAAAGTGAAAGATGTAACTGAGGGAATAGGGAATGAAAGGGTAAAAAAATCAACATGTAACTGATGCAGTAGGAAATAAAAAGGTAAAAAGTTAACATGTAAGTGAGGCAGTAGAGAATGAAAAGATAAGAACTAAAGAGGTGGTTGAAGAAGCAAGGGTAAAGAATGAAGACATAGTTGAGGCAGCAAGAGCAAAAATTAAAAATGATGTTGAGGTAGCAGAGGTAGGAAAAAAAGATGTAGTTGGGATGAGAAAGGCAACAAGGGTAAAAAATGAAGATGTGGCTGGGGTAAAAGTTAAAGATACGGTTGATAAAAATAGCAGTAAAGGAGATGACCTTATGATGGAACCAGATTCAACCTTACAGTCAATGATGATGTTGATAAGGAATATCAGAGTGAGTATTATGTCTCTGATGAGTATGGTGAGCCTGTCAGCGATGAGGATAAAATGGTTAATGATGCTACTATAATGAAAAGTAAGTTCCCAATGCAAAAACCCCTTACATTGAGTTAGGTATGTTATTTAAGAATTTAAAACAATTTAAATATGTTGTGTCCTTATTGTTTATTAGGACAAATATGGATATCATTTGGGCAAAGTGCCAAAAGAATTTTGTTAAAGGTAAATATGTTGCAAAATAATGTCTTTGGGTAATTTATGTAACATATGATAAAAAGTTACAATCATTTCATGTGAAGACTTACAATAACAATCATAAATGCAATAAGTCAAGTTATTTTGGCTGAGTTATACGCAAACAGATTTATAAAAGATCCTTTTTATTAAGAATACAAAAGTGCAAGAGTTAATTAGAAAAGAATTTGATACAGGGGTGAATAATAATAGTATGATAAGAAGGGCTAAAAAAAGTATAGCTGATAAAGTTATTACCAATTATAAAGATGAGTTTGGACTTTAATGGGATTATGCCGATATGATTAGAGAAACTAATGAAAGCAACACAATGAAGATGTAAGTTTATAGGCCATTGCTAAGTTTTCCACTTGTATTTGAAAAGAAGCCTAACAATTCAACAAATTTGTCTAGGAAAGGCATGATAATGACATGTAAACTATGTCATCAACTAGGTCATAACAAAATAGGCTGTCTTGTGGTAGGCAATAAGGTAATTCATTCTATTTTATTTTTATTTATTATTATAAACATTATACTATTGTGGATCCTCTATTGTTAGAATACTTTAACCTATCAACTCTATTATTTTTTTTATGACAACAAGATTATCTTGTGCTCAGATCTGAAGACCAGAACATGTATCAAGGTGCATTAAGTATTGAAGCTACACAAGATCCAAGTAACCATGCTACTGTTTTAGCTACTGTTTATAGTGCTTCTGCATCAGCTTCTACTTCTACGTCTAGATCTGGTTATGTATCTGTATCTGCTTTAGTTAATATCAATGGTTTTACATATGCATCTACAACTGCAACTGCAACTATAACTGCAACTGTATCTACATTTGCATAAATCCTAAATCTAGTTTCAAATCCAACTTCAACAGATCCAGTTTCAAATCCAATTTTGATTCTAGTTTCAACTTCAACTTCAAATTTAGTTTCAGATCTAGTTTCCATTCTAGTTTCAACAAAAGTTTCAAATCCAATCCATGTTGTTACTTTTGTTGCCATTGAAAATGCAAAACTGAAGTCCAAAATGACGACAAGATCTACTGAAAGATGTTTTGCAAATGAAAATGAGAGATTTTATGGGATGACTGATGGAAAAATAAGTTCTTTATCAAAGTCTAACTCTTCTACAATAACCTTTACGAAGAGAGTAATTTCAGCAAATAACATTGGAAGTCATAATGACAAGCACACTATTAGAGCTACCACCATAAGTGAAATAAAAGACATGTAAAGTTATAGATTATATACAAACTTAGAAACAAGGAAACAAATCTTAAATGTGAGTGATTTTTTACAAAACATATATATATATATATATGATTTTTTACAAAACATATATATATATTTGACTTTATTTTCTTAAATATTATCCATTATAACTTGATAAATGTTATTCAACAGCTCGGATTAAGAAGTTAGAAAATGATAGCAATTGGGATAAGTAGAGGCAAGAGGAAGGTTATTGATGATGTAATTGGCACTCAAGAAAGTCAAGTTATTGCTTCTAAAAAAAAAGAAACAAAAAATCTATGAAGTTAATATTTTGTTTTGTTGATTGTTACTGTTAGCTACTGATGTTAATTATTTTTTTTTCTTGTTAATATTATAAGAACACTTTCTATTTAACCTTCTGTTGGTTGAATATTTTTTGTATTGAATATTTTGTAAGAACATTTTCTGTTAACATTCATCAAATTACGTTATTATAAGATTCCCTCTATTATCAGATTATCTCAGATTACTTTCTAGTTGCATATTACAAGTTGAATATATTGCACTAAACCATATTTTCACGGCTAATAACATAAAGCAACATAATTAATAGCTAATAACATTGATTCAATTGCCATTGACATAATAAAAGTTTTAACAAACATTTATAAACCCTCATAACAATCTTAACTTAATATCAAGCATACAAGTTTCTAAAAATTTTTTGGCATTGAAAAAGATTACACAAAACACAAGTATAAAAAAAAAATGAGATAAGCAAATTATTTTCTAGTTACCCTCTCTACCATGTTCACCATTGGCAATTGTATTGCTTTCTTTCAATTTCAATGTAAAAAAACTAACTTCTCTCCTTAACTGTTTATTCTCTGCAATAACATCAGCTTCACTAATATTTTCCTTCAACTTTATAATTTCATATTTCAAACTTTGAACATGACTATATAAAATTTTTTCTCTTTTTTTCAGCTCCAGAATAATCTTTTTTGCTTTTTCAAAAATTTTAGGATCATGACATAAATGAAATCCATAAATAATGCCCTATAATCACACCAAGAAAATATTAAGAAACAAATACCAGTAAAAACACCAAAAAAATACTATAAAAAATACCAAAGAAATACTAATAAATTTATCGAATAATATGGACATCCATAAAATCTTCTACCAGTATTGTTATTTGTCTATGAAGTTCACCTAGCTACCTTCATATTGTAGTAACAAAAAATAGGTTCTTCTTCAAAGTCTCATTCTACAAGGTAACTAACTGAAATTAACTTATACTTATTTATATCATAAGACCCTCATATAGAAACCCGATAATTTTAATATTTTCAAGAACAAATTCAAAAAAATTAGAGCATAAGAAAAACCTAAAATTTATACAAGGTAACTAGCTGAAATTAACTTATACTTGTTTATATCATAAGATCCTCATTTAGAAACCCTGTAATTTTAATATTTTGAAGAACAAATTCAAAAAAATTGGAGCATGAGACAAACCTAAAATTTATACCAACCTTAAATTTACGCTGCTAGATAACTGATATTTGAAGAAGACATTATGTTCAGATGTTATTTTAACTAAATTTTTTTTTCAATTTACAGTGACAAACGAGAAGAAACGAGGATAAGACTTGCTTAGAAATGAGAAAACACTAAGTTGAAACTCTTTTACGTTATTACAGGATAAAGAAAAATAAGATAAAAACAGTCAAAATCTTAGCTAAGTTGTCGTTACATGTAGATAAGTTAATTTCACGTCATATTCTACGTCATGTTTGTTTATGATTGCTTTTACATGTAGGCAATTTAACGACATGTAACATGCACGTTGTATTTTTCATTAAAATACATCTTATATTATTACAAGTCGATAATGTTTAGTTCTTATTTATATGAATTAAAATGTTTGGTTATGAATTGAGCAATCACTCAAATGTTTGATCCTGATTTGAGTATTTAGTCAAGAAATGCATTAAAGTTTGCTAGGTTAGGTATATTAAAGGTAAAATAGTAAATTATTAATTAAAATAATTAAAATATAAAAACTTGATTAGACTCATGAGTTATTTGAGTTGGATATTATAATACTCGAACTTAATTATTTGATAAGTTAAACTGTTCAATCTTAAATTCGATTCGATAATAATTGAGTCGGATTTAAATTTTATTCAAATCGTATTTGAATAATTTGAAAATATTAATATATCATTTAAGTACTTGCACCATCATTAAATATTCAACTATAACTATATGCCGGCAACAATTAAAGGGTTAATTAATTGAAAAAAAAATTGGTAGAACATAACTAAAGCATGGTACAGAATCTTTCACTCCTCTTTGTCTTTCACCTTAGAAAAAAGAAAAAAAAAATTAAAGATGGTAAAGAATCTGATTCCAAAGTGGTTAAGAAAATGGTGTCAACATTACATTACATTGCATTACAAAATGGCTATATCATTAAATGATATTGAAAACTGTTTGGTCCCTTTCTTTATTGGACTTACCAATCAGCTTCTTCAGGATCTGTGACAACCTTTGGTTATTTCCAGCAACGGTACGTGAGACCAAATGTTTTTTCTTTTTTTTTTTTTTTAACTATAGGTTGGTTTTGGTGGCACTTCGTCCAAGACAACTTTTTCATGGGACCCACAATGTTTTTGCCGGTGACCCCGATAATCCCAAAACATCACCCGACACTCCACAACTGCTAATTCCCTAACGTGGCTGACTCCTATTGGCTTGTCACTTTGCCAAACATGACCCCACCTTCCTGCTCTTCCAGCTGTCTCACCAGTCCATTTCCATTTTGCAGCCCACAAAAATAAATAACAAATATTTAACGATTTAATTAAATTTTTATTAGTGACGTGTCAGCAAATCACATGCACTAATTTAGGAAGGCCCTTCTAAGTGGGCCCCTAATCCAGACTGTGTCGAGGTCAACATTACACCGTCTATTTGTTTGATAGTTTGATGCTGGTGGGCCCACAATAGGGTCATCCAACGGCTATTCCTGTCCCATGTGATCGTGGGGCCCTTTTTTGTTTTTTCTACGGTCTAGATCTGTCTAAACCTTTCCGTTACTTTGATAATTATTTTCATTTATTTGTACTCCTCTGCCATTAAGTTTTCTTGCTACTCCACTCTCAAACGAAAAAACATTAAAAAAAAAAAATGGATCGTAGAAGCGGGTTTGCGGTTGCTTTGATCTGCATTGTGGTGGCTGGTGTCGGCGGTCAAGCTCCGGGCGCCGCACCTACTAAAGCTCCGCCGACAACGACTACTCCTGCTACTGCTCCCGCTACAGCTCCTGTGAGTAAACCTAAATCACCAGCTCCAACAGCAGCTCCAACCGCTTCTCCAACCACTTCTCCACCAACTTCTTCACCACCAGCTGCCGCTCCGGAGAAGTCTGCGGCTGTTCCAGCTCCATCTAAATCTGCTCCGGCTTCTTCTCCTCCGGCTGCTACCCCAGTAAGTACGCCACCTGCTCCAGTTCCTTTGAGCTCTCCTCCAGCCCAATCGCCTCCCGCTCCTGCACCGACAACTCCTCCAGAGAGCTCGGCCTCTCCTCCGGCTCCTGTTGCAGCACCAACTACAGCTGAGGTTCCGGCACCAGCTCCAAGCAAGAGCAAGAAGAAGTCTAAGAAACACAATGCTCCTGCTCCTTCACCCGAGTTGCTTGGACCTCCCGCTCCACCAACTGGAGCTCCTGGACCTAGCCTCGACGCTTCCTCTCCCGGCCCTTCTGTCGCTGCCGATCAGGTACATTCTATACTCTTTTCTCACATTTCAATATGTTTTGGTTCTAATTTTCACCGTACAACAATGCACTTCTAGATCTGAAAATTTTTAGTAGTTACACGGCTTAAGTTAGCAAACTCAACTTTATAAATAGATTTCTGAAAATGAACGTTAGAAATTGGAATGTGGATTGTGGCTCCAAGCAGACAGTTTAACACATTTAAGCGCGTTTACAGGACGCGCCGCTGAGTAAGGTGGAGCTTGTCCATTTAGTTTTTTTAAAAATTGCCAACGGATCTCGAGGTGATCAACAAATAGAGAAAAAAATCTGATGCCTAAATTTTAGAGGGACAGCGAAAAATGACTCAATCGAAGTCGAGAATTACAATCCTTGCACATAAAACTAGGTCAGCTCATAATTTGGTTTTAATTGATCGCGAATGATTTAATTCGATTAATTAATTAATTAATTATTAAATTAATTTTAATTAATTATCAAATAATTTAAAAGAATTTTAATTTTTGATTAATTTGATTTAAAATTTTAATTAAAATATTATAAAACTTATATATAAAATTAAAAATATATAGAATTATTCATTTCATTTCAAGTTATTAAAATTTTTAATTTAATAATTTAATATTTTTGTTAAATAATTTTATTTAATTTGTTTCATAAATAAAAAATTAAAAAATAATATATTTTAATATATTTTATTATTTAATTAATCAAAAAATTAATAAATTTTATAGAATTAATTTTAATCTATTAATTTTTAAAATTAAAATTTTGAATTTAATTAATTTGATTTTGAATAATTCAATTTGAAATTAATGAACATTTTTAATGGAATTCATTATTAATTGATTTTATAATTTATATTTATATAAAATTTTGAATATTTTTGGAAAAAAATATTGCAGAGTGGAGCAGAGACAATCAAGAGCGTGCAGAAGATAATTGGAGTGTTGGCATTGGGATGTGCAGCCATTGCTTTGATCTTTTAGAGGAGACATCTGCTTTGATCTTCACATTTGATGATGTACTATTTATTTATTTTTTTCCTTTTAAATTCTACTTGCATAATGGTGTGGTTTTATCCATTGGGATTTTACCACATTTGCTTTTGTAATTCTTTGCGAGAAGTTTGAAAGGGGGAAGACATTTTTATTTTTTGGTGCAATTCCGCTACTTTATTCCCTTTTGGACAATTTGTTTTTTAGGATACGCTTTTCTTTCCTATCCTTTGATTCCTTTCTTCCATTCCTATTTAGAGTTTATTTGGATTAGATGTGAGATTGATTTCGATTAGATTAAAAATAGTGATAAATATGAAATTAATTATTATAATGATGAGATTAAATATTATAACGGTGAGATTAAAATTAATGATTAGATATATATTTAAATGTAAAAGTAACGATGGTAATAAAGTTAATTGTAATAAAAAGAAAAAATGATTATTAAAGATATTAACTTAAAAGTATATTAATCAATTATTTTTTATATATATTTTAATATTATTTAATATTTAATATATTAAAAATTTATTCAATCAAAATATTGATATATATTAAATTATATTAAAATAATTAAAATTTTAAGTATAAAAAATTATTTGAAATATTTAATATTTCAAAAAATAATAATTGTAACAATTATAAATATAATATTAAAATAAAATATATAACAAAATAAAATATTCAAATATTAATAAAAAATAATTATTATTTAAACAAAACAAAACATATTTACACATTTTTTAGAGTTAATAATACTAATTTATTTTATCATTTATTTAGTTATCTATTTTAATTAAATAATTAATTATAAAAAAATGTTTTTTAATTAATTATTTACTAAAAATTAATTAATTATCTAGTTTAATATTTATTAAAAATTTATTTGATTAGAAAAATGAATTATTTGTTTTATATTATTATTTTTATCTATTTATTTATTAATAATTTTATTATAAAATTATATAACTAATATATTTCATAATTATAAAATTCTTGTAAGGAGATAAAAGGGGTATAAAAGGAAGGAGAGCTGTGGTTGAAAAAATAAAACTCCACTGGACCTTAAAGGTCCAGTTGAAAAAATGGGGGCCAGCGCGGTAGATTATGCTTCACCGCGACACAGCAGTGTTTGCCAAATGAGTGCGCGGTGAGATTCAAAGCAAAATTCCCACCTCACTGGCACTGCAAGCTGATCCAAATGAAGCCTTAGTAATTTTTCTTTTTCTCTTTGGTCGTTGGCATTACTATTGATTTATTCTTCGGTTATATTTCTAATAAATCACAATTTGTCCAGTATGTTTTATCGTCATTCTTATTATTGTCGATGGCTTGTTTTTGATAACTGAAGTGAATTTATACCTCCAACAACCTTTCAAGGGTCTAATTTAAAATTAATTGAGTGTACATGAAAAAATTTAATCAATCTATAGTAAGTGATTGGATCTAATTTTAATATAAAATTATAAAAAATTAAATGTTTATTAAGCATAAAATAATATTATTTTAATAAATTTTTATCTAAACATGTTTACGTGAAGATTAAAAAAATTTATTACGTAATAAATTTAAAAAATGAAAGAGAGAATTTTTATATAGGTGGAGATGAAAAAAAGGCAATAGAAAGAAAATTTTGATTTTTTATTAGTTTTTTATATCGGAAAGATAAAGATAAAAAATTTTATCACGTGATATATTTAAAAAAAATAAAATATTTTAAATTTGATAGCATATTAAAAATTTAATTTAAAATTAATTAATTATAAATAAAAAAACTTAACCTAAATATAAAATTTAATTTAAATATAAAATTATAAAAAATTAAAATATTTATTAAACGTCAGGCAACATCACTTTATCGTGCCCGTCATGCGTTTGTCTGTCTGGTTTTGTTTCCATTTTTACGGTGTTTATTTAACATACCCAACTGAGTTGGCTTGCGCTTCTTCTTCGATTTCATCTCAAAAAATCCTTATTCTTCGCTTCTTGTCATTTAAAAAAAAAAAAAGGAAAAATCCTACCGTTTGAATTGAAAAAGTATAGGGAAGTTGGGCATTCATTTACGATAGTTAACCATCTCATGAGGTGCAGCCTAAACTACATTGACAGCTCGACACTAAAGTCTCTCCACCTTTTCGTTAAAGAAGGATCATCGTCCTTCTTGTCATTGAATAAATTCTCTAAGAAAATAAAGCCTCCAACTAACGTACTCCACAGGCATTACCTCCTTCAGAAGCATTGTTTCTTTTTGTCTAGAATTCATCCACCCTCTTTTTCTTTTTTTTGGGTTTGGGTGGTCGATACTAAGGTCTCTCCACAGCCATTATCGATTATCAACCAATGGTGAAAAACAAAGTCATTCTTTTTCTGCAAACAAGTAGTTGTGGTATTGTTTATCAAGTGCCTATAAAAGTGATCTTATGCTTGCTGCCACTGCAAAATAAATGGTACTAGTTTTTACTTGATATATAAGTCCATATTATTCGAAGATGCTTTCAATTTTAAAGAACCATTCTCGAAAAGATTTGATAAAATTATTACATTTTTATTGAGAAAAATTATTCAAATTTAATTTTTTAAACATGATGATTTAAAAAAGGTTGAACCCAAAGTTGAACTTAGGTGAAATGGCGGCCCAAAGTTGAACCCAGGAGTGGGTTTGATTGACCCATTTACGGCCCAAGAATGAGCCAGAGGTGTCGGAGTTGGACCCACAAAAGTTGAAATATCATGTTCCGCCAAATCTAACTGACAAACGTCCGAATTGATATGAACAGAGCAAATAGTAGTACGTAAAATGGTGCCTCTGCTTACCCTAGACATAGGTCTCTGTGACGACAATACACTTATACACAGTGATATTTCCAGTTTACTGACTTGGTAAACTTTCTTGCTGAATTTCTGTTTTCTTTCTTTTCTTTTTCCAGGTTAATTGTTCAATTAATTGCAACTGATGATTCATCAGAAGTTGATGAAATGAAACTTTCAGGTTACCTTCGAAACCTATTGGAAGCATCACCCCTTCCCCTTCCTAATTTGTTTCAACAGTCGAAACAGCAAAATGATGTGAGAAGTGCAGATTTCTTCATAATTGTAGTTTGCATAACAGGTTTCTTCTGGCAAATTGCAGATACAGGACAATGACGAACATCCTTTACATATGCAGAAGCAGCCTTCGAAGAATGTTTCTGGTACATTGAATAAAGATATTTGGCATCATCCTTAACCCATGTGCTTTGACAGACAGTATTGCTTCCTTGCCTCATTTAGAAGTATTAGATAATCCGATTTAAAAGCCAATTTTTTAATCATGTTCAGTGTCTTTGGCCTCTCCTTGGCAGCCTCTCTGCGGCCAACTGCAAAGCAGATCATCAAGGTTGTAGTTCTTGTATGACCTGCTTTTCCAGTCGATGACTATACTAAAGTTCATTAAGATTTTGCTTATCATTGGGCTCTTATATATGTAGGTCAATCTGCTTGCTTCCAGTCACAATGCTGATGAATCTTCTCATGGTCTTCATCCTTCCTGTGATCTTGGAGGTTGATCTTTGGATTGGATCTGTTAAAGTGTTCCACGTACATGATTATTAGTCCTCGACCCAAAGAAAACGTACATTATCATGTAATCTACTTATGTCTTGTCGTGGTTTTAACATGTGATGTGAGGCAAAAAAATAAAATTGTTGTTGTCTATGCAGAAAAAGTTTTCATCCTTTGTTTTGTAAATATAAGATTTATATATAGCAAGTACTATCTGTGTATTCATTACTGTAGTTTTATCTGACTTCCGAGCCTAAGTCCAATTCAGAAGCAATCAACACAAATTAATTATTATTCAAAGCACATGCTGTTTGCTACGTTGAAGATAAAATTTGGGGAAGTGGAGAAAACCAAAGTTCAAACCCCACCAATTATATCCTCATAACTTGACAGCTAAGTTCCAGTGGTTATAATTTGATTTTTTTTTTTTCATCATTAATTGGGTATCATTCAAGTTTTTGTTTTGCTTTGCCTGGAGATAAACATATGAGCAGTGGTCGGAATTCGACATTCTGAAAAGATTATAAGAAATTGTAGTCATAATATAAATAATATATGTATATATACGATATCTGATTTTATCAAATTTATTTAAAACATAAAAATTATCATATTATAATTCATATTAATAAATTAAACACAATTTTTTTAATTTTTTCATATTATATATAATTTTTGTCGATTTTAAATTATATCATTTTTTATATATTTTTCATATTATTTTTATGCTATATCTAAAATTACTGGGTCATGAACATGATAATGTAATGTGAAGGGTAAGTATAACATCTCGTTAATAGCCTAACAATGATGCATAATTGGAGATAAATTAATTAAGGTCGTTTTCATTAATTAATTAAATTTTTTCAAGCTAATAAATGACTGAGATTCTGAGATCCAGCTGGTTATAGGGTAGCTACTAGCTAGTTGCTCAGAAGTCATACCAGGGAGTGTGCATAAATTTATATCCCACAGCTGCAAGTCAAGTCAAAAGTGATACACTTGTTGACAAAGCTTTCATCATTTATCAGTGCCTTCCTTCACCCTTTCCGGGAGACAGTTGCTTCATTGGGCATTGAGGTGACAACCCATTACCAAACCTTAATCAGGAGATCAAAACATGGAAAATAAACAAGATAGATAAGATTCGACACAGCCTGTTGTTTTCCACTATGATAATTACTTCTTTTTGTGGTCTTTCATGTATCTGTATTTTTTTCAGATATTTCTTCCCTGGATATATATAATTTCTCAAGCTGGATACAAAAAATTAGTGCAAATTGGGCCAGTTGATAAAGTCGAACGGCCCGGAATCCTCAAAGAACACATTGTTATTGATGGGGCATTGACTTAGTCAAAGAACTGTTCATATGGGTTTAATGCATGCATGTTTGGAAAAACCATTGATGACTTGCTAATTACTGCTCATAGTCACAATATGTCTTTGAAATCTACATGTACATGCACAAATTCATACACTATCAGAAACAAATACATATGTCAATGTTCCTGTTGTTTACAAAGATGAACAAAATGTATTTTATATTGAAATGTTGGTATTATTTTCTTTTGGAAATACTAGTAGTGTTATGGTGATAATTTTATCATATTCTGTAATGATTTTCTTTCCAGCAGTCGCAACTGGGGAATCTGCGAGGGAACTAGTAAGTAACTAGGGAATCTGCAATTAAACGTGGCCGTGGCTGCTGGCTGGACAAACACAAAATCTTCAACCTTTGACCTCAGCTGATAATGCCTCATGCATTTTCAAAATAAGGACTAGCCTTCCTGTCTGTACCAAAGCTGTACACACGCACATTTTCCTTCCTTCTTTTTTTTTTTTTAAATTATTTTTTAAATATGTTATTTTCTTTCCATCACTCAGAAGTTGGAAATGACAAAAAGCCTCTCTGTCTTTCTATAAATACCTTTGCAAAATCTCACAAATCCGTCAGTACTCAGCATTTCGAGCTCCAGGGCCTCTTTAGCTACCCCTTTTCCATCCAGAGCAAGTCACATACATTCACATTATTTTTGTGTTTTTCTCTACCTTACACTTTGCTACCATCCCTCTCTCTCTCACACACACACACCCAAAAAAAAAAATATGAAGCTTTTATTTCCAACTTTGTTATTCGTTTTCCTGGTTTTGAGGTCATCATTTGTCCAACTCTCCTTTGCCCGACCTATAGAACCCCTTCCCACACCTGCTTCACCTGCTCCACCTGCTTCTATTCCTATAGAACCCTTTCCCACGCCTGCTTCACCTGCTCCACCTGCTTCTCTTCCTCCACCAGGTAATGTTCTTTTTTAATTAATTACTAGTCTTTTACTATGCATGCATGCATTAATATATATATATATATATATTTATAAAAAAAAGGTTAGCATGCCAATAGGACGGACGTAAATATAAATAGTTAAACTAATGTTATCTTTTAAAACTAATTGTATAAACATTTTGATTCATTTTAACATTAATATATTGTCATGTGTACTAAAGACTAATGTAGTACAAAACAAAAATTTTGGGTCCCATTCTAAGAATGAAATTAATTGATTTTTTTTTTGTGTGACAAAATTAGGTTTCTGTGATAGCAAGTGTGAGGACAGGTGTTCCAACGCTGGAGAGAAAGACCGGTGCTTGAAGTATTGTGGGATATGCTGCCAAGAATGTAACTGTGTTCCTTCAGGGACGTATGGAAACAAGTCCGAATGCCCTTGCTATCAAGACAAGTTGAACTCCAAGGGCCAGCCCAAGTGCCCTTAACTATTCAGCAAAATATTGCATGCACCGTCATCTGCTACATTTGCCTGTATCACTTCAGTTTATGTCTTCATTTTTCTTTCATTGTCTGCCTTCCAAGAGTTCTGGTGCTCTCGCTCACTTCTTGGGAAGGCATATTTATTTATAATTCCTTAAAATAAATGTGCCCTGACTTTGTTCATTCAACAATTTAATAATATAGTCTATTCATGAAAACAAAATGTCTATTTCTTAGATTTGTTTGGTTACTATTTTTGTCATTTTTCCAATCAAAATATAAAAACAAAAGAATATTTTAAAGAATTAAAAATTGATTCCATGATATTTTAAAATATACTAATAATATTAAAAAAAAAAAAAAACTCGTGATCTCAATGCTGCCCCAGGGGCTAGTCAAGATCATATAGCAATATAAAAAAAATGTTGATGTCCTCGGTTTCATACAAAATTTTAATTTACAAACCTAACGTCAGTGGGCTCTGATTTAATTTATTTAGTATTTTAATCAAATAAAAAATTATATATTATAATTCATATAAAAAAATTAAATATAAAATATATATTTAAAATTTTATTAAATTTATATAGATATTTATTAAACTATTAAATCCGATCATTTCATATTTTTTTATTGTATTATTACATCATATTTAAAGTTATTATTATGACATCTACACATTCTATAAACGCATATTGTCAACCCACGACGTCAACTACTGGCACATTTTATCTCTTTTCGGAAACTACATTGGATTTCATTCCCCTCCCCCTTTTATAAAAATTATAAAAATTTTATTTTTTAAAAATTATAAAAAAATCATTTTTTAATTATATAAAATTATTTTTAATTATTAATTTATATATTTATATATTTATATTTAAAAAATAATATTTTAT